>NW_024070194.1:76806040-77326831 GCF_014754425.2 Oryx dammah
TCTCTACTTTATATTTCTATAACTATTACTTTTCAAAAAAAAAAAAAGACTCTACTTTTTTAAAGCAAACACCATATATAGTCTTCGCGTGGTTGTTGTTGGTATTTCTTTTTTAATCTTGGGTTTTTTTTTTTTTTTTTCTTATATATGTTTTTTTTCCTTATTTTTTTTTCGTTATTTCTTTTTCTTAATATTATTATTTTTTTATCTTTTTTCTTTTTTTCTTTCTTCCTTCTGCTTTGTCTCTTTAACATTGTATTTTTGAAAATCTAACCTCTACTCTAGGTTTTTAATCTTTGCTTTTCAGTTTTTGTTGTCAATCTTGTACATTTCATAACCCAATCTTACCTGACAGCGAGATTACTGGCTTGACCACTCTCTCCTCCTTTTGGACTCTCCTTTTTCTCCACCAGGTGGCCTCTGTCTCTCCCCCCACTCCCCCCATCTCTTCTATATCCAACTCTGTGATTCTCTGTGTGTTCTAGATGGTGGAGAGCACCTAAGGAACTGATTACTGGCTGGACCTGTCTCTCTCCTTTTCATTCCTCTCTCTTACCCTCCTGGCCACCTCTGTCTACTTCCTCTCTCTCCTCTTCCCTGTATAACTCCGTGAATACCTCTGAGAGGTCCAGACTATGGAGCGCACATAAGGAAGTGACTATTGACTAGCTTGCTCTCTCCTCTTTTGATCTCACCGCATCTCATTCCAGTCACCTCTAACTACCCCCTCCCTCTTCTCTTCTCCATGTAACCCAGTGAACCTCTCTGGGTGCCCCTCAATGCGGAGAAACCTTTCATCTTTAGCCTAGATGCTATATCATTGGTGCTGTATAGATGGAGAAGCCTAGAGACCACCGTAAAAATAAAACCGAAAACCAGAAGCAGGAGGCTTAAGTCCAAAGCTTGAGAACATCAGAGAACTCCTGAATTCAGGGAACATTAAGCAATAGGAGCTCATCAAATGCCTCCAAACCTACACTGAAACAAAGCTCCACCCAAGGGCCAACAAGTTCCAGAGCAAGACATATCACACAAATTCTCCAGCAACACAGGAACACACCCCTGAGCTTCAATATACAGGCAGTTCAAAGTTACTCCAAAACTTTAGACGTCTCATAACCCATTACTGGTCACTGCACTGCACTCCAGAGAGAAGAAACCCAGCTCCACCCACCAGACCTCCAACACAAGCCTCCCTAACCAGGAAACCTTGACAAGCCACTGATACAACCCCATCCACAGTGAGGAAGCTCCACAATAAAGAGAACTCCACAAATTACCAGAATATAAAAAGGCCATTCCAAACGCAGCAATATAACCAAGATGAAGAGACAGAGGAATACCCAACAGGTAAAGGAGCAGGAGAAATGCCCACCAAACCAGACAAAAGAGGAAGAGATAGGGAATCTACCTGAGAAAGAATTCCGAATATTGATAGTGAAAATGATCCAAAATCTTGAAGTCAAAATGGAATCACAGATAAATACCCTAGAGACAAGGATTGAGAAGATGCAAGAAAGGTTCAACAAGGACCTAGAAGAAATAAAAAAGAGTCAATATACAATGAATAATGCAATAAATGAGATCAGAAACACTCTGGAGGCAACAAATAATAGAATAACGGAGGCAGAAGATAGGATTAGTGAAATAGAAGACAGAATGGTAGAAATAAATGAATCAGAGAGGAAAAAAGAAAAACAAATTAAAAGAAATGAGGACAATCTCAGAGACCTCCAGGACAATATGAAACGCTCCAACATTCGAATTATAGGAGTCCCAGAAGAAGAAGACAAAAAGAAAGACCATGAGAAAATCCTTGAGGAGATAATAGTTGAAAACTTCCCTAAAATGGGGAAGGAAATAATCACCCAAGTCCAAGAAACACAGAGAGTCCCAAATAGGATAAACCCAAGGCGAAACACCCCAAGACACATATTAATCAAATTAACAAAGATCAAACACAAAGAACAACTATTAAAAGCAGCAAGGGGAAAACAACAAATAACACACAAGGGGATTCCCATAAGGATAACAGCTGATCTCTCAATAGAAACTCTTCAGGCCAGGAGGGAATGGCAAGACATACTTAAAGTGATGAAAGAAAATAACCTACAGCCCAGATTACTATACCCAGCAAGGATCTCATTCAAATACGAAGGAGAAATCAAAAGCTTTACAGACAAGCAAAAGCTGAGAGAATTCAGCACCACCAAACCAGCTCTCCAACAAATTCTAAAGGATATTCTCTAGACAGGAAACACAAAAAGGGAGTATAAACCCGAACCCAAAATAATAAAACAAATGGCAACGGGATCATACTTATCAATAATTACCTTAAACGTAAATGAATTGAATGCCCCAACCAAAAGGCAAAGACTGGCCGATTGGATACAAAAACAAGAACCCTCTATATGCTGCTTACAAGAGACCCGCCTCAAAACAAGAGACACATACAGACTGAAAGTGAAGGGTTGGAAAAAGATATTCCATGCAAATAGAGACCAAAAGAAAGCAGGAGTGGCAATACTCATATCCGATAAAATAGACTTTAAAACAAAGGCTGTGAAAAGAGACAAAGAAGGCCACTACATAATGATCAAAGGATCAATCCAAGAAGAAGATATAACAATTATAAATATATATGCACCCAATATAGGAGCACCGCAATATGTAGGACAAATGCTAACAAGTATGAAAGGGGAAATTAACAACACAATAATAGTGGGAGATTTTAATACCCCACTCACACATATGGACAGATCAACTAAACAGAAAATTAACAAAGAAACACAAACTTTAAATGATACATTAGACCAGCTAGACCTAATTGATATCTATAGGACATTTCACCCCAAAACAATGAATTTCACCTTTTTCTCAAGTGCTCATGGAACCTTCTCGAGGATAGATCACATCCTGGTCCATAAATATAACCTTGATAAATTCAAAAAAATCGAAATCATTCCAAGCATCTTTTCTGACCATAATGCACTAAGATTAGATCTCAATTACAGGAGGAAACCTATTAAAAATTCCAACATATGGAGGCTGAACAACACGCTTCTGAATAACCAACAAATCACAGAAGAAATCAAAAAAGAAATCAAAATATGCATAGAAACTAATGAAAATGAAAACACAACAACCCAAAACCTGTGGGACACTATAAAAGCAGTGCTAAGAGGAAAGTTCATAGTAATACAGGCATACCTCAAGAAACAAGAAAAAAGTCAAATAAATAACCTAACTCTACACCTAAAGCAACTAGAAAAGGAAGAATTAGAGAACCCCAGAGTTAGCAGAAGGAAAGAAATCTTAAAAATTAGGGCAGAAATAAATGCAAAAGAAACAAAAGAGACCATAGCAAAAATCAACAAAGCCAAAAGCTGGTTCTTTGAAAGGATAAATAAAATTGACAGACCATTAGCCAGACTCATCAAGAAGCAAAGAGAGAAAAATCAAATCAATAAAATTAGAAATGAAAATGGAGAGATCACAACAGACAACACAGAAATACAAAGGATCATAAGAGACTACTATCAGCAATTATATGCCAATAAAATGGACAACCTGGAAGAAATGGACAAATTCTTAGAAAAATACAATTTTCCAAAACTAAACCAGGAAGAAATAGACAATCTTAACAGACCCATCACAAGCACGGAAATTGAAACTGTAATCAGAAATCTTCCAGCAAACAAAAGCCCAGGTCCAGACGGCTTCACAGCTGAATTCTACCAAAAATTTTGAGAAGAGTTAATACCTATCCTACTCAAACTCTTCCAGAAAATTGCAGAGGAAGGGAAACTTCCAAACTCATTCTATGAGGCCACCATCACCCTAATACCAAAACCTGACAAAGATACTACAAAAAAGGAAAACTACAGGCCAATATCACTGATGAACATAGATGCAAAAATCCTCCACAAAATTCTAGCAATCAGAATCCAACAACACATTAAAAAGATCGTACACCATGACCAAGTGGGCTTTATCCCAGGGATGCAAGGATTCTTCAACATCCGCAAATCAATCAATGTAATTCACCACATTAACAAATTGAAAAATAAAAACCATATGATTATCTCAATAGATGCAGAGAAGGCCTTTGACAAAATTCAACATCCATTTATGATAAAAACTCTCCAGAAAGCAGGAATAGAAGGAACATACCTCAATATAATAAAAGCTATATATGACAAACCCACAGCAAACATTATCCTCAATGGTGAAAAATTGAAAGCATTTCCCCTTAAGTCAGGAACAAGACAAGGGTGCCCACTTTCACCACTACTATTCAACATAGTTCTGGAAGTTTTAGCCACAGCAATCAGAGCAGAAAAAGAAATAAAAGGAATCCAAATTGGAAAAGAAGAAGTAAAACTCTCACTGTTTGCAGATGACATGATCCTCTACATAGAAAACACTAAAGACTCTACCAGAAAATTACTAGAGCTAATTAATGAATATAGTAAAGTTGCAGGATATAAAATCAACACACAGAAATCCCTTGCATTCCTATACACTAATAATGAGAAAGTAGAAGAAGAAATTAAGGAAACAATTCCATTCACCATTGCAACAAAAAGAATAAAATACTTAGGAATATATCTACCTAAAGAAACTAAAGACCTATATACAGAAAACTATAAAACACTGATGAAAGAAATCAAAGAGGACACTAATAGACGGAGAAATATACCATGCTCATGGATCGGAAGAATCAATATAGTGAAAATGAGCATATTACCCAAAGCAATTTACAAATTCAATGCAATCCCTATCAAGATACCGGCGATATTTTTCACAGAACTAGAACAAATAATTTCAAGATTTGTATGGAAATACAAAAAACCACGAATAGCCAAAGCAATCTTGAGAAAGAAGAATGGAACTGGAGGAATCAATTTGCCTGACTTCAGGCTCTACTACAAAGCCACAGTCATCAAGACAGTATGGTATTGGCACAAAGACAGACATATAGATCATTGGAACAAAATAGAAAGCCCAGAGATAAATCCACATACATATGGACACCTTATTTTTGACAAAGGAGGCAAGAATATACAATGGAGTAAAGACAATCTCTTTAACAAGTGGTGCTGGGAAAACTGGTCAACCACTTGTAAAAGAATGAAACTAGATCACTTTCTAACACAGCACACAAAGATAAACTCAAAATGGATTAAAGATCTACATGTAAGACCAGAAACTCTAAAACTCTTAGAGGAGAACATAGGCAAAACACTCTCCGACATAAACCACAGCAGGATCCTCTATGATCCACCTCCCAGAATTCTGGAAATAAAAGCAAAAATAAACAAATGGGATCTAATTAAAATTAAAAGCTTCTGCACAACAAAGGAAAACATAAGCAAGGTGAAAAGACAGCCTTCCGAATGGGAGAAAATAATAGCAAATGAAGCAACTGACAAACAACTAATCTCAAAAATATACAAGCAACTCCTGCAGCTCAATTCCAGAAAAATAAACGACCCAATCAAAAAATGGGCCAAAGAACTAAATAGACATTTCTCCAAAGAAGACATACGGATGGCTGACAAACACATGAAAAGATGCTCAACATCACTCATTATTAGAGAAATGCAAATCAAAACCACAATGAGGTACCACTTCACACCAGTCAGAATGTCTGCGATCCAAAAATCTGCAACCAATAAATGCTGGAGAGGGTGTGGAGAGAAGGGAACCCTCCTACACTGTTGGTGGGAATGCAAACTAGTACAGCCACTATGGAGAACAGTGTGGAGATTCCTTAAAAAATTGCAAATAGAAATGCCTTATGACCCAGCAATCCCACTGTTGGGCATACACACAGAGGAAACCAGAATTGAAAGAGACACATGTACCCCAATGTTCATTGCAGCACTGTTTATAATAGCCAGGACATGGAAACAACCTAGATGTCCATCAGTAGATGAATGGATAAGAAAGCCGTGGTACATATACACAATGGAGTATTACTCAGCCATTAAAAAGAATACATTTGAATCAGTTCTGATGAGATGGATGAAACTGGAGCCGATTATACAGAGTGAAGTGAGCCAGAAAGAAAAACACCAATACAGTATACTAACACATATATATGGAATTTAGGAAGATGGCAATGATGACCCTGTATGCAGGACAGCAAAAAAGACACAGATGTGTATAGCGGACTTTTGGACTCAGAGGGAGAGGGAGAGGGTGTGATGATTTGGGAGAATGGCATTGAAACATGTATAATATCATGTAAGAATCGAAATGCCAGTCTATGTCTGATGCAGGATATGACACGCTTGGGGCTGACGCGCGGGGATGACCCAGAGAGATGTTGTGGGGAGGTGGGTGGGAGGGGGGTTCATGTTTGGGAACGCATGTACACCTGTGGTGGATTCATGTCAATCTATGCCAAAACCAATACAGAATTGTAAAGTAAAAAATTAAAAATAAATAAATTAATTAATTAAAAAAATAAATAAAACATGATACAAATGAACTTATTTGCAAAGCAGATGTATACCCACAGACACTGAAAACAAACATATGGTAAAGGGGGTGAGGGATAAATTAGGAGTTTGGGAATAAGAGATACACATGACTATCTATAAAACAGATAATCAAGGATCTACTGTATACCACTGGGCACTATACTTAATACTTTGTAATAAACTATAAGGAAAAGAATCTGAAAATGAATATATATATATATTAAGTCACTTCAGTTGTGACTCTTTGCAATCCTATTGATCATAGTCTTCCAGTCTCCTCTGTCCATGTGATTCTCCTAGCAAGAATACTGGAGCAGGTTGCTGTGCCTTCCTCCAGGAGATCTTCCTGACCCAGGGATTGAACCTGTGTGTCTCAAGTCTCCTGCAATGTCAGGCAGGTTCTTTACCACTAGCGCCACCTGAGAAGCCCTCTGTGTAAATGTTGTAGCTTACATAATATTGTAAATCAAATATACTTCAACTTAAAAAAAGGAAAAAAAAATATTAGGCAAGATTCAAGCCTGAGCCATAGCAGAGTAGTCGTAATTTCACCCCATTCAAAGAAATGGGTACTCATTTGGACTTATGGAAAACTGGACTTGAAAATCACCTTTGGGAACCTCAGTATTTCTAAGAGAACATCTGTATTCCAGAAACTGATATCATACTGAGACCTTTTTGAATTAACTACTCATATCAAGATTATCCCTCTAAGCCATTATCAACATGAAGATGAGTTAATATGAGTAGCCAAGAGCAATTAATAAATGCCAATTAAACAAGGTCTTCTTTCCTTTTGACAGTCACAAGCAGAGCTCCCAAGAGAGCCTGGTGCTAAGCCTGGTTTTGATTATATCATCTGACTCTTCTCCATTAATTAGAGGAGCTCATGAGGCATACGTTTGTCAGTTGCTGGCAAGTCAACAACTGGACCCTCCAGTTTACAACTTTCCAAGTGATGGTCCATTTCACAAGATAGCTAAGACAGTCCATGAAGAATACTGCCCTGGGAATAAGGAGACAGTGACTCTAAAGGGCTTCATTCAAGCGAGTTTGAACATGGAGCATGTTTCAGTAAGGATGGGCTAGGTTGTGTTGCAATAAAAATAACTCTAAACTTTTAGCGGCTTAGCAACACCAAAGTTACTTCTCACTCTTCCTAACTCAGCCATGAGTCAGGACCACTGTCCTTTCAGGCTGCATCAATCCTGAGGCTGCTCCATGCATGCCAGCTTCCACTCCCAGTGTCACAGGCACAGGGGAAGAGAGAACTCAAGGGTCAAGCATCAGTGATTAAGGGCTATGTCTTGAAAGTGACACATAGCATTTCCTCTCACATTTCATTCATCAAACAAGTTGCATGGTCCTACCTAACTTGAAGGGAGCAAGAAAGTGAGATCAGTGCATGTACCCAGGCAGGGAGAGGAACTTAAAAATTTGGTGAGTCCCAATAATAACCAAAGCAAAGTCTGTATTAAATGAACAGAGTCCACCTACATTTAAAGCCATTAGATGCAAAACTTCTAGAACAAATCCATCATCAGAGAAGGGAAGCTCAGAGATTATTTATTTCAATCAAATTTAATCCCTTCTTGAATAAAGATGTCTTTATGCAGGACTTCCCTGGTGGTCCAGAATCCACCTTCCAATGCAAGGGACAAGGGTTAGATACCTGGTCAGGGAACTAAGATCCCATATGCTTCGGGGCAGCTAAGCCCGTGAGCCACAACTGGGGAAAGCTTGTACATACCACAACAAAGATGAGAGTAGCCACAAAAAAAAATGTCTTTCTGTTACTCCTTATGTAACTTCTGGATAAGAATTTGAGTTATTAAGTCTCTTGATTTGCTAATACTATAGAGGGCAAATTCCAATGACAAGAGGTCCTCTGCAAAGGAGCTAGGCATCCCCAGACTTCTGGGATAAGCACCAGCTCTTGTGTGTGTTCAGTTGCTAATTCATGTCTGACTCTTTGTGATCTTATGGACTGTAGCATGTCAGGCTTCCCTGTCCTTCACTAACAAATTCATGTCTGTTGAGTCAGTGAGGCTGTTAACCTCAGTCATTTTACAAGAATAAAACTGGGTTGAAAATATTCTCAAATTTTCAGACTTTCTGAAACTTTTCAGCAAGGGTACACTGTTGACAGTTAACACACTACTTGACTGGAGCAATGAAAGTTCCCTTCCCTTCCCCAGTCCTACCCAAATAAAGTTCTGTGAAACCTGGCCTTGGAGCGCTCAGCAAATTTTGTCACCCTCATAATTCCTTCTTTGAGTGATAACTGAATGTCCAATGTTATCTTAGTTCAAGGACAAGCAGATAATAGGCAGAAGTTGATTCAATTTATTTAAAATGAGCTGCATGAGTGACCTGAATGGGATGTCCTATTTACTGAAGGAGAAACTTGCTGCATTTTTCCTGCCCACAGCACCATGCAGAGAGCTGTTGTCAGCAGTCAGGGGACAGAAGAGGAGACGGTGTGGATAAAATGAGTTAATGCCATATCCAGTGGTTCTAAAAAAGCCTCCTGGTCTGAAACTGATAACATGGGGTAAGATGGGCTGAAGGATTTCAGTGCACCGTGGAAGGCACCGTAAAAAAAAAAAAAAAAAAGGGTCAGGTCAAAGCAATCAGTGACATTTTCTCAAACATCTGTAGCTTCTTAGGGCTTTTAATGAGAATTTCCATATTAGCACTTGGTTTTAGCGGGGAACTGCATAATTTTCTACTCAATTTACCCCTGACAGGTTACAGACATAACAACATTCTTATCAAATTGACTTTCCATAATGTGGAAAGACATGGAAGTTTTATGATATCCTTTGTAGAGTAAGGGAGAGAGGATGACAGAGAGAATAACTTTAAGGCATGTAAACCCAAACCAGACTCCTTTGAATATTTATCCTACTTTTTATTTTTTTCATGAATTTTTAATATTCATCAAAAATACATTAACAGTTCTGTTTCACTTCAGCCTGGGGATCATTTACAAACTAGACAGCAGTGTTCAGATCCTAATAGTAAGTCTCTACCTCAGCAACAGAAATTCACCGGGTTTAGGAAATAACCCCATTAGCTCACTTATGAGTTATAGTATAGATTCAGTTTCTAGAAGTTTTCTTACCAAAAGGAATTCATGAAAAAAATGAAGAATGGAGCATTGCAGTATTTTATAAAACCAGAGGGCCCTTAGTGCATAGATTTTGTAGACTGAACAGTACTGCTTTTTGGTTACCGAGTAACAATTTCTTTTTAATTATTATGACTCCTTTGCAGTGGGACCAGGAATTGCGATCTATACCTGGCTCTAAAGTAAGTTGGAGCTATGGTGACAGGTGAGGACTGAGTCACATGCTCTGTGCTATTCCTGTATGCAGAGCTCCACCCACAATATCTGTATGGAAATATTTAGATGTGCTTCCCCAAGGGACCAGTCCACAGGACTCCTTATTCCTAGAGCTGGGGAATAATACACTGTAAGTAGGTTCTATAGTTGCAATGATTGCCCTTCCTCTCTTAAGTAGATCTGATTCAACTTTGTCTTTGTTTAGGAATGCACTCAGTCATTTCTGGCTCTTTGTGGCCCCATGGACTATAGCCTGCCAGGTTCCTCTGTCCACGGAGTTTTGCAGGCAAGAATACTGGAATGGGTTGCCACTTTCTATTCCAGGAAATCTTTGCAACTCAGAGATCAAACCCGTGTCTCTTGCATCTTCTGCAGTGGCCGGTGATTCTTTACCACTAGCAACACCCGGGGAGCCCTTGTTTAGGAATACTTTGATTTAAAATAAGCTTATGCAAGAGTTCCATCCACAGAAATTCTGATTTAATTGGTATGGGGAAGGTCTTCAAAATTGGGGGCTGAAGTCATGTTATTCTTTATTCAAGAAGAGCCCCTAAAAATAAAAGTAATTGACAACTCAAAGGGAAATGAGAGGAGAAAAATTCTCCCCATAAAATGTTTATCAAAATATTAAACAAAAATTAAACATGAGGTTAATCCCTTGGTGGTATAAACAATATGAGAATCATTTGACCTTGATAACTGGCACTTTCACTTTCAAGTAGTCCAGGAGGTCATCACTTTAGACCTGTGTTCTTATCCATCATTTGGCCCCACGAAGAATAATATTTTGATAGTCAAAGTTATATAGCACTTTTCTAATTTCCTACTCTTAAAATTAATCTATAGAGAAACTATAGAAGATATAATTTTTATTTAAGAAGAAAAGATAAATAATATTATGCTGACAATGTGAGAGCAAATATATATCTGAAAGAAAATGAAACAGAAAAAGAGAGGAAGGAAGAATATGTAAGATGCCAAAGTTAATATAAATAGAGATATGATCAAATCAAATCATGGAGCTAAGACAATAAAATTACTATCCATAGGAAATGGGGTGCAAAGTGAGGGAAACTCCCCCCTTTTAATGGTGAATCAACAGACTTCATGTAAAATTAATAAATCAAAAAGCAATAGGAATATTATATAAAGCTAAGGTAGTAACTAACAGAGGGAAAGAAAATATAGACACAAGTTTGGGACAAGAGAAGGAAGGAATCATCAGCTCTGAGGACTTTTAAAATTTTAAAACCACATGTTTATAATTTTTCAAAAAATAAAAGAGTAAAGAAAGTAAATGAGTAATGAGAAACACACATTAGAGTGATTGACAGCTCAGCCAGGAGCAGAGAGCATCAATTTATAACTCTAATAATGGAGAGAGCAGTGGGCAAAAAGCAGATTTTCCCAAGCATCCACTCTGGTGCACATTGTGTGTGTGTGCTTAGTTGCTCAGTCGTGTCTGACTCTTGCTACACTATGGACTGTAGCCTGCCAGGCTCCTCTGTCCATGGGGTTCTCCAGGCAAGAATACTGGAGTGGGTTGCCATTTCCTTCTCCAGGGGATCTTCCTGACCCAGGAATCGAATCGGGTCTCCTGCATTGCAAGTAGACTCTTTACCAACGGAGCTACAAGAGAAGCCCCTGGTCCACATTAAGACTGAAGAATAGAGAAGGAAGTACAGGTGGGCATGTGTAGACCAAAGAGGGTCACAGCCCCAAACCCTGGCTCTGTCATTTGAGCTATCAGCTTTGGTCTCCCCCAGGAAAATGTTGCAACACCAACATTTGGAAATCCAGACAGATACACTCAGAGTTTATCTTGGTGCAGCTGTGTTCCATTAAAGTTAATTCTGCATAATTAAAAAGACATGAATCATACATACAAATTGAGTAATCCATGTAATTAAAGAAAAATGAGCTAGGGATAAACAGACGGTGGCCCTTCTGAGGATGGGAACCAGGGTCCAGTGCCCTTGATGGAGACTGCCATCTTGGAAAATACAGAGATTGCTCAGAAAAAGGAAGCCAACTTATAACACTGAGTTTGGAAGAAGCCCAAGAACTTTCTCATATGGGGCTTTAACGTAAATAGAACACAGACGTCCATGTGCTAGGATGGAAAAAAAAAAATCTCTAAGTTCATTAACTATCTGAAATTTGGCATCTGCTTCGACTGTGAATGAAAGCAACCAACCACAAGAGCACTAGCAGTCTTGACTCCTTGACACCCACAGAAATGACAGGTGATTTTATATTGCATTTCTGTCACTGTGGGTATCTCAAAAGATGACTTGCACTCATCATTTCTTCAAAGTTAAAGTGGTTCTTAGATCTACCACAAGATCCTATCACTTAATATATGAAGTGAGTGTATATATTACTCTGACCCAGATACATTTTTAATACTTTTATTAGCCTATTTCAGCCTTTCCTTTGTAACCTTATATATTTTATTATAGGCATTTAAAAATTAATTCCGAGCAGGAGTTTACAGGCTCCCCAGACTTCCCACAGGGTCCATGACACACAAAAGTTAAGACTCTCTGGAGCCCCATTTGTTTTCTATTTCTGTGTAAAGAAATTACACAGACTTAGAACCTCAAATGCCACAAACTCTCTTCCAGTTTCTGCGGGTCAGAAATCGGGACCCAGGTTAGCCAGATACTCTACTCAGGGACTCTGAAGACTGAGATCAAGATTCGGGTCAGGCTGGGTTCTTACCTGGAGTTCAGTTCCTCTTCCAGGTTCATCCAGGTGACTGGCAGAGTTCAGTTCCTTGCCACTGTGGTGAGTCTGCATCTCAGGGCAGCATGCTGGTCCCCATGAGGCATGGTTCTCTCCACAGTGTGTAAGTTTGCCTCCTTCTAGACCAGAGGGAGCTGTCTTTGCTCTAAGGTCTTCCATTTCTGATTTAGAAAGCCTCTTGTAAGACCTCATCTGATCAGACCAGGCGCAACTGACACACTTTCCCTCCTGATTCACTCAAAGTTAATGAAGGGAAAGCGCCTTGTTGGGAGAGCTCCCAGGTTTCACTCCCTAACACTGGTAGCTCAGTAAGAATCCAATCCCTTTAAAACACTTGCTTCTTCCAGCTGACAGCTCTCCCCTGATGAAGGGCATGTTGCCCTGCTAATACTCTGCTCTGCTAATATTCCATGGGTTGGAGGGTGGCTAGAGGGTGGCTACTGCAACATGCAGGCACAGGATGCTTAAGGACAGGGATGCTAAGGGGTTAGAAAAACCTTGAGAAACAGAAGCAGGCTTTACAGTCCAGATGGTGCTACTGCACGGTGGTGCCCAAGGCCCATACTCAGCTTTGGGTTGTCTCCCAAAATATGCTGGGTAAATATCGAAGAGCCTGAGGCTGATTTTCACTGGATGCAGCTTCTGTGCACTGTGATGACTCAGTGGCTGAGGGTGTTGGTTTCACAGGACACAGGCAGAGCTTCAAGGGAGCAGAACCCCATCTGACAGCCACTGGGCTTGAGCGTGGTGACAGCACCCATATTCTCACAGCAAGGGAAGCCCATCACTTCACGCTGTTTGAGCGTCAAGAAAAGCATTTCGATTTGTCCTTCCTCAACAAATCTTTTGACTAAAATTTTTTTGAAGATTTTTAAAAATGTGGACCATGTTTTAAAGTCTTTATTGAATTTGTTATAATACTGCTTCTGTTTTATGTTTTCATATGTTTCATCATAAGGGACGTTAGCTCCCGACCAAGGATCAAACCTTCACCCCCTGCATTGGATGGCAAAGTCTTCACCACAGGACCACCAGGGAAGTCCCTTGACTAAAATTTGATATGTTATTTTCCTACATACAGTAGGAAAAACTGACTTCAGACTGGAGAAGTTGAGTACAATCACACTTAACTGCACTAATGACTTGAACCCTCATGTTTGTAAGAGACCCACCCTAAGTAGGACCAAGCTCCCCCTAAACTCTGCAGTATCCTGAATACTCCCCAGCCTCATCTTTATCCCAGCCAGAAGCAAATACAATACATTCAGATAATCACCAGTAGATGACATATCATTTAAACTGGCATCTAATGGAAGTGAAAAGGTGATTCTATACTTAGCATCTGTCCTAAAGATGTGGGATCGATAGGAGCCCAATGAGAGGGCTGCTGTTTTTAGAAGCTGACAGTTTGATCAGACTTCAGCTTATATGTGTGAGTGTGTGTTAAGTTGCTTCAGTCATGTCTGACTCTTTTTGACCTCATGGACTGTAGCCCTCCAGGCTCCTCTGTTCATGGGATTCTCCAGGCAAGAATACTGGAGTGGGTTGCCATGCCCTTCTCCAGGGCATCTTCCCAGCCCAATGAATCTCCTGAGGCCCCTGCATTGGAGGTGGATTCCTTACCTCTCAGCCACTGGGGAAGCCCAACATATATATATTTAAAATATCACCCTTATTCTAATAGACAATGACTCTTTTGCAGGACATCAAACCATGCTCTCTCCTCTTCAGAAATAGTTTGCTGAGTTTCATGTATCATTGGGTAAAAGGACTCTTAAATAACTGAAGACCCCAGGAGGGTTCTGGTGAAAAGAGAGATGTCAGATGTCTTAGGCTGTGGTTGAGCAAGAGAAATGTAAATGCAAAAAAGGTGAGGGGTATGAATAAATAAATGAGTGGATCTCATGTTCTTAGCTTTTTCTGTGCCTTGTCTCCTGTTAGTTATCTGATGAGCTGATAGACCCTTCTGGGGTTAATATTTTAAAGGCACAAAGTTATAAGCACAGGAATATAAAGCCACAACTGAATTATATTGAAATTTAGTGGCTTAAATATAAATGAATAAATCTGTGTACAGCAATGTCTGTGCTTCTTTAGTAGCATATTTAAAAAACAAAACAAGAACTAGTGGAAAGTCTTACAGTATAATTTTAAAATAGTGATTAGAGTAATTGGCATTTTAAGATGTGGAAAAACTGCATTGTGATATTAAAATAACAGTCATTTCTATTGAAGCCAAAGAGCCAGATCTTGTTGTACTATTGTAATTGGTTATCTATGTAATATTTGAAGAGAATACAAAATATCAAAGAAAGGTGTTTCTTTTCTTTTTTTTTTCCTTAGGAGTTTATGGACCCTCTTAATCACCCAATTTGGGTCAGTGGACTTCAGATCAAGCAACAACGAAAATTACCAGGTTACTGTAGATAAAATAATTCGTGCAAGAAGGACCAATCTTCTTTTACATTGATTAGAGTAAGATGATAATTATTCAATTCCATTATGATTTCTGCAATTTCAAAGAGCTTGGGAACAATGAAGCAAATGGAGGGTGTTTTTTTTTTTTTTTTTTTTTTTTTTGTAGAATTTAAAAATCATTCTAGACTAGTGAAAAGACAGAGAACCCTATTAATTTTCTCTCCCCCTATGGAGTTAAGAGTATGCACAATATTCAAATGTATGCAGTGAGTTTTAAAATTAGCATGTTGACCCAGGAGCACTGGCACTGGAAACAAAAATGAAAACCAGATCATGATTTTTAAGCATCAGGAGGCATGAGCATGTTGGCTTGACTCCTGGAGCTCAGAACGTACCTCCTACAATTTTGTCTGTGATACAAAAGCAGATTTTTTGCCCCAACCTACTGCTGCTTCCCAAGCAAAACCTCTTTCTCCAGAGAGAAAGTCACGGCCAACCTCCATATGGAAAAGATTCAGGTTATCTTTCCCACTGAGTAATCAAGTCCATTTCATCTAGTCATACTTAAGAAAATCCCCAGACACAAAAATACACATGTATCATCACATTTGAAAAATAAAGGCATAAGCATGAATAAGAAAGACAATTTGTGTTAGGGAAGCTCACTATTTATTGGAAATTCCTTGAAATATGAATTCTCCTGTGCTCATTATTGCCTGCAAACTCTTAAATTTGATCGAGACCCTCTTTGTGGGGCAGGAGATCTTGAAGTCCAAGGTTAATTGGAGGCAATGACCAGACATGAAGTCTTATAGAGCCCCAAGGCAGATAAGGAAGAAGGCAAGTTATGTTCTCCCGAGGTACCAAAGAGAGCAGACAGCTAAGACCATTCCCATGTGGTCACCTCTGAGGCACAGGGGTTTCTGAAAGGGACACAAAGCCACAGTGAAACTCTAAGAGAAAAAAAAAAAAAAACAGGAACAAGAATGAAGCCAGGGAGGGGGGGCCTTCTGTCCTGCCCCAGGAGACAGTGGATCTATACCTTACATGCATTTGGGGTGACTATATCTCTCCTAGAAGCTGGAGAAAGAATGGAACATTGCACCCAGACAAAGAAAGAAAAAACAGACCAGCCCAAACAGCCACAGTGTGAGAGACACAGGGGCCATACCAATGTGAGAAATTAACTGTAACCCATGGGCCTACTGGTTCATAAATTCATTTCCCAAACTCTCTGCCAAGCAGAGAAGTTTCAGGGAACATCAGAATCATAGGAGAAGAAGCTGATGCATGTGCCCTTGTTCAGGAACACCACTCCTGTGGAACGCAAAATGCACCTTGAATGGAGATGTTAAATACATGATTCCAGAAATAGACTCTTAACAAAAGGATTGAAACCATAGGAGTGATAATTGTGCAACAGACTGTAAAAGACTGAAAATGGTGTGTGAATGTGTGTCTTATATCTTCACACCATGAGGGCATTGGGCTCATCGTGTGCTGGAAGTCAGCGACTGTCTTTTTCCAACAGTGTGAATCATGCTCCCAGGTTCTATCTCCAGTAAAATGGCTTGGTTGGAAGAATCTCCTCATGGAAGGGCAGTCTGTGGATTTTGTGCTCATTGTAATCTGTGGGAGAAAATGGGGTCTCTGTTTGTGGGGGTCATCCCAAGCCCCTAGAACCTTAAAAAAATGCAATCACAAACTCTCTAACACGTTTAGGATGGACATGTACACACTGGTCTATTAAAAATGGATAACAACAAGGGACCTACTGTAGAACACAGGGAACTGCTCAATATTGTGTAACAACTTAACTAGGAAAATAATTCGATAAAAGATACATGTATAACTGAATCACATTGTTGTACACCTTCAACTAACACAACATTGATAATATAATGTATATATAATATAATATATATATATTATATACATAATATAAATGAAAAAATTAAGAAATAAAAAAAAAGAAAAAGAGTAATGCAAAGTTTGAGAGAAGACGTTCATGGGTTCAGAGAGTGTCAAATGCATAGCCGGGTGACACACAGGCCACAAAAGTATCTGGATCATTCATAAAGTGGAGATAGGAAGGCCCACCATGTCACACTTTTGTCTCCCTGATGGTCTGAGTTCTAAATGCCTAAAAGACTACAGATTTGCTGTATAATACACACACACACTTCTGAGTTTTCTTGTAAACATAAGAAAAACCAGTTAGGCAGCAGAAAAAAAATTTTTTTTTTAAGTGTGAGAGGCAGTCCTAAGATGGCGGAGGAATAGGATGGGGAGACCACTTTCTCCCCAACAAATTCATTGAAAGAACATCTGAACGCTGAACAAACTCCACAAAACAACTTCCGAACTCTGGCAGAGGACATCAGGCACCCAGAAAAGCAGCCCATTGTCTTCGAAAGGAGGTAGGGCAAAATATAAAAGATAAAAAGAGAGGCAAAAGAGTTAGTGACGGAGATCCGTCCCAGGAAGGGAGTCTTAATAGAGAAGTTTCCAAACACTATGAAACCCTCTCACTGGTGGGTCTGGGGAAAGTTTTCGAATTTTGGAGAACAACATAACTGGGAGGAAAAATAAATAACTAAAACCCACAGATTACATGCCTAAAGGCAACTTCCAGCAGAGAAGTACCCTAGACGCTAGCATCTGCCACCAGCAAGCAGGGGGTGAACGGAGAGAAGCGGATGGCATTGCTTAGGGTAAAGACTGGGCCTGAATGCCCTGAGGGCAATCTAAGGGAGCTAATGTGAGATAGCAACCTAATCTGTGGGATAGCCAGAGAGAGAGAGAGAGAGAGAGAGAGAACTATCCTGCGAAAAGCCTAACCTAAGGCACTGCTGGGCCGCACACAGAACAAAAGACTGAGCCAGTACCAGAGGACAGCTAACCGGCTGTGGACCGGGCCATCCCCCGCCAGAGGGAGGGGCTAGGCAGGCACCAGCCAGAGCCAGAAAGGGGCAAACTCAGCCCCGGAGAGGCCATCACCTACCAAACTGCAAACAGGTTTCCAGTTTCTAACTAAAGACTTCCTGAGATTCTGGATGGTTGACATCCACTGGGAGGGTCGCAGCCAGAGATCAGCTCCCCAGAAGAGACACAGGGCATACTGGAGATAGGCACACCCGGAAACCTGAGCAGCTGGGACCAGGGAGGTGATAAAATGCACCGCACCAGAGGAGAGTGTGCTCGCCACGTACCTGGTTGCCTGAGCTGCTCGGACCTGGGAACAGCACAAAACCCAGGCCCAACCGGGTCTGTGGCTTTGTGGAGTACTAGAGAACCTGAACCTGAGTGGCTTAGACCTGGGAAATGCATGCAATCCAGGACCCACTCCCTGCAGAGCAACCTGAAGCCTGAGCAGTGTAGTCTGGAAAAGCACACACACCATGAGCAGGGGCAAACCCAGTGTGGCTGAGACACTGCAAGTACTCCCCACACACACACCAGTGATATTTGTTTGCAGTGTTCCTCCCTCCCCACAGCACAACTGAACAAGTGAGCCTAAACAAGAGACCACCTTTGCCCCCTTGTATCAGGGTGGAAATTAGACCCTGAAGACAGCTGTAAACAGAAGAAGCCAAATAAACAGAGGGAACCACTTTGGAAGTGACAAGTATAACAGATTAAAATCCCTGTAATTAACACTGGAGAAGGCAATGGCAAGCCACTCCAGTACTCTTGCCTAGAAAATCCCATGGATGGAGGAGCCTGGTAGGCTGCAGCCCATGGGGTCGCTACGAGTCGGACACGACTGAGTAACTTCACTCTCACTTTTCACTTTCACACATTGGAGAAGGAAATGGCAACCCACTCCAGTACTCTTGCCTGCAGAATCCCAGGGACGGGGAAGCCTGGTGGGCTGCTGTCTATGGGGTCGCACAGAGTTGGACACGACTGAAGCAACTTAGCAGCAGCAGCAGCCATTAACACTGACTACATTGGAAAGGGCCTATAGGTCTTGAGAAGTATAAGTCTGAACATGGAACTATCTGAAACTGAACTGACCCCACACTGCCCTCAACAGCACCAGAGAAATTCCTAGATATATTTTTACTATTATCATTCTTTTAATTTAAATTTTTTAAAGTCCTCTGTTACTCCTTTAATTTTCATTTTTATAGCCTACTACTAATTACCTTGCAAAAAAAAAAAAAAAAGACCCTATTTTTAAAGCAAACTTCATATATATTCTTATACTTTTTGTGATTTTTTTTAATGTTGTATTTTTGAGAATTTAACCTCTCCTCTAGATTTTTAATCTTTGCTTTATAGTATTTGTTATCAATTTTGTACATTTAAGAATCCAATCTTCAGTACCCGTTTTTACTTAGGAGTGTGATTACTGGATTGACTACTCTCTCCTCCTTTTTACTCTCCTTTTTCTCCCCTAGATCACCTCTATCTCCTCCCTTCCCTTTCTCTTCTGAACCCAACTCTGTGAATCTCTATGTGTTCCAGGCTGCAGAGAACACTTAGGGAACAGAGCACTGCCTAGATCTAGCTCTCTCCTTTTGATTCCCCCTTTCTCCTCCTGCTCACCTCTGTCTCCTTCCTCCCTCTTCTCTTCTCTGTGTAACTCCATGAACCTCTCCGAGGAGTCCAAACTCTGGAGAGCATATAGATAATTGATTACTGGCAAGCTTACTCTCTCCCCTTTTGATTCCCCCTCTTCTCTTCCTGGTCACCTCTATCTCCTTCCTCCCTCTTTTCTTCTCCATGTAACTCTGTGAATCTCTCTGTGTGTCCCTCACTGTGGAGAATTTTTTACCATTAACCTAAAAGTTTTATTATCAGTGCTGTATGGATGGAAAAGTCTAGAGGCTACTGTAAGAATAAGATTGAAAACCAGAGTCAGGAAGCTTAAGCCCAGAACCTGAGAACACCAGAGAACTGACTTCAGGGAACATTAATAGATAAGAGATCATCCAAAAGCCTTCATACCTACACTGAAACCAAGCACCACATAAGAGCCAATAAGTTCCAGAGCAAGACATTCCACACAAATTCTACAGCAACACAGGAACATAACCCTGAGCTTCAATATACAGGCTGCCCAAAGTCACACCAAATCCATAGACATCTCAAAACTCACTACTGGACACTTCATTGCACTCCAGAGAGAAGAAATTCAGCTCCACCCACCAGAATACCAGTGTAAGCTTCCCTAACCAGGAAACCTTGACAAGCCATTCATCCAACCCCACCCACAGGGAGGAAGCACCACAATAAAAAGGAGCCACAAACTGCCACAATACAGAAAGGCCACCCCAAACACAGCAATCTAAACAAGATGAAAAGGCAGAGAAATACTCAGCAGGTAAAGGAACATGATAAATGCCCACTAAACCAAACAAAAGAGGAGGAGATAGGGAGTTTACCTGAAAAAGACTTCAGAATAATGATAATAAAAATGATCCAAAATCTTGAAAACAAAATGGAGTTACAGATAAATAGCCTAGAGACAAGGATTGAGAAGATGCAAGAAATGTTTAACAAGGACCTAGAAGAAATAAAAAAAGAGTCAATTAATAAAAAATAATGCAATAAATGAGATAAAAAACACTCTGGAGGGAACCAACAGTAGAATAAGAGAGACAGAAGATAGGATAAGTGAAGTAGAAGATAGAATGGTAGAAATAAATGAAGTAGAGAGGAAAAAAAGAAAAAAAAGAATGAAAAGAAATGAGGACAACCTCAGGGACCTCTGGGACAATGTGAAACGTCCCAACATTCGAATCATAGGAGTCCCAGAAGAAGAAGACAGAAAGGCCATAAGAAAATACTCAAGGAGATAATAGTGGAAAACTTCCCTAAAATGGGGATGGAAATAGTCACACAAGTCCCAAACAGGAAGAACCCAAAGCGAAACACCCCAAGACACATAATAATCAAATATACAAAGCTCAAACACAAAGAACAAATATTAAAAACAACAAGGGAAAAGCAACAAATAATACACAAGGGGATTTCCATAAGGATAACAGCTGATCTTTCGATAGAAACTCTTCAGGCCAGAAGGGAATGGCAGGACATACTAAAAGAAAAACCTACAATCCAGATTACTGCACCCAGCAAGGATCTCATTCAGATATGAAGGAGAATTCAAAAGCTTTACAGACAAGCAAAAGCTGAGAGAATTCAGCACCACCAAACCAGCTCTTCAACAAATGATAAAGGATCTCCTCTAGACAGGAAACACAAAAAAGGTATATAAACTCGAGCCCAAAACAACAAAGTAAATGGTAATGGGACCATACTTATCAATAATTACCTTAAATGTAAATGCGTTGAATGCCCCAACCAAAAGACAAAGACTGGCTGAATGGATAAAAAAACAAGACCCCTATATATGCTGTTACAAGAGACCCACCTCAAAACAAGGGACACATACAGACTGAATGTGAAGGGCTGGAAAAAGATATTTCATGCAAATGGAGACCAAAAAAATGCAGGAGTAGCAATACTCGTATCAGATAAATTAGACTTTAAAGGATGTGAAAAGAAGGACACTGCATAATGATTAAAGGATCAATCCAAGAAGAAGATAACAATTAAAAATATATATGCACCCAACATAGGAGCACCATAATATGTAAGACAAATCCTAATAAGTATGAAAGGAGAAATTAACAATAACACAATAATAGTGGGAGAATTTAATGCCCCACTCACACCTATGGATAGATCAACTAAACAGAAAATTAACAAGGAAACACAAACTTTAAATGACTCAATGGACCAGCTAGATCTAATTGATATCTATAGGGCATTTCACACCAAAACAATGAATTTCACTTTTTCCTCAAGTGCACATGGAACCTTCTCCAGGATAGATCACAACCTGGGCCATAATTCTAGCCTTGGTAAATTTTAAAAAATTGAAGTCATTCCAAGCATCTTTTCTGACCCCAATGCAGTAAGATTAGAGCTCAATTACAGGGGAATAAAAAAAACCTATTAAAAATTCCAACATACGGAGGCTAAACTGCATGCTTCTAAATAACCAACAAATCCTAGAAGAAATCAAGAAAGAAATCAAAATATGCATACAGATGAATGAAAATGAAAACACAACAATCCAAAACCTATGGGACACCATAAAAGTGGTGCTAAGGGGAAGGTTCATAGAAATACAGGCTTACCTCAAGAAACAAGAAAAAACTCAAATAAATAACCTAACTCACACACTAGTAAAGTAATGCTCAAAATTCTCCAAGCCAGGCTTCAGCAATATGTGAACCATGAACTTCCAGACGTTCAAGCTGGTTTTAGAAAAGGCAGAGGAACCAGAGATCAAATTGCCAACATCTGCTGGATCACTGAAAAAGCAAAAGACTTCTAGAAAAACATCTAGTTCTGCTTTATTGACTATGCCAAAGCCTTTGACTGTGTGGATCACAATACACCATGGAAAATTCTGAAAGAGATGGGAACACCAGACCACCTGACCTGCCTCTTGAGAAACCTATATGCAGGTCAGGAAGCAACAGTTAGAACTGGACATGGAACAACAGACTGCTTCCAAATAGGAAAAGGAGTACGTCAAGGCTGTATATTGTCACCCTGCTTATTAAACTTCTATGTAGACTACATCATGAGAAACGCCGGGCTGGAAGAAGCACAAGCTGCAATCAAGATTGCCAGGAGAAATATCAATAACCTCAGATATGCAGAGGACACCACCCTTATGGCAGAAAGTGAAGAGGAACTAAAAATCCTCTTGATGAAAGTTAAAGTGGAGTGTGAAAAAGTTGGCTTAAAGCTCAACATTCAGAAAACAAAGATCATGGCATCCAGTCCCATCACTTCATGGGAAATAGATGGGGAAACAGTGGAAACAGTGTCAGACTTTATTTTGGGGGGCTCCAAAATCACTGCAGATGGTGACTGCAGCCATGAAATTAAAAGACTCTTTGGAAGGAAAGTTATGACTAACCTGGATAGCATATTGAAAAGCAGAGACATTACTTTGCCAACAAAGGTCCATCCAGTCAAGGCTATGGTTTTTCCAGTGGTCATGTATGGATGTGAGAGTTGGACTGTGAAGAAAGCTGAGTGCTGAAGAATTGATGCTTTTGAACTGTTGTGTTGGAGAAGACTCTTGAGAGTCCTTTGGACTGCAAGGAGATCCAACCTGTCCATTCTGAAGGAGATCAGCCCTGGGATTTCTTTGGAGGGAATGATGCTGAAGCTGAAACTCCAGTACTTTGGCCACCTCATGCGAAGAGTTGATGCATTGGAAAAGACTCTGATGCTGAGATGGATCAGGGGCAGGAGGAGAAGGTGATGAAAGAGGATGAGATGGCTGGATGGCATCACTGACTTGATGGACGTGAGTCTGAGTGAACTCCTGGAGTTGGTGATGGACAGGGAGGCCTCGCATGCTGCAATTTTGGGGGTCGCAAAGAGTCGGACACAACTGAGTGACTGAACTGGACTGAACTGGACTGATACCTAAAGCAACTTTAGAAAAGGAAGAAATGAAGAACCCCAGGGTTAGTAGAAGGAAAGAAATTTTAAAAATTAGGGCAGAAATAAGTGCAAAAGAAACAAAAGAGACCATAGCAAAAATCAACAAAGCCAAAAGCTGGGTCTTTGAGAAGATAAATAAAACTGACAAACCACTAGCCAGACTCAAGAAAGAAATGGAGAAGAATCAAATCAACAAAATTAGAAATGAAAATAGAGAAATCACAACAGATAACATAGAAATACAAAGGATCATAAGAGGATACTATCAACAGCTATACGCCAATAATATGGGCAACTTGGAAAAAACGGACAAATTCTTAGAAAATTACAACTTTCCAAAACTGAACCAGGAAGAAATAAGAAATCTTAACAGACTCATCACAAGCATGGAAATTGAAACTGTAACCAGATATCTTCCAGCAAATGAAAGCCCAAAACCAAGATTCACAGCTGAATTCTATCAAAAATTTAGAGAAGAGCTAACACCTATCTTACACAAACTCTTCCAGAAAATTGCAGAGGAAGGAAAACTTCCAAACTCATTCTGTGAGGCCACCATCACCCTAATACCAAAACCAGACAAAGATGCCACAAAAGAAGAAAACTAAAGGCCAATATCACTGATGAACATAGATGCAAAAGTCCTTAACAAAATTATAGCAAAAAGAACCCAACAACATATTGAAAAGATGATACATCATGACCAAGTGGGCTTTATCCCAGGGATGCAAGGATTCTTCAATATCCTCAAATAAATCAATGTAATACACCACATTAACAAACTGAAAAATAAAAATGATATGATTATCTCAATAGATGCAGAGAAAGCCTTTGGCAAAATTCAACATCCATTTATGATAAAAACTCTCCAGAAAGCAGGAATAGAAGGAACACACCTCAACATAATAAAAGCTATATATGACAAACCCACAGCAAACATTATCCTCAATGGTGAAAAATTGAAAGCATTAAAGTTAGGAACAAGACAAGGATGCCCACTCTCACCAGTACTGTTCAACATAGTTTTGGAAGTTTTAGCCACAGCAATCAGAGCAGAAAAAGAAATAAAAGGGATCCAAATTGGAAAAGAAGAAATAAAACACTCACTGTTTGTAGATGACATGATCCTCTACATAGAAAACCCTAAAGACTCCACCAGAAAAATACTAGAACTAATTAATGAATATAGTAAAGTTGCAGGATATAAAATCACCACACAGTAATCCCTTGCATTCCTATACACTAACAATGAAAAAACAGAAAGAGAAATTAAGGAAACAATTCCGTTCACCATT
Source organism: Oryx dammah (assembly GCF_014754425.2). NCBI lineage: Eukaryota > Metazoa > Chordata > Mammalia > Artiodactyla > Bovidae > Oryx > Oryx dammah. Next base: position 76,830,829 of record NW_024070194.1, read on the forward strand.
GCAACGAAAATAATAAAATACTTAGGAATATATCTACCTAAGGAAACGAAAGACCTATATGTAGAAAACTATAAAACACTGGTGAAAGAAATCAAAGAGGACAGCAATAGATGGGAAAACATACCATGTTCATGGATTGGAAGAATCAATATAGTGAAAATGAGTATACTACCCAAGGCAATCTACAGATTCAATGAAATCCCTATCAAGCTACCAACAGTGTTTTTCACAGAACTAGAACAAATAATTTCACAATTTGTATGGAAATACAAAAAACCTCGAATAGCCAAAGCAATCTTGAGAAAGAAGAATGGAATTGGTGGAATCAACCTGCCTGACTTCAGGCTCTATTACAAAGCCACAGTCATCAAGACAGTATGGTACTGGCACAAAGACAGAAATATAGATAAATGGAACAAAATAGAAAGCTCAGAGATAAATCCATGCACCTATGAACACCTTATCTTTGACTAGGAGGCGAGAATATACAATGGAGAATAAACAATCTCTTTAACAAGTGGTACTGGAAAAGCTGGTCAACCACTTATAAAAGAATGAAACTAGAACACTTTCTAACACCATACAAAAAAATAAACTCAAAATGGATTAAAGATCTAAATGTAAGACCAGAAACTATAAAACTCCTAGAGGAAAAGATAGGCAAAACACTCTCTGACGTAAATCAAAGCAGAATCCTCTATGACCCACCTACCAGTGTATTGGAAATAAAAGCAAAAATAAACAAATGGGACCTAATTAAACTTAAAAGCTTTTGCATAACAAAGAAATTATAAGCAAGGTGAAAAGACAGCCTTCAGAATGGGAGAAAATAATAGCAAATGAAGCAACAGACAAAGAATTAATCTCAAAAATATACAAGCAACTCCTGAAGCTCAATTCCAGAAAAATAAACAACCCAATAAAAAAATGGGCCAAAGAACTAAACAGACAGTTCTCCAAAGAATACATACAGATGGCTAACAAGCACATGAAAAGATGCTCAACATCACTCATCAGTGAAGTGAAAATCAAGACCACAATGAGGTACCATCTTACTCCAGTCAGAATGGCTGCTATCCAAAAATCTGCAAACAATAAATGCTGGAGAGGGTGTGGAGAAAAAGGAACCCTCTTACATTGTTGGTGGCAATGCAAACTGCTACAACCACTACTGAGAACAGTGTGGAGATTCCTTAAAAAAATGGAAATAGAACTGCCTTATGACCCAGCAATCCCACTGCTGGGCATATACCCCAAGAAAACCAGAATTGAAAGAGACACGTGTACCCCAATGTCCATAGCAGCAGTGTTTATAATAGCCAGGACATGGAAGCAACCTAGATGCCCATCAGCAGGCGAATGGATAAGAAAACTGTGGTACATATACACAATGGAATATTACTCAGCCATTTAAAAGAATACATTTGAATCAGTTCTAACCAGTTGGATGAAACTGGAGCCTATTATACAGAGCGAAGTAAGCCCGAAAGAAAAACACCAATACAGTATACTAACAGATATATATGAAATTTAGAAAGATGGTAACGATAATCCTATATGTGAGACAGCAAAAGAGACACAGATATATAGAACAGTCTTTTGGACTCTGTGGGAGAAGGCGAGAGTGGGAAGATCTGAGAGAATAGCATTGAAATATGTATATTATCATATATGAAACAGATCACCAGTCCTGGTTCAATGCATGAAACAGGGTGCTCAGGGCTGGTGCACTGGGATGACCCAGAGGGATGGGATGGGGAGGAAGGTGGGAGGGGGGTTCAGGATGGGAAACACATGTAAACCCATGGCAGATTCATATCAGTGTATGGCAAAAACCACTACAATATTGTAAAGTAATTAGCCTCCAACTAAAATAATTTTTTTTTTTTAAGTGTGAGAGAAGAAACTGATGAAGTGTGTTACAGGCCTTAGCAATGATGAAAAAGATCTATTTTAAGATCTCTGATTCACATTAACAGAAGGCAGAGGAGGGCAGAAATGGAAGAGGAGCCTCAGCAGATGAGGAAGCTGTCGGGGGCTGCTTCACAGCCCTCTGTGGTCCCCCCTCCAGGTCTCTCCTGACCCTAATGTGGGGAGATGTCTGGATAGGAAGAAACTAGGAAATAATGGTTGGGGCCAAAAATGGGGGCTTTAGAATTTGCCTTGAAGGGTCGTGTTCCCAGCATGAGGGTTCTAATTTAGATTTAAAGTTTCAGAGTGTCTTCAATCTCATCCCCTGGAATAAATTCTGAGTTGGGGAGATAGACTCACCAGAGAGAACTGTAAGAAAGTGAGAAAGGGGGGATTCGACAGACAGCTGACCCCTGCAGTTACAGGGGAGCCTCATCGAACCTCTGGGGAGCTCTGGAACTGAGGTAGTCTTCTCAGTTGATCAAATTAAGGTGAAGGGGTCAGGCCCTGGTTCCTGCACTTGGCAGTGATTACAGCAGTCGCCTAGCCTTGGGCAACATAGTGCCCTGAGGATGAGGGCAAACTTCCAGCTCCCCTGCCCCCCATGATGAGCAGTCAACAGCTGACACTTCTGACAACTGAGAGTGGGAGCATTGCCCTGAAGAGGGGGTGGGATCCGAGTGGCGGTACCTCTGATCTCTACTATACATTCCATACACGAAACATGCTGTTAGAGAGTCAGGAAGCATGCAGACCATTCCTACCATGCTCCTCGCCCTCCTCCTCGTCCTCCTCCTCCTCCAGTTCTTGAGCTGGGTTCTCAGGTGAGCCAAGCTGGAGTCTCCTCAGCTCCTTCCGGCTGTGAGAAGGCACACAACCCAGCCTGTATCTTCCACAGCTCCTTCCCACAGCTGTATCCCCGACTCTTCCCAGCATGGATTCTCTCTTGTCCCCACCAAGCCTCTTGTTAGGGGGAACATTGACTGAAATCACCTACCTTAGCCAGGCACTACATTAATCATCTGAGTTATTTTACAGTAGGAGGTCTTGAAAAGGAACATGGAACTAAGATGCCACCACCAACCAGAATTCAGGAAAGGTAAAAAGAAGATGTATGTGTCCTGCCACCTCCCAGAATCCTCCTCATTGTAATCTATCCTGGTTGAATGTGAGCAACATGTGCACCACCAAGAAGACCCTGAGTCTGGGGTATTGGCCTGAGGCAGCCGGGAAACTCAGCCATCACTATAGAACCCAAGGCTGCGAGCCACATGTTCCCTCACCCTCCTGCCTCCACCCAGGCACCACTTCTCAATAAAGTCTCTTGCTTTGCCAGCACCTGTGTCTCCTCAGACAATTCATTTCTGAGTGTCAGACAAGAGCCCCCTTTCGGGCCCTGGAAGGGGTCCCCCTTCTTGTAACACTCTCAGTCTTCTAGAATCAAATGTTTATGCTAGAAGTGCCACTCTCCTAGTTCTTCAGATGAAAGAGCTGGGGGAATGGGCAGAGGCCACCAAGCAGGTATTAATGCCAGCTTCCTATTGCTGTGGGAAAAGAGCAGAGAAGAGAAAACCAGAAAAGGCCTGAAGTGGGAAGAGACCTTGTGCCCTTTAAACACAATATTCTGAGGTGCTGGGGAGGGATGTACCTCAGTTACTTTCTGAGAAGGTCATAAACTCTGCTTCCTAACTCACTTTCCCTTTAACCCAACTGTGCTGTTTTGCTTCCCAGTAAAAAGAAATTTAAACCACTTTTTTTATTTTTTTTTTTAAATCACCCACATGCTATGAATCAGCCATTTCTTGACGTCTTGTGATTCAGCTACAGATCTGATGACCTTACATTCCTGAAATAGCCCCATTTTACCCCTAAGATCTTGGCTTCATTATTAAAATTACGTCTTTTCACTCCCCCAAACAGGCCCTGTTTTGTCAATTTGGTGACCTGAGCTACAGCTAGGAGGTGTTTTAAAGTACTACAGTTTCCTAGCTCTGCTTCTGTTAGCAAAATTGTTAGTGCAAGTTCGGGTGCCTGATGCACAGTAAGGCCAAACAGACTGAAAGGCCAGAGTTTGTAGCAGAGAAAGGTTTATTGCAGGGTCATGCAAGTAGACTGGTGGCTTATGCTCTACAAAGTTCCAAGCTCCTCAAAGAGTTTCCATGAAGCATTTTTAAAAGCCAGGTGAGAGAGGGGGTTGCAGGGTACGTGATCTCCCCAAAGGGTTTCCGCAAAGCATATTTAAAAGCCAGGTGAGAGAGGGGTTGCAGGGTACGTGATCTGCTTGTGCATAGTTCTCCAACTGGCTGATGGTGAGGGAACAGGGTGGTGTCACAGGGGTAAACATTATCAGTCCTTAGACTCCAGGAGGCCTGAGGCTATGTGCTCATGGTCATCAAATAGTTAACATCTTTCATTTGGTGGAGGGTTTTCACCTCTGCAAAACAACTCAGGAAATGTGAATCAAAGACTGTTTAGGGACTTGGGAAGGAGCTAAAGCAGAGGATATGGGGGACGACCTGTCCCAGGAAGGCCCTATAGGGTCCTGCTCAGTTGCACTTCCCCACACATCTCTCCTGCATTCAGCTCCCAGAGACCTCCCCCATGCTCTCCTCTCTTGTTTGAGCCCAGAGCCTCACCATGTTTCCCTTGCAGATGTAATTAAGTTGTGCTTAATGAAATGTGAGTGAAAATGAGGTCAGTACTCCCAGAATAGAGGAGACAATCCTCCCTGCCTTCCCCCAAGCAGGAAGGATGCTGAGGATCTGGAGATGGGGTAAAACACAAGAAAGAACGACCTGGGTCTTGGAATGACTGCCTAGTGCTACAAACCCCGATGGAGCTGAAGAGAGCATGAAATTATCTTGTGTCGTTTTAGACTCTGATAGTGCTCAGTCGCTCAGTGGTGTCTTAGTCTTTGTGACCTCATGGATTGTAGCCTCCCAGTTTCCTCTGTCTATGGGGTTCTCCAGGCAAGAATACTTACTAAAGTGGATTGGGGTCCTTTGTCTATAGGATTCTCCAAACAAGAATACTAGAGTGGATTGTCAATTCTTCCTCCAGGGGATCTTCCCAACCCATGGATAGAACCTGAATCTCTTGCCTCCTGCATTGGCAAGCATATTCTTTACCACTGCACCATCTGGTTAGACACTAACATCTGAGGTTAACTGCTATACAGCAATTAGATTCCATAACTCTTTTTCCCCCAGCTCGCAGTCTGCAGTCTTGGCCTGGCTCTCCTTGAAGCAGAGCGAAAGCCAGGGATTCAAGTGAATGTGGCTCACTAAGAAAGAGGTCTCAGGAGAAGTGGGCAGGGATGGAGATAAGCAGAGACTTGGTTTCAGCTGGAGTCTGGCCTTGGCCTGATGCCTCAGGGTTTCTGAAGCTCTACTGAGCTGGGCCCCCTGAGACAAGGGCATTGGCCTTTCTACCCTCATATCCGTTCATCCTTGGCTATGAGGTGCCTGGGAATGAGGGTGGGGAAGACATAAGTTTTTCTGAGACCTGAGGATAATTCTTCACCTGGGCATGAGGATTGGGGAGGGGAGCTGTGAATTCATGGCCATCACTACATACAGCATCTGGAGAAGGTGAGATCTGTCTAGAAGCGGGAATCTGAGCAGGGCACCACTGCTTTCATTTATTTGCACTGAAAAATCATTATGAACCTATTCCAGTGTGGCTTTAAGTCCTAGCTTGCCACCTTATCCCCAAAATAAACACTTTGATTAATAAGAGAGGCCCAAGGGAATTGAAGGAAAATACTTAAAAATCAATCAATAGAGTTTTTAGTTGCAAGCAACTAAAAGTGATTCTGGTTAATTTAGCAGAAGTAGGATTTATTAGCCAGGAAGATTATCAGCAAGAAGGATTTTTATTATTAAGTAGTTCTAAGAATTGCCAGGAAGTATGGCACACCGATTCGATGGACGTGAGTTTGAGTGAACTCCGGGAGTTGTTCATGGACAGGGAGGCCTGGCATGCTGCAATTCATGGGGTCGCAAAAGTCGGACACAACTGAGTGACTGAACTGAACTGAACTGAACTGAACTGAACTGAACTGAACTGATGGCACACAGAGTTTGCAGAAATGGCAGGACTCAAGGAAGGCAGGACGGAAAGAAGCACAGCCTACAGTCAAAACATCTAAACAAGATGCTACTGGGGCACAGTTAGCACTAGATGCCATCCTGCCATCATTTCCAACATTATCCTGTATTTAATGTATGTGGAAAATGTCTTTCAGAGCATTTTACCCATCAGAATTCAGAATTAACAATAAGAGACCATGCAATGCTTAGGATAAAAGGAGAAGACGCATTGGCTAGGACCTGGGTGGAGCATCTGTTCAAACACCTCAGCACTTACAGCTATCATTCCACCACAATAGCTTTATGAATTTGCTTTCTGAAGCCTTTGGAATGGCAATAGACCCTTCTAGAAATGGAAATACATTTATATATTTTTAGCACTTTAGTTTTTATGTATCATCACAGATATAACTATGTTCAATTTAGGTGAAGACAGGGCAGAGATGGAGTATCATATGCCCAGAGGGAAAAAGAAATGATGAAGGAAGATATACTTGACTCTACTCAGAATTTGGGGAACCATTCAACTATCATTTTTGTTTTCCTTACTGGAGCCCCACTATTGCCTCCAAACTGGTAACTAATATCCACATAAAGAGCTCTCATTTCAGAACAATACATCTGCATAGAAAAACCAGGTCCTACTTCTGACTCCAATACACAGTCTACAGAAATTTAGAGTTCTCAGCACCAGGAGATTTAAATAAAGGGCTTACTTTACTCATGTAGGTTTTTAAATAAATTATATTTCAGCTGCTGTGGAAGATCACAAAAATGATCTCCCTGTATCCAAGCTTCTTTCATGGATATGATTTTCCGGCTCCTTGAATCAAAATGTGGAATCTATTTTCCCTCCCTCTAAGTCTTATTGACTTTGAGATTTGTTATTGTCAATAATAACAGCATGCCAGTTCTAAGTCTTGACCTTGGAAAGATCTACATGCTCTACTCTTTCTTGGAATTCTTCCCTTGCTCACCATGGGGTAAGAGACATGTGGAGTCAAAATAAGCTATCACAGTGGATATCATTTTGAAATGGTCAGCCCCAGACAGTATGATTGATCTAAATGATCCCAGGCAAGGCCAAAAGAACCACTTAGATAAGCCCAGGCCAGATTATCAACCTACAGAATCATGTGCAAACAAAATGGTTGCTGTTTAAGACACTAAGCAAAACAGTGCTTTGCTGAGTCACCAAAAACTACTACAGAGAATAGATTAATTATTCTATTAACTGTTAACTATTATTAACTATTGCAGAGAATAGCTTTTGTCATAGCAGGGACAGAGAATAAAGAGATTCAAAGCCTAGGCATCACCTCATGTGTGTCTGCCAGAGGTTTTATCCCCTGTTTAATATGCCTTAGACACCAAGGCTGCAGGGAGTCACATGAGTCTCTATCACTTGGCAGGCACTAATTATCTGGCCATGTATCACTGCCATTTCCAAGAAAACTTGATGATTCCCAATGGCTGCTCACTTACAATTCCAAGAGAGCAAAGATAACACAAATAAATAAATAATGGGCCTCAACATATCTGTAGTAATCATTGGCTGCCTAATTAAAACAGAAATCTGTCATCAACAGCCAGGGGTGAAGCAGATAAAATTAAATGCAAACTGTCATAAAATAATTTTAAAAACAGACTTTCAAATTAAAAGATGTCTTTTAATAATTAGTTAACATTTGTCATTGTTCTAAACAGACTTGCTGTTAACCTTTAACTCTTGTTCATGCAGTCTTTTCTTAACCAAATTTTAATTATGCTTGAGGGGAAGTAAAAAAGTTATCCTTTCATTAATTTATGAAGTTCTTTGTCTGTGTAAGGTGGGGCTTCATGGGATGCCTCAAAGAATGGGACAGTCTCTGCTCTCAAATATGATAGAAGGGCAGATATGTATTCTAAAATATCACTTAATTGTTGACTTTCAATTTAGTGGCATAAGGAAAAGGCATTTTCAGAGAGGTAGCATCTGAATTAACTGGAAGATATGAGACAAGAGATTGGTATTTAGAGCACATGAAGACTATACAAAGCTACAAGCAAAGCAGTTGATGGGGGAACCTTCAAAACTATATTTTCAACAGTAGACTGAGTTCTAACAAATCTTGGGAAGGGGGTTGTCAGTATCTTGGATTGGAAAGCAATCCACATTTATCCCCTAGAGTCCAATGGAGTTCCTTAAACAAACTAACTTCCTTCTGAGACCCTCAAACAGCAGAGAAATGAGAGTCTAACTGTGAACATCCATAGCAGAGGTAGTCTTTGTGACTTGGGACAGTAACTCTGGTATGAAAGAGCTCCTGAAAGAAGACTGCGAATCTGATCCCTCAGCATCCCTGCTGTCCCAAGTCACAAAATTACCTGCAGGCCACCTCTGCTATGGATGTCCACAGTTGCTTCTATGTGGGCCCAATATCCTCTCTGGGTTGAGATTTCCAACCCACTGTTCAGAACAACAACATTAGTATGACTTTAAGATAGATTTGATTGGGTTTACCCTAGAATGAGGTAAGAGAGCTGACCTTGGACAATGGGTAGATATTTCCCTCCTCACTAAGAGACTAGAAGCCCTTGGCCCCCATTAAAAAATATCTCTCACCTACCTGCCTTTGTCCCCAGGTACTCTGTTCTCCCTCTAGACCGTATGGATGAAGAATCCAAGCTTCCAGATACAGCACACACATTTCATTCTGCATAGACTCTATACTTCTCAATGCTCAAGGCCATCAGTTCAGCAATTTTCTCCCTCTCTTCTGTATTGTTATTTTTCCTTGCTTTAATTGGTCTCATAATTATGTTTCTTCTATTTACAAAGAAAATGATTCTCTCTTAATCTCCCATCAAACTCCAGCAAACAAGCAAACAAAATTTTACTTTCTCCTTATATATGTAGGAGATATATTTATATCTCCTTATATAGTGACTTTATTCACTGTCACCAATGTCTTCTATCCCATTCTTTATTAAATTCATTTTGACAGTGTTTTTGTTCCATTATACCAGTGAATCTTTTTCTCATAAGATCATGAATGGTTTGCATGTCACTCAACCCAACAATTATCCACCCTTGGCATTTCAGCTGCATTGGACAAGGTTGAAAATACACTCTTCCTTGATGACATTTCTTCATTTAATTCCCATAATATGTGATATCAATTGTCACATGACACATAATATAAAAGAAAGCTCTCAATTGTCATTTTATTTTGTGAAGTTAACTTTGCTAGCCAACCTTCTAAAATGCTGAGCACTATAATCTCTTCTATTTTTTTTAACCCCTTTCCTGGCTTTACTTTCTTCTCCTTAGCAGTTACATCTGTCTAGCTTTACATACTTTATCAATCCTTTTCCTATAGAATATAAACTACATGAATTTAAGGTTCATTCTGGTCACTGCTGCATTGATTACATTACTATTACCAGTTAACTGTCTTTTTAAGAATCTTTGTTCTGCAGTTTATCCCAGGAGAGGTTGATTATTTCTATCTGTTCCATGGCTGTTCAGTATGGCATTGTTGAGTTCAGTTCAGTCATTTAGTTGTGTCCAACTCTTTGCCACCCCAGGGATTGCAGGACACCAGGATTCCCAGAACTTACTCAAACTAATGTCCATTGACTTGGTGATGCCATCCAACCATCTCATCCTCTGACGTCCCCTTCTCCTCCTGCTTTCAATCTTTCCCAGCATCAGGGTCTTTTCTGATGAGTCAGTTCTTTGCACCAGGTGGCCAAAATATCAGTGTTTCAGCTTGAACATCAGTCCTTCCAAAGAATATTCAGGACTGATTTCCTTTAGGATGGACTGGTTGGATCCCCTTGCAGTCCAAGGGACTCAAGAGTCTTCTCCAACACCACAGTTCAAAAGCATCAATCCTTTGATACTCAGTCTTCTTTATGGTCCAACTCTCACATCCATACATGACCACTGGAAAAACCATTGCTTTGACTAGATGGACCTTTGTTGTCAAAGTAATGTCCCTGCTTTTTAACATGCTGTCTAGGTTGGTCATAACTTTTATTCCAAGGAGTAAGAGTCTTTTAATGTCATGGCTGCAGTCACCATCTGCAGTGATTTTGGAGCCCCCTCCCCCCACCCCCAAAAAACACAAAAATCTGTCACTGTTTCTGTTGTTTCCCCATCCATTTGTCATGAAGTGATAGAACCAGATGCCATGATGTTACTTCTCTGAATATTGAACTTTAAGCCAACTTTTTCACTCTCCTATTTCGATTTAATCAAGAGGCTTTTTAGTTCTTCTTCACTTTTTGCCATAAGGGTGGTGTCATCTGCATATCTGAGGTTATTGATATTTCTCCCAGCAATCTTGATTCCAGCTTCTGCTTCATCCAGACCAGCATTTCTTATGATGTTCACTGCATATAAATTAAATAAACAGGGTGACAATATACAGCCTTGAAATATTCCTTTCCCAATTTGGACCAGTCTGTTTTTCCATGTCCAGTTTTAACTGTTGCTTCTTGACCTGCACACAGAGTTCTCAGGAGGCAGGTTAGGTGGTCTGGTATTCCCATCTCTTGAAAAATTTTCCACAGTTTGTTGTGATCCACACTGTCACAGGCTTTGGCGTAGTCAACAAAGCAGAAGTAGATACTTTTCTGGAATTCTCTTGCTTTTTCAATGATCCAACAGATGTTGGCAGTTTGATCTCTGGTTCCTCTGCCTTTTCTAAATCCAGCTTGAACATTTGGAAGCTCACGATTCATGTACTGTTCAAGCCTGGCTTGGAGAATTTTGAGCATTACTTTGCCAGTATGTGAGATGAGTGCAATTATGCCGTGCCTTTCTTCAGGATTGGAATGAAAACACATTTTCCAGTCCTGTGTCCACTGCTGAGTTTTCCAAATTTGTTGGCATATTGAGTGCAGCACTTTCACAGCATCATCTTTCAGGATTTGAAATAGCTCAATAAGAATTCCATCACCTCCACTAGCTTTGTTCGTAGTGATGCTTTCTGAGGCCCACTTGACTTCACATTCCAGGATGTCTGGCTCTACATGAGTGATAACACCATTGTGATTATCTGGGTCGTGAAGATCCTTTTTGTACAGTTCTTCTGTGTATTCTTGCCACCACTTCCTAATATCTTCTGCTTCTGTTAGGTCCATACCATTTCTGTCCTTTATTGTGCCCATCTTTGCATGAAATGTTTTCTTGGTATCTCCAATTTTCTTGAAGAAATCTCTAGTATTTCCCATTCTATTGTTTTCCTCTATTTCTTTGCATTGATCACTGACAAAGGCTTCCTTATCTCTCCTTGCTATTCTCTGGAACTCTGCATTCAAATGGGCATATCATTCCTTTCTTCCCTTGCATTTTGCTTCTCATCTTTTCATAGCTATTTGTAAGGCCTCTTCAGAGGCCATTTTGATTTTTTCCTTTTTTTTTTTTTCTTCTTGGGATGGTCTTCATCACTGCCTTCTCTACAATGCCATGAACCTCTGTCCGTAGTTCTTCAGGCACCCTGTCTATCAGATCTAATCCCTTGAATCTATTTGTCACTTCCATTGTATAATCGTAAGGGATTTGATTTAGGTCATACCTGAATGGTCTAGGGGTTTTCCATATATTCTTCAATTTAAGTCTGAATTTTGCAATAAGGAGTTCATTATCCAAGCCAAAGTCAGGACCTGATGTTGCTTTTGCTGACTGTATAGAACTTCTCCATCTTTGGCTGCAAAGAAAATAATCAATCTGATTTCAGTATTGCCCATCTGGTGATGCCCATGTAACTCTCTTGTGTTGTTGGAGAGTGTTTGCTGTGACCAGTGTGTTTTCTTGGCAAAAGTATATTAGCCTTTTCCCTGTTTCATTCTGTATTCCAAGGCCAAATTTGTCTGTTATTTCAGGTATTTCTTGACTTTCTACTTTTTCATTCCAGTCCCCTATAATGAAAAGAACATCTTTTTGTGGGTGTTTGTTCTAGAAGGTCTTGTAGGGCTTCGTAGAACCATTCAACTTCTGCTTCCTCAGCATTACTGGTAGAGGCATAGACTTGGATTACTGTGAAACTGAATGGTTTTCCTTGGAAACAAACAGAGATCATTCTGCCATTTTTGAGACTGCACTCAAGTTCTGCATTTTGGACTCTATTGTTGAGTATGATGGCTACTCCATTTCTTCTAAGGGATTCTTGCCCACAGTAGTAGATATAATGGTCTTCTGAGCTAAATTCACCCATTCCAGTCCATTATAGTTCACTGATTCCTAGAATGTCGACGTTCACTCTTGCCATCTCCTGTTTGACCACTTCCAATTTGCCTAGATTCATGGACCTAACATTCCAGTTTCCTATGCAATATTGCTCTTTACAACACTGGACTTTACTTCCATCACCAGTCACATCCACAACTGGGTGTCGTTTTTGCTTTGGCTGTGTCTCTTCATTCTTTCTGGAATTATTTTTCCACACTTCTCCAGTAGCATATTGGGCACTTACCGACCTGGGGAGTTCATCTTTCGGTGTCCTATCTTTTTGCCTTTTCATACTGTTAATGGGGTTCTCAAGGGAAGAATACTGAAGTGGTTTGCCCTTCCCTTTTCCAGTGGACCACATTTTGTCAGAACTCTCCACCACCATCCATCCATCTTGGGTGGCCCTATACGGCATGGCTCATAGTTTCACTGAGTTAGATAAGGCTGTGGTCCATGTGATCAGATTGGTTAGTTTTCTGTGACTGTGCTTTTCATTCTATCTGCCCTCTGATGGAGAAATATACAAGGCTTATGGAATCTTCCTGATGGAAAAGACTGAGGGGGAAACTGGGTCTTGTTCTGATGTGTGGGGCCATGCTCGGTAAATCTTTAATCCAATTTTCTGTTGATGGGTGGGGCTGTGTTCCCTCCCTGTTATTTACCTGGGGCCAAACTATGGTGGAGGTAATGAAGATAATGGCAACCTCCTTCAAAAGGTCCCATGCATGTACTGCCGCACTCAGTGCCCCCAACCCTGCAGCAGGCCACCACCAACCCATGCCTGCACTGGAGATTCCTGGACACTCTTGGGCAAGTCTGGGTCAGTCTCTTGTGGAGTCAGTGCTCTTTTCTCCTTTGTCTTACTGCACACAAGGTTTTGTTTGTGCTTCTCAAGAGTCTGTTTCCCCTGTCCTGTGTAAGTTCTGGCAGCTTTCTGGTGGGGTTAATGGCAACCTCCTCCAAGAGGGCTTATGCCATACCTAGGTCTACTGCACCCAGATCCCCTTCCCCTGCAGCAGTCCACTGCTGACCCATACCTCCACAGGAGACACACAAACACAGTTCTGTCTCTGTCTCTGTAGGGTCTCTAGTCCCTGGGGTGCACAAGGTTTGTTTGAACCCTCTGAGCATCTCTGGCAGGTATGGGGTTTGATTCTAAATCTGATTTTGCCCCTCCTATCATCTTGCTGGGGCTTCTCCTTTGCCCTTGGATGTGGGGTACCTCCTTAACATCATTCCAGCACCAGGCAGCCGCCACTCCAGTGTATGGCCATGAGACTTGCTTTGATCAATGGAATGTGGTAGAAGTGATAGTCTGGCAGCTCTAAGCCCAGGCTTTAAGAGGCACTGTATGATTCTACTTGCCCTTCTTATAGTTCTGCCATTGCTATGAGAAGCACAGGCCTCAGGGGACTGGTCCCAGGAGGATGTAGGAAATATGTAGAAGACTCAAACAACTTGTGCTACCTGTAAGTTGAAGTATTGCTCAACTGAACTCAAGCTAGATCAGCCAGAACCTAACCATACAACATGCGCACAAAAGAGAAAATCAATGCTTATATTGTATGTCACTGAGATGCTCTGATTTTTATGCACCAATAACTGAATAACAAACTGGTATAGCCACTGGTCCTGGCACATAAGTATCTGATAAATAATTGATGAGTAAATGGCCACGTAAAAGGAATACACATCATTTTCTCTGTGGGAATCATCAGCTTTCCAAATGCCCTGCCTTTGAATATTCTAGATATAACTAGTTCTGATCAATGAGTTATGAACTGCAGTGACATTGTGTCACTTCCAGCCTGAAATATTTAACTGCTATGCATCGTAGAGCTCTGTTTTTCTCTTAGACATGGCTAGAAGCAATACTTGCAATGAAGACTGCTCCATCAGTTAATGGCAATGTGCAAAATCTACTGCTGATCTGCAATCCACATACAGCCTGCATGAGAAATCTACTGTTGGTGCTGTAAATCAGTGAGATTTGAGGTATTTTTGTTACTTTAGCATAACCTAACCTATACCTTATCTCTGCTTTGCATATATGCAAACAAAAATGTAAACAAGACATAAGTTTTTCTAACATAAGTTTTTGCTCTAAAGGAACTTGAGATCTGGAAATAGCCACATATCATATGGGTAATAGATAAATCATTAAACCACTCTGACCTTGTTTCCTTATTTGACAAATAAGACTAGCAATATTCTTCTTAAAGGTCATTGCTGTCATTCATTCATATATACCCAGCATTTACTTAGGATGTGCTGTTAATCTCAAGAAGCTTGATGCCCAGGAAGGGACAAGCCATACATTCATGTTGCTATATAATCCAACAGTGCATACAAGAAAGGCCAGGAGAGCCTCAGAACAAGAATATGAGAGAGCTGAAGGAAGGAGATATCTGATAAAAAGCAGGAAGACACTATGCATGACTCAGCAGCAATGATCCAGGCCAGAGAAATATAAAACTTGGAGCCTATTTTCCAAGTAAGCTGCATTCTCAGTACTCAGCTTTCTGGCCCATGAAGCTGCTCTATGTTACTTTTTACAAGAGCTTCTATTTATTGTTCAAGAATACCTACTCTTTTGAACATGAACTGGCTGTCCTGGATAGCACCGTGGCCCTATAAAAGTTGACTTTTGTGACCTTCCCTTTCCTGCAGAATATTCTCAAGCTGTCACAGCTCCTTGCTGTCTTTCACTGAAGCCACTGCAAACTTCAGTTATTTGTTCTTTGATTATGTAAACACCAATCATCTCAATGAATTGTATGTTCCATGAGAACAAAGCTTCTATTATATAGCCAGCACATAGAACAGTGTTTGACATATAGTAAGAGCTCAGTAAAAAATTGGTGAATGAATGAATGAGTGAGTGTCTCCACTATGTCACTCCACCCAACCCACCAGTGAAATTAGGTTCAATAATGCTTGTTGAATCTGAAAATGATCCAAATAAAAAGTACATTAGTCTCAAATACTGGGCTAGCCAAAAAATTCATTCAGATTTTTCTGTAAAATCTTACAGAAAACACAACCAAACTTTTTGGCCAATTAATATAACCCAAACTACTTGGAAGCCTTCACATTTTAATAGAGGACCTGTGAAGGAGGGCTATTTAAGCCAAATGAAAGACTATCAAATGGTGGAATTTCTGACAAGAGGAATATTAAGTAGAAAAGACTCAATGGATTTTGAAGTATTTTCACATGCCTCATCATGAAAGTGAAAGTTGCTCAGTCATGTCCGACTCTTTGTGATCCCATGGACTATATAGTCCATGGAATTCTCGAGGCCAGAATACTGGAGTGGGTGGCCATTCCCTTCTCCAGGGCATCTTCCCAACCCAGGAATTGAAGCCAGGTCTCCTGCATTGCAGGTGCATTCTTTACCAGCTAAGCCTTATCATGGTGCTCTTTAAATTATATCACCTGTGTACTTGTTTACTCATATGGTTGAGCAGAAGTAAGAGAATGGAGAAGTAAAGAGTCATTTGGGGAAAAATACATATTTATTTATTTTTTTACTAAATCAGGATAATTTTATTTATTCTGCCCTTATTAAAGATGAGGAACTAACTGAATTAAGTGTGTCCTAGAATTATAATAACTGTCCTTTGAAATGTAAATGCTTGGGTGTATACAGAACAATTTAAAAAGCAGGCCAGAAAGAATCCTTAATGCATTCTAATGTAGCCAAACATCATAGGTTGTGCTTTTCATGTCATTTCATTTGGAATTTCTTCACCATAATGTGACATACCAAAATAACTTAGGCATGAAAAGCTTTTTTTTTTTTTCTCTCTCTCTCTCTTTAGCAAGAATGAACTGTGAAACATTATGTGCTTTGATATAAACTGAAATTATAGGACTCAAGAAGTAATTCCTCATCATAAATGCTAACCGTGAAGAGTAAAAAAGAATATCAAGTCTGCAAAGAGTGTGAGTTTCCATCTGAATGTTGAGATGCTAAACCAAATTATACACATACTTGGTTTGGATTGAAAATCAACTCATTTAGCACAGTGTCAATGGCTCTAAAAATGGCATGTTTCTTATTTTATACATATCATCTGCTCAATTTGCCTTTAATTTACTGTATAAGTAGTGTGACCTCATTTTATGGAGATGAAGACAACCTCAGATTCATTCAGAAGCAATAATTATGGATTGCAGAAGGAGAACATAATGAGAAGACCCTGTTTGCATAAAATTGCTATTTGAATGTTGGCTGCCAGTATTGGCTTTATCAGGATTTGACACATCTGCCAGCCTCAGCAAGGGCTCCAATGGGAAACAGGAATTCAGTGTGAGTGCTGGAAATGTCGAGGCCTATGAGGTTCATGGGGATGGGCATTTTGGCTGATGGAACAACTTATCTTTTTGCAAACAGTATTATCACAGGCTTGTCAACTTGCATTTATGAAGTTTATTTCTGTTCAGACTATAACATGACCTTCTGAGGTCAGTACTATTAGTATTCCCATTTCACAGATAAAGTAACTTGCCCCAAATCATGCAGTTAGGCAGTGGCAGAACTAAAACAACTAAATCTGAAAACAGAGCCCAAACTCACATTGTATTACTTCTTCTCTCTCTTTAATTAACTATCTTCCATTCAGGTATTAACCCATCCATCTATCTTTTTTTCTCATTCCTCAGCCTTCTCTCCATCTGTCCATTCACCCATGTTCTTCCTCTTTCTCTGGATCATCATGTACCTCTCTGTCTCTATCTTGCTATACTCTCTATTTCTGACTGGGTCTCAGCCCCTGTGAGCCTTTGCCTTTCTGTTATTTCCTTACATTTTCAATCTATTCATATAGTTATGTATGTATTATGCATCCATTTATATACCTGTGCATATATGTTTTGTCTTTATTTCTTCATCCATCCATTCATCCATACACCCATTCATGATTTCAATATCCCAATAGCTTTTTATGAACCTGCCAAATACTTTTCATTTTTCTCTCTGCATTTCTCTGCCTTTCTCTTGCTCTCACTTTTTCTATCATCCACTGTCATCTCTCTCTCTCTCTTTCCTCTATCTTTCTTCATTCAACATGCTTCTCATCCAAGTATTTTAGGCATATCTTTAACCCTTGCCCAAGGTCAAGAAGTGAGTCTCATGTGTCAAAATGCATGCCTTGCTCAAACAGTAAAACTTCTACATATGGTTTGACTAAAGGTTAACCCTCCTCAGTTTTCATTTCAATCCTAAAGAAAGGCAATGCAAAGAATGCTCAAACTACCACACAATTGCACTCATCTCACATGCTAACAAAGTAATGCTCAAAATTCTCCAAGCCAGGCTTCAAGAATACATGAACCATGAACTTGCAGATGTTCAAGCTGGTTTTAGAAAAGGCAGAGGAACCAGAGATCAAATGCGAACAACTGCTGGATCATCAAAAAAGTAAGATTTCCAGAAAAACATCTATTTCTGCTTTATTAACTATGCCAAAGCCTTCGACTATGTGGGTCACAATAAAGTGTGGAAAATTCTTAAAGAGAGGGAAATACTAGGCCACCTGACCTGCCTCTTGAGAAATCTGTATGCAGGTCAGGATGTAACAGAATTGTCATGGAACAACAGACTGGTTCCAAATAGGAAAAGGAGTATGTCAAGGCTATAGTATTGTCATTGTGCTTATTTAACTTATTTGCAGAGTACATCATGAGACACGCCTGGCAAGATGAAACACAAGTGGGATCAAGATTTTCGGGAGGGATATCAACAACCTCAGATATGCAGTTGACACCACCCTTAGGACAGAACACAAAGAGGAACTAAAGAGCCTTTTGATGAAAGTGAAAGAGGAGAGTGAAAAAGTTGGCCTAAAGATCAACATTCAGAAAACTAAGGTCATGGAATCCAGTCCCATCACTTCACGGCAAATAGATGGAGAAACAGTGGAAACAGTAGCTGACTTTATTTTTAGGGGCTTCAAAATCACTGCAGATGGTGACTGCAGCCATGAAATTAAAAAGACACTTACTCCTTGGAAGGAAAGTTATGACCAACCTAGACAGCATAATAAAAAGCAGAGACATTACTTTGTCAACAAAAGTCCATCTAGTCAAAGCTATGTTTTTTTCCAGTAGTCATGTATGGATATGAGAGTTGGGCTATAAAGAAAGCTGAGTGCCTAAGAATTGATGCTTTTGAACTGTGGTGTTGGAGAAGACTCTTGAGAGTCCCTAGGACTGCAAGGAGATCCAACCAGTCCATCCTAAAAGGAATTAGTCCTGAAGATTCATTGGAAGGACTGATGTTGAAGCTGAAACTCCAATACTTTGGCCACCTAATGTGAAGAGCTGACTCATTTGAAAAGACCCTGATGCTGGGAAAGATTGAGGGAAGGATGAGAAGGGGATGACAGAGGATGAGATGGTTTGATGGTATCACTGACTCAACGGACATGAGTTTGAGTAAACTCTGGGAGTTGGTGATGGACAGGGAGGCCTGGCGTGCTGCAGTCCATGGGGTTGCAAAGAGTCAGACCTGACTGAGTGACTGAACTGAACTGAACTGAAAGGTTAACCCTGTTGCTACCTGATGAAAGAGAAAAGTATTGAAAGAAAATAATCCATAGGAGTCTTCCATTTCTACTCATTTTCTGTCCTTTGTTCCAGAATGTATTTTCAAAGATATTGGCATACTGAACAGCTTTAGAAGAGAAAGATAGATCTGCATACATTCTTGGAAAATAGAAATAATACAATATATTCCCTACATGTGAACCTCAAGTTACGAACTTTCAAAGATGTAAACAGGCATTCACATGTCCCGTCACATGTTAGTTCATGTGTCTGGCATACCTTGTCACATTTGTGCACCTGTACAAGTGGTTGCACTTTTCTGTACAGTACTATGTAGAATACAGTAGTACTCTTTATTTCAAGCCCATGATGTCGACAAGTAAGCTTAAAAGCAGTGGTGATACAGCTGGCCCTGGTATGATGAGAACAAAAGAGCTACAACCCAGATATCACTGGATCATTTTTTCAAAAGGGTAGATAGAACTGAATCCAGCAAGGAACCAGAACCTGTACCATCAACATCAGATGTGGATGAAATGCTTGCTCTTGTCCTCCATCTCCTATTGCTGACTATCCTTCAGCTCTATCATCTCCCACCTCTCTCCCTTCTCCAATTAGTGATTCTTCTTGCCTGTTCACTTATGGCAGACCCTGTATGCCAGATGTTGTACTGTACTATGGTATTTTTCAAGGTAGTGTACTATAAGATTAAAAATGTTTATTTTTGTATTTGTTTTCATGTGAAAAGTATTACAAACCTGTTACAGTACAGTGTTATATAGCCAATTATGTTAGTTGGTTACCTAGGCTAACTTCGTTGGACTTATGAGCAAATTGAACTTACGGACACGTTTTCTGAATGGAACTAATTTGTATGTAGAGAACATACTATATCTACTTCCTTGTAAGGAGAAGGCGAGCATCCTTACAATCCAGGATAAATGAGATCATGTCTCCTTGAACAGAGAGCATACCTACCCAACAGGTAACTCAGATTCCTTAAAGCTTAATATTCCTTTCCTACAATGCAACCTATTGCTTGATCAGGCATTGCTAGGGGCCCATCTGTATAAACTCTGTGGGACTAGAGGGTAAGGAGAATACACACAAATATGTTGATGCTCATGCTGCCTGTGGTACCCTAAGTAGCAAAGTCCTCTGTGTCTGCACAGGAGCCTCCTGTACTCTGCAGGCTTCCAGGAGAGTGTGGTGGCCTAATGTGTCAGCTTACAAGTGGCTAAAATCTTAGCCCTTCACAGCCTTGCCTCAATGCTGTATGTTTCTTCACCCTGTCTCAGCACCATATGTGTCCTGAAAAGTTTATCTATATATCTACATATTTATGTATAGATATATATACATATTAAATATAAAAATTTAATATCTTGAAAAGGAGAAAGTTTTAGCCCAATTTTCCAGCTTCCTATTTTCCATTAGGAAATGGCACCTATGTCAGCAGCAAACTCAGATATCCCTTGTTCTATCTGCTATTTTAATGAGGAAAGAAATGATTTCTATCCAGGGCTTTCACCATGCCTTCCCTTCCACTCTTAATTTGGTGGGAAGGACTGAGCACGTTCAAGCTTTGCCATCTTGGCTAAGCCAACGCAACGGAAGGATCACGTGTCAGTGTCACCTGGAGGGGTTGGACTTGGAGAAGCAGGACTCGATCAGATGCCTCTGGTGGTCCAGTTCACATTGTTTCAGCCTCTCTTCTGATCCCAGGTGTCTGCCACAAGCAGGTGCTTACAGATTTGGACTTACTTCATACTTACTGTGTTTCATAAATTATACCCCGTGAGTCTTTCTAATCTGGGAATTCTCTGATGCCCCTAAAGCAAGCAACTGTCTACTCCAAGGCATCAGTGTGCTTCCTAGAAGCACAGAGCTGGTAGTGCCAGAGGGATGGCTCTCAAATGTGGGGTCTAGTGGGTGATGGATGAATATTTTTTCCCCATTGATTCTTAGGTGGAAAATTCTGAGTGACATCTATAAGCTGCTTAGAGAGCGCTTCAAAGCACCAAATCCAAGAGGCCCACAGCAGTGACCTTAACAAAATGCACCTCACATGGCTTTCCTTCCTTCCTTCCTTCCTTCTCCCGTTCCTTTCTCCTCATCTCTGGGATCATCTCTCAAGTGAACTGCCTGTACACACATCCTTTCCTCAGGTTCTACTTCTGAAGGAAACACAGCTAATCTAATGGTGAACTAGAAAGACCAAGGCCTCTGGAACCAGAAAGGCTCGAGTCTGTATTAGCTCTGCTGCTTTCTTCTGGGAGATTGAACTATTTAAACTCTCTGAGTTACAACTTTTTCATTTGTAAGATGGAAAAAAAATAATACTTACCTTGCATGGGTGAGGAATATTGATTATGAAAAATAATAATAAAAAAAACATGTAGTCCTTTAGCACAGGATCTGGCAGGGCCTCCGTGTTCAACAAATAGCAGCAATTATTGTTATTATAGCTGAGCAAATCCCAAGGGTGCGCTGGAAACTAGAGGTGTAGAGACTGTGATGTTCTGACTGCAGTGACTATCTGGGGACTGCTAAGCTGAAGGACTTTATCACTTTAAGGACCCTGAATCACATGAATTATTTATCAATTACTCTTTATAGAGATGATTACATCCTAAGTAGGTTTTGGATTCTATAAACTTTTTAATGCACATGTCAAGAGAGGACCCATTTGGAGAATTAAGCCATGTTGCTTTCTTCTTCATCTTCTCCTTAATTCTTTCTACCCTTGCTTCTTTCCTTGGTCCAATCAGTTGGTCACTGTGCATTTGTGGGCTCACAGAGGGATGGCAAAGCAAAAATGTATAAGTTTAAAAGATTTGGGGATGGGGGGATGAATTGGGAGACTGGGATTGACATCTATACACTATTGACACTACACATAAAATGGATGCCTAATAAGAACCCACTGTAACTCACAGAAAATTCTATTCAATGCTCTGCTGTTACCTAGGTGGGAAGGAGATACAGATCAAGAGGAGGTATATGTACATACAGAACTGATTCACTTTGCTGCACAGCAGAAACAAACACAACATTGTAAAGCAATTATACTTCAAAAATTTTGTAAAAAAAAAAAACAAAAAAAAAAAACTGGCACAAGAAGAAGTGACTGAAGCAACTTAGCACACATGCCTGCAAGGACAGTTAGAAAGAGTGGAGGTTCAGATGAAGAGTACAGTGAACTCACATTCTGAACTCCGAATGCCTCACCCTGCCCTCCAGAGTGCTCCTGGGTGAGCCCCATCTCTCTCCTCCCTAACTGCTGTAGGAAATATGAGTGAAATTCCATAAAGAGCCCAGAGCACTGCAGTGAGCACTGAGTGCTTCCTATGATGGGTAAATGTGTTAGTTGTTCTTCCTGTTGTCATCCACTGAGGACACTTCAATAGCAGCTGGATTTCCAAATGGGTCCTTGAAACTTTGCTGAGTTAACATTCAATTTACATCATGTGGAATATTCCCTTTTCAGAATTCCAAGATTCCTAAAACACCTGAAATGAAGGGTGGTTGCATACTTGGAGTGCTCTATAAGCAGTTATCATATCCTGCAATCCCACTCCTGTGCATATATCCAGAGAAAACTATAATTTGAAAAGATACCTGCATCCCAGTGTTTACTACAGCACTATTTACAATAGCCAGGATATGGAAGCAACAGAAATATCCATCGACAAATGGATAAATATCTATCCACAGACGAATGGATAAAGAAGATGTGATATGTATATATATCTACTCATGTTGCTGCAAATAGCATTATTTCATTATTTTTACAGCTGAGTAATATTCCACTGTGCATATATATATATATATGCACACATATATATACACATACATATCCATTGTGTGTGTGTAATATTACTCAGCTATAGAAAGAATGGAATAATGCTATTTGCAGCAACTTGAGTGGGCCTAGAAATTATCATATTAAGTGAATTAAGTCAGAGAAAAACGAGTATCATATGACACTGCTTATATAGAGAATCTAGAAAAATTATAAAAATGAATTTATTTATAAAACAGAGAGAACCACAGACATAGAAAACAAACACATAGTTACCAAAGAGGAAGTGAGAAAGGGATAAATTAGGAGTTTGGGATTTACATATACACATTGCTGCTGCTAAGTCACTTCAGTCGTGTCCGACTCTGTGCGACCCCATAGACGGTAGCCCACTAGGCTCCTCTGTCCCTGGGATTCTCCAGGCAAGAACACTGGAGTGGGTTGCCATTTCCTTCTCCAATGTATGAAAGTGAAAAGTGAAAGTGAAGTCGCTCAGTTGTGCCCGATTCTTAGTGACCCCATGGACTGCAGCCCACAAGGCTCCTCCGTCCATGTACTGGAGTGGGGTGCCTTTGCCTTCTCTGCATATACACACTACTATATACAAAATATATAAACAAGGACTTACTGTGTAGCACAGAGAATTATACTCAATATTTGTAATAACCCAGAAAATAATCTGAGAAACAACAGTGATCTGAATCACTGTACTGTACACCTGAAAGTAACACAACACTGTAAACCAACTATACTTCAATTTTAAAAAAATTAAAAAGAATTCTCTATAAGCAGACCTTGTTAAAATAACACCTATGTAACTTTAGTCACTTCACATAATTTTGTTCAGTTCAGTTCAGTTCAGTTCAGTTCAGTCACTCAGTCGTGTCCGACTCTCTACGACCCCATGAACCGCAGCACGCCAGGCCTCCCTGTCCATCACCAACTCCCGGAGTTCACTCAGACTCACGTCCATCGAGTCAGTGATGCCATCCAGCCATCTCATCCTCTGTCGTCCCCTTCTCCTCCTGCCCCCAATCCCTCCCAGCATCAGAGTCTTTTCCAATGAGTCAACTCTTCGCATGAGGTGGCCAAAGTACTGGAGTTTCACCTTTAGCATCATTCCTTCCAAAGAAATCCCAGAGTTGATCTCCTTCAAAATGGACTGGTTGGATCTCCTTGCAGTCCAAGGGGCTCTCAAGAGTCTTCTCCAACACCACAGTTCAAAAGCATCAATTCTTCAGTGCTCAGCCTTCTTCACAGTCCGACTCTCATATCCATACATGACTACTGGAAAAACCATAGCCTTGACTAGACGGACCTTAGTCTGCAAAGTAATGTCTCTGCTTTTCAATATGCTATCTAGGTTGATCATAGCTTTCCTTCCAAAAAGTAAGCATCTTTTAATTTCATGGCTGCAGTCACCATCTGCAGTGATTTTGGAGCCCCCCAAAATAAAGTCTGATACTGTTTCCACTGTTTCCCCATCTATTTCCCATGAAGTCATGGGACTGGATGCCATGATCTTCGTTTTCTGAATGTTGAGCTTTAAGCCAACGTTTTCACTCTCCTCTTTCACTTTCATCAAGAGGATTTTTAGTTTCTCTTCACTTTCTGCCATAAGGGTGGTGTCATCTGCATATCTGAGGTTATTGATACTTCTCCTGGCAATCTTGATTCCAGCTTGTGTTTCTTCCAGTCCAGCGTTTCTCATGATGTACTCTGCATATAAGTTAAATAAGCAGGGTGACAATATACAGCCTTGAAGTACTCCTTTTCCTATTTGGAACCAGTCTGTTGTTCATATCCAGTTCTAACTCTTGCTTCCTGACCTGCATACAGATTTCTCAAGAGGCAGGTCAGGTGGTCTGGTACTCCCATCTCTCTCAGAATTTTCCTCAGTTTATTGTGATCCACACAGTCAAAGGCTTTGGCATAGACAATAAAGCAGAACTAGATGTTTTTCTGGAACTCTCTTGCTTTTTCGATGATCCAGTGGATGTTAGCAATTTGATCTCTGGTTCCTCTGCCTTTTCTAAAACCAGCTTGAACATCAGGAAGTTCACGGTTCACGTATTGTTGAAGCCTGGCTTGGAGAATTTTGAGCATTACTTTAGTAGCGTGTGAGATGAGTGCAATTGTGTGGTAGTTTGAACATTCTTTGGCATTGCCTTTCTTAGGGATTGGAATGAAAACTGAGCTTTTCCAGTCCTGTGGCTACTGCTGAGTTTTCCAAATTTGCTGGCGTATTGAGTGCAGCACTTTCACAGCATCATCTTTCAGGATTTGAAATAGCTCAACTGAAAATCCATCACCTCCACTAGCTTTGTTTGTAGTGATGCTTTCTAAGGCCCACTTGACTTCACATTCCAGGAAGTCTGACTCTAGATGAGTGATCACACCATTGTGATTATCTGGGTCGTGAAGATCTTTTTTGTACAGTTCTTCTGTGTATTCTTGCCACCTCTTCTTAATATCTTCTGCTTCTGTTAGGTCCATACCATTTCTGTCTGTTATCGAGCCCATCTTTGCATGAAATGTTCCCTTGGTATCTCTAATTTTCTTGAAAATATCTCTCGTCTTTCCCATTTTGTTGTTTTCCTCTATTTCTTTGCATTGATTGCTGAAGAAGGCTTTCTTATCTCTTCCTACTATTCTTTGGAACTCTACATTCAGATGCTTATATTTTTCCTTTTCTCCTTTGCTTTTTGCTTCTCTTCTTTTCACAGCTATTTGTAAGGCCTCCCCAGACAGCCATTTTGCTTTTTTGCATTTCTTTTCCATGGGGATGGTCTTGATCCCTGTCTCCTGTACAATGTCACGAACCTCATTCCACAGTTCATCAGGCACTCTATCTATCAGATCTAGGCCCTTAAATCTATTTCTCACTTCCACTGTATAATCATAAGG
Organism: Oryx dammah; assembly: GCF_014754425.2. Taxonomy (NCBI): domain Eukaryota; kingdom Metazoa; phylum Chordata; class Mammalia; order Artiodactyla; family Bovidae; genus Oryx; species Oryx dammah. The sequence goes on from NW_024070194.1 coordinate 76,856,315, forward strand.
GATTTGATTTAGGTCATACCTGAATGGTCTAGTGGTTTTCCTGAATTTGGCAATAAGGAGTTCATGATCTGAGCCACAGTCAGCTCCTGGTCTTGTTTTTGTTGACTGTATAGAGATTCTCCATCTTTGGCTGCAAAGAATATAATCAATCTGAATTCGGTGTTGACCATATGGTGATGTCCATGTGTAGAGTTTTCTCTTGTGTTACATTTCCACAATCTCTTCTCCTTGTTCAAACTCATATAAAGGCATGTAGTTTAGTTGCTAAGTTGTGTCTGACTCTTGCAACCCCATGGACTGTAGCCTGCCAGGCTCCTCTGTCCATAGGACTTTTTAGGCAAGAATACTGGAGTGGGTTGCCATTTCCTTCCCCAGGGGATCGTCCCGACTCAAAGATCAAATCCAGGTGTCCTGCATTGCAGGTGGATTCTTTACCGACTGAGCCACCAGGAAAGCTTTTGGTTTCACCATATCTTCAGGTTGTCATTCATTATGAAGGCTCCCAGTATTATGTAAGACCCATATTAACCAAAATCTGTCAATTGAATTCTATCTATCTCATGTCAGTTGAATTCTCAGGTCCGTCTGGGAAAAAGCCTAAGAGGGAAAAGGTAAAATTTTGTCTCCCCTGCCATTTCATGTATGTTTTTCTGGCTTATGATGTGTACACACTATGGTCTCTGGGAATCCTGGAGGGCAAATGTCCATACTTGTGGGTCCAAACTCCAGAGAAGACCATGTCTGTAAGACTGGAGTTATAAATTGATCTTCACATACACTCTCACACTCATCCTCAGTATGTTATGTCCAGAAGATCCTTATATCACAACCACTAATGAATCAGACCAATGGGGATCTGGAGCCAGGAGGCACATCTGATGGAAACATTCCACCAGTGGGTGAAGAATAAGATGCCCTGACTGTGGACAGCTGCCTCAGAACTTCTGTGATTAGTACACTTAGAAGGCAAGGGCGATTTGCCAAGGGACAGTAAAAGCTGACAGCAGCAATCTTTTCTAATTTCAGTGAGGACCATTGCCCTCTAATTACATAAATATCCCTTTACCACGAAAGAGGTGGTGAGTTACACAGGAAAGATTACTATACTTCCAAATGACATTGGGAAAATTGTCTTTTCTTTGACCAAGCCACCTGAACTCCAACCTTAGATAAGGCTTTTTGTAAAGAAACTCTCCTTTAACCTATTAATCGACAGTGAATGTATTCATTGCCTTGAGCTCAGTGACAAATTGCCTTAAAACCTAACAGCTTAAAGCAATGACAAATGTTTTTTCAGTTTCTGTGGGTCAGGGATCTGAGTGCAGCTTTATCTGAGTGACTCGGGCTCCAAGTTTCTCATCAGGTTGTCATAAGGGGGCAAACTGAATTTCTACGTAAAGACCAAAGATAGGTCACCTAACCCTTGTTCTCTCTAGTTTCTCTATTCATTTCAGAATTTACCTGCCAACTCTAATTGCCTGAAAGATATTCTCACTTGAATGTCACATGAACAGGATAACCCAATATTTCTAAAGGCCAAAAGCCAACATGAGGCATCTTACGCTCATAAAGTGTAGCCACTACCATCCTTACTCACCTCAACCCCCACAGCAGTCTCCTCCCTAATCCTGCTTCTTCTCTGCCTCTGCCTCCATGTCCCCTGGTAGCTGACAGTAAATTCTTAATTGCAAAAAGCACAGCACTTCTTCACTCTACACAATCCTGTGGCCCTCAACTGCACTTCGGAGAAGACACAAAGCTCCTTCAGGATTATGCATGTCCTCACTCAGGGTTTTTACTCCCAGGGGCTTCATCTGCTCCGTAGCAGCATCTCCAGCACTTAGGACAGTGTTTGGAATACAGCAAGTGCTCAGCGTTTGTGAGTGCTTAGTCGCTCAGTCGTGTCTGACTCTGTGAGACCCCATGAACTGTAGCTGGCCAGACTCCTCCGTCCATGGGATTTTTCAAGTACTCGGCAGACTGCTGCAAGAAGTAATTAACTCTAGTAAGCCAAATGATGCTCATTTAATTGCCCCCATATTCATCTTGCAGACCCTCCTTGGAGATGTCTTTTTCACCATCCTGGTCATTTTGTTTGCAACATTTTGTCTACCAACAGTTCAGATGCAGCACAGGTAGACTTTTCTTCTGGTTTTATACCATCCTGTGGCTGAAATGGCCAATGCCCTCTCTGAATGCTCAAGTCCCAGAAAATCATCTTCAGGGATGTCCTCCAATACCATCTCTCAAAAGCCAAGATGTCCTGCATCTCTCAGGCCTTCCAGTTGCAAGGATATTTCTCCCTGACTGTGCTGTGCTTTGTCTTCAAAGCCTCAAACAGCATTTCCTCCTCCTCATCTTCTTTAGAATTCCTCTTTAGAGCTCTTCTCCATAAGTCAAGGGCTGGGCATTTACTGTGCTGTTTCTTATCAGTGCATCTCAGTTACATTAGATGCGGGACCAGGAATTTGTTTTTGTTTGCTTTCTCTTTTAATTTTTAATTCCAATCAATCACTACCTGATATTATCATAAAACACAACAAAAAATGAAACGTCTCTTGGATTCTGCAGCAGCATCAAGTTGCCAGGACAGCGCCCACATGTTTTGTCTGTGGCATGCATTTTAATTCACTGGTCAGCACCAGTGTACAGAGCAATAGAGAAGCTTTGATCAACTCTCTTCCTCCTTCTACATACCTCTGTCCATCAAGTCTTCACCTCAAAGACTCTTTTCTTCCATGAACATCAATACAGGCAAAAAGAGTCCTGCAATTACCTTCAAGTCATCATTTGTGTTCCTGGATATGTGAGGCCACCCTGGGTCTCTGTCTTCCACACATGTTCAAACCCAAATCTCTCTCCTCACCAAGTCTGATCTTTCTCTCAAGCTGAAATAAAGCAGGACCCCATGGTCTCCCTGCCACCCTTCATGTCCTCTGCCTGCCTTTTGTCTGTGGAAAAATTTGGCCAAAGAATAAAAGTGTAATCAGAGAAGTGAGAACATGAGGAAACAAAGAAAAACATTCAAATGAGACCAAATAATCATAGTCAGTAAGCAAAATCAAGGACCTTTAGTTCCTCTTCAAGAGTTATAGATAACATCCTGAGCCATGTCCTGTGAGCTGTCTTGTAGATACTGAAACTCCCACCAGGTGGAGAAGTTAACTACGTGATGACCAGACTGTAGCCATGACATAAACTGCTACAGTTCTGAGAAATGGCCTCAAAGAAATGGGAACAAATCCACCCTGGAACTGAATATTAACTGTATTCAAAATAATCAAGATGACTGTCAGAGTTGACTGTGCTGTTTCTGCATGTAACCCACTCTTTCAGCCTGTAAAAGCTCTAGCCCACTGACTGGGGGGAAGGAGTCAGCCTTTGGACAGGTGTCCCCCCTTCTTACCCCCTGTCAGTTGCTGGCATCCAGAATAAAGCAAAATTTCCTTTCCACCAACCTGGCCTATTTATTCACTTTTGAGCAACGAGCAGTGAGACCCCATTTTTGGTTAGAAGGCTATCAATTCAATGAAGAGATCTCAATTATACCAGCTACTGAAGGGAAATACAGCCTTTCTACACATCTTCCTTCTTTATTTCCCCAACACAACCATTTAGAGATCAGGACTCAGGGATTCAAGCCCTGCAATGTTTTCTTACCTCTTCCCTTCTCTTCCTTGCCCCACAGACACACCCCTAGTTCAAGGTCACATTATCTCCCAAACAAATTATTGCAGTTGCTTCTAAATTAGTCTTCCTACTCCCTGCTTTCCTCATTTCCAAAACTGTTATATATGAGTCAGGAAAATTATTTCTAAACCAGAGCTATGATGATTATCACATACCTTCTCTAAAGCATTTACTACAGTAGAAGCCTGTGGTCCTCAGATACACATCCAAGCACTCCATAGCAGATGATGGTAGTGTCTTTCCTACAGGTCTCAGCTGACCCCAAGAGCATGCTGGGAGTGACTGAGGGGTAACACCTACAGGAAGAGCTCCCGACCAATGAGGGACAAAGTTGGTGGATCAATATCTCAGAAGACTCCCAGTGGAGAGATTAAGCACACCATGGTAACCTGTGCCATGCCAAGCCATACTGGAGCCCGAGGCAAAAGAAATAGGTACACGTCCACATACAATTTTAAAGTGCTTTAAAATGGTTAATGATTTTAATGAAAATATTATCAATAGTTTGTTTCCATGAAAACCAGTAAAGCAAAATAAAAATAAAATTTGGACTTGATGGAAATAAGATATTTAAATTTAAAATAATGATATGAGTTTTTAATACATACTTTTTTCAATACCTTTTCAGCAATTTTCATATTCTGAAACAAGTTCACCATTAAAAAAAATACATTTAAAATGTGTCTCCGAATAATTTTTTCCTTTTGCCTGAGGCTCCAGTATGGTTCAGCACAGCACTGTTAGACCCTATCTTTACTTAAAATGTTGCCCAGAGAAACCCATTTCATATTTTTGACTTCCAGAACTATGAGATAATAAACATGTTGTATTTAAACCACTAAAAATATTGATAATTTTTATCACTTTTTTGTTATTTTAATGTTTTAAAATGTATTTTATTAAAATATTGTTCATACTGATTACTTAGTGTTCAGTACCCCTTACTTTCTGCATCAAAGACAGTGCCTCCCTCAGTTCATTCTGTCCTGGCCCCAGTGGGACCTGCTCACTCTTTCCCTCATCTCTCCCGCATTCCTCCTTTCCCTGTCTCACTCTCCACTCCCCTCACCACATTTCCTGGGATTCTCTCCCAAATAGACTAGCTAAAGCTTTATTTCAGGATCCACTCTTGGAGGAATCCAAATTAAGATAACATCTGTGGTCTAGCAACAGTCACAAAGACACTCCTACCACTGTCCTTCACACAGTTCAGTCCAGTTGAGTCGCTCAGTCCTGTCGACTCTTTGCGACCCCATGGACTGCAGTACACCAGGCCACCCTGTCTATTCACCTCCTGGAGTTTACTCAAATTCATGTCCATTGAGTCATTGATGCCATCCAAACGTCTCATCCTCTGTCATCCCCTTCTCCTCCCACCTTCAATCTTTCCCAGCATCAAGGTCTTTCAAATGAGTCAGCTCTTTGCATCAGGTAGCCAAAGTAATGGAGTTTCAGCTTCAGCATCAGTCTTTCCAATGAATATTCAGGACTGATCTCCTTTAGGATGGACTGGTTGGATCTCCTTGCAGTCCATGGGACTCTCAAGAGTCTTCTCCAACACCACAGTTCAAAAGCATCAATTCTTCCGTGCTCAGCTTTCTTCACAGTCCAACTCTCACATCGATACATGACCACTGGAAAAACCACAGCCTTGACTAGACGGACCTTTGTTGACAAAATAATGTCTCTGCTTTTTAATATGCTATCTAGGTTGGTTATAACTTTTCTTCCAAGGAATAAGCATCTTGTAATTTCCTGGCTGCAATCACCATCTGCAGTGATTTTGGAGCCTGCCCCCAAAGTAAAGTCTGTCACTGTTTCCACTGTTTCCTCATCTATTTGCCATGAAATGATGGGACCAGGTGCCACAATCTTAGTTTTCTGAATGTTGAGCTTTAAGCCAACTTTTTCAGTTTCCTCTTTCACTTTCATCTAGAGGCTTTTTAGTTCTTCTTCACTTTCTGCCATAAGGGTTGTGTCACCTGCATATCTGAGGTTATTTATTATTTATTCCAGAAAACACCCTGAATTGCTCCCAGCAATCTTGATTCCAGCTTGTGTTTCTTCCAGCCCAGCGTTTCTCATGATGTACTCTGCATTTAAGTTAAATAAGCACAGTGACAATATACAGCCTTGACATACTCCTTTTCCTATTTGGAACCAGTCTGTTGTTCATATCCAGTTCTAACTCTTGCTTCCTGACCTTCATACAGATTTCTCAAGAGGCCAGGTCAGGTGGTCTGGTATTCCCATCTCTTTCAGAATTTTCCACAGTTTATTGTGATCCACACAGTCAAAATCTTTGGCATAGTCAATAAAGCAGAAATAGATGGTTTTCTGGAATTCTCTTGTTTCTTCAATGGTCCAGCAGATGCTGGCAATTTGATCTCTGGTTCCTCTGCCTTTTCTAAATCCAGCTTGACCATCTGGAAGTTCATGGTTCATGTATTGTTGAAGTCTGGCTTGGAGAATTTTGAGCATTACTTTATTAGCATGTGAGATGAGTGCAATTGTTTGGTAGCTTGACCCTTGAGCAATTCAGGGTGTTTTCTGGAATAAATAATAAGTAAAAATATAGGGAAACCCTTGATCAAAAAACACTAAGTAATCATAGAAAACAGTTATTAGCTTCTTTTTTGCCTATGAGACTCCCTCTACCTAGATTCCTCAAGTCTATACTTACCACTTGAAAAACTATCACGCCTCCACTTCCAAGAAGTCACTGTTCCCACCTCCCATCACTCAAATTTATAACTTTTTTCTGTGTCCCCATAGCTTAGTGCTCATTCATAAGAGAGCCCCTATCCCATGTAACTTTCATCCTGGGTATTTTAATACCCCTTATCTCATAACTTTCCTGAATCTAGTAGTTCTGACCTCTCCTTCCAATGCAGGAGTGCAGGTTTGATCCCTGGTCAGGGAGCTAAGATCACACATGCCTTATGGCCAAAATAAGCAAAAAGCAAAAGATAAAACAGAAACAATATTGCAACAAATGCAATAAAGACTTTAAAAAGTATGCATATAAAAAATATCCTTTATCTTTCTACTAGGCCATTAGTCTGGAAAACAATGGAGACAAACAGTGCTGCCTCCCAGTGGCCCACTGCATGTTAAATGTCTGGTGAATTGAATTAAATGAAGAATTCAATACATTCAAAACCAAACACATTCAACCACAGGAACTTGGGTGAACAGAGCAGGTGGAGATATACACAGATAGATTCAAAGCAGAATTATCAGGGAACACAACATACCAGATTAGTTGGCTTGACTTGTGCCTGGGTGGTAGGTTCAGAAACACACCCACCCAGCAAGCTGGAGGTAGATTTGGCAAACGAGGATGCGCAGAAATTCTTGGCCTCACCTGATAGCTAAAGGTTCTATCTTCACTGTTAGCAAACTCTCCCTGATGGTGTTGATTGTTTCCACATGCATGAGGTGCCAAATATTCCTGTCAGGTGTCCTCAATCAGGTCCAGAATTGGAGCATAAGGAAAAAAAAAAAAAAAGCTGGCACCTGCTCTGATCCTGATGATCGGGTTGATTTAAGCCCTGGCAAGCTCTTTTCAAAACCACCTGGCAGCAAATCTCAACACACCCACATATGCTATTCGGTTGGCATTTTGTAGAACTTGCATAAATCACTAGGTTCTCCAAATTGCTCTATGGACAGCTGAATTTTCCTTGGCCATGATTAAATTACTCATGTCACAGTCCCCACCTTGCCAACAATTCACGGAGGTGCAGGGTCCAAACAAAATAACACCCTATATTTCTACCCCACAGCCTTTCTCCACCATCTAGGTTATATCAAGCTGTTCACTACAGTATTATTTATCATAGTGGAAAACTGAGAACAAACCTAAATCGGAGAGTAATGATTATGCAAATGATCCCCTTTTTACAGGACTGTATATATAAAAACTATGATAGTAATATACCATCTCCAGGGCTTCTCTGGTGGCTCAGATGGTAAAGAATTTGTCTGCAATGTGGGAGACCTGGGTTCAATCCCTGGCTTGGGAAGATTCCCTGGAGAAAGAAATGCCAACTCACTCCAGTATTCTGGCCTGAAGAATTCCACAGACAGAGGAGCACCCCAGGCTACAATCCATGGGGTCACAAAGAGTTGGACTCGATTGAGTGACTTTTACTCACTCACTCGTTACTGGTGACTCAGCAGTATAGATTCTGGATGCAATGTAGGAGACGCAGGAGATGTGGGTTCTATCCCTGGGTCAGGAAGATTCCCCTGGAGGAGGGTATAGCAGTTCACTCCAGTATTCTTGCCTGGAGAATCCAATGGACAGATGAGTCTGACAGGCTATGGTCCATGGTGTCACAGAGTCTGACATGACTGGAGTGACTGAACACAAGCACAGCACAATGGTATTACTAATTTTAATAATTTGTATCATGCAAACATGAATGTTTTCTCCCTTTCATTTTAATGCATTATGAATATGTATTTTTTAAATAAATATATGAAATGATTATATGTTGTACACATTTTTGAAAATTAACTGCATGAGCATCCTAAATTGGAGAGAAATAACAAAAGAACACTTAGGAAAGAGAAGTTCTAATCCGGTTCTTTGCCTTGACAAAGACTGACAAATTCCCAGCATGAGTGGTGTTGGTATGTGTTTGTGTGAGCTTATGTATATTTATAATATCCAGTTATAATGGTCATATATATTTAACAATGGGTTCTAATAAACACCACAATTCATAGCATGTGCTGATTTTCATGATGTAAATATTTTCCTTGGAGCCAAGGTTTGGGCAGAGATGCATACAATTGATCTCACAAGGCTATAGGAGCAGAGCCAGACCCAAGGGACCTCTGGACTTCATTTCCCATTGAGGACATTCCGAGCTAACCACCTACAAGTTGCTCCAGGAAGACAATAATTATGGTCAACGCAAATCTCCTCTCCAAAGTTCATAGCTCTCTAAAGAGATAACCTCACTGAGACATAAGATACAAGGAGAAGAGGCACATTTCCTCCATCCATCTGCCAATTTTCCTGGCTTCCTCTTCATCTCCTGGACCACTAGAGCCTTACTAGTCTAAAGCCCACTCATCAGATATGAAACTCAATGTGGGTCTTTTAAAGGAAAATTGCCAAGTTATGAAAAATGTTAAAAACAAGTGTGAATAAGGGCGGTAAGCATCATTTGGGATTCATAAGTAAACATGAAGAATTCAAAATATCAATTAAGAAACTGATTAAGAAATTACAGTGGTAGTGAGGATGTTAGTGAATATCTAACAGCTCATTTTATAGAAAACAGGCTTAGAGAGTTAAGGTGAGTGATTCAAAGTCAGATTTCAAATCAAGGAATTCTGATTCCAAATAAATTGCTTCCACCATTAATTTGGCACCATATAAAAATTCAAGTGAGCTTAAATTTTGGAGGAATATAATGACATATTTTTAAGATAGCAGGGATGCTAAGAATTTTTTTAAATATATTTTGCCCAGTGAGTTTAGGAATGAAGTAGTTTTCTTTTTAATATCTTCAATAAGTTTATATTCTCATCAGAAACTTTTCCCACTCCCATACCTAACAAGAAGGCATTGATGTTCATTGCAAATGAAACTTTCTCTTTGGTATTAATATTTTACTCTTCCCTGTTCTGATATAACAGAAAGTAGGTTGCACTTGTTCCCCTCTTTCTATTTCACCAAAGTGAGTGCGTCCCATGCACGCACACATGGCAAGCGGTGCACACACCACATCTTTGACTTCACTGCAGATGTTAGTCTTTGGGGAATGAAATCTGGTAATGCCTTCCTCAGGAGAGTTAGCAGCTTGCTTTTGCTGTTACTGCAGGTAGTCTGCATCTTGTCACAGGCGCCTACCTTCCTAAGCAAACCCTGAAACTCTGAAACCTCATAAAATGATCCAGTTAAAGATAAAATAATGAAAAGCCAAACTCATATCTGTGCTTATATTCCTGTCATCATAATTGTTAATTTCATGAGCCTGTCTTGGGATGTGTAAATCAACCCATGCAATCAGACACACTAGGAAGTTTTCTTGATTTTTCTACATAACTCAGGTTAGAATTTCATCTGAGCATTTCTCATTAGTAGCATGTAAATATATGTTAATATTCTGTGTCACTGAGTGGAATACAGATTCAATCTCAGGATGAAAATTAGAAACTCATATTACAATACAAGAGGTTTAAAAGAAAATAACTGGTTTGGCAATTAAGAGTCAATGTAATCCATTGTTTAGGGACCGTAGATTTAGCAAAAACTTAAAAAGCTTAGTTCCCTGACTGATAGAGCAAATCAGGAGGTTTCCAATACTTACTCAAGTTTCTTCTGGGTTGTTTTGGAGGGGAAATAGAAGGTACTGAATAGGCAGAGAATAGTATTTTAGGGAAAGGCAGAAGATCATTACTTCAAAAACTCTTACTTCTGGTATTGATATATTTCCTGCAACAAGGGCATGAAATTGTAGAGAATCCATCTAGGTACCATACCACATTCACACAAAGATGCTTTCCAGGTGGCTCATGGGTAAATAATCCACTTACCAATGCAGGGAACACAAGTTCGATCCCTAGGTTGGGAAGATCCCCTGGAAAAGGAAATGGTAACCTACTCCAGTATTCTTGCCTGGAAAATCCCATGGACAGAGGAGGCTGGTACACTACAGTCCATGGGGTCACAAAGAGTTTGACATAACTTAGTCACTAAACACACTCACACACACAGAACACTTAATAGAGTTCTTCAAAATGATTCAAAAGTTATCTATCATATATCTATTGATTGTATATGTATTTATGTACTTCCAGAACTAGAATGTAATTTGGGGAGAATCATCTGTCCACTTGCTACTCAGAGTGTGATTTCAGATTTCACAGCATCAGTATCATTTTAGTGACACTAGAAATACAGGATCTTGAACCCCAGTCCAGAGCCCACATTTTACCAACTTCTCATGGAATTCAAATGCACATTAATGTTCAAGAAGCACTGGTCTTTGTCCATTTCGCATCTGGAACAACTGAGAAATTGTTCCAAGCTCTCATAGCTAGTTAACTGATGATCAAAACTCAAGCCCAGTGTTCTTGAATTCAAGAACTAGATCTTTTCCCTGCTTTCCTTTTCTTCCCTTGACACATTACTTTTTAGGCAAAATGGACAACTCTTTCTCCATAACCACTTATTACTAGTTTGGTTGATATCAACGCCCATCATTAATGCCAGATTTGCATGATGTATTCTCTGCAATGATTTTAAGTCTTGACATCCTTTTATTTTAATACAGTTCCAAGTTTGACATGGGTACAAAGGTTGGCAAAGTCAAGAAGAATGTATTTGTATCTGTTGGCAAAGATGAGTCTACTCAGGAGACCTGAAGAAGGGTCTTTGTGGGTATTTGTCAGTTTACTAGCAAATTTACACCCGTGGTGGATTCATGTCAATGTATGGCAAAACCAATACAGAACTGTAAAGTAAAATAAAAAATAAATTTGAAAAAAATAAAGAAACTTAATTCCCCCTACTTCATTCTGCTTCTTGCAATAGCTTGTTTTCCTAGAACCAACAAAGTAAATGGAACTTTATTTCAAAAAGATGGCAAAATACAAACCAACAGAGGAAAAAAGTTTCAACTGATAACTCTCTACGAATGGAAAATTCACAGTTGGTGAGAATGATTTGGAAGCAGATCATAGGAAAAATCCTTTATTTTCTATCAACCTAAGAGGAATGAATTGGAGAATACAGCTTACTTTTTCCAGTTATTTAAATTATATCAATGAAAAACAAGAGCCATTACACAGCAGGAAAGGAAAAGCAGGGAGTCAGCACCAAAGCAGTGTCATTGCGAAGAGGTAAAGTTTCACTTAGTGTTGTAGTTGAAAGTTTGAAAACTAACACAACAGATTTGCCATTCAACATCTGGAATAGGAAATGGCAACCCACTCCAGTTCTTGGCTGGAAAATTCCATGGACAGTGGAGCCTGGTGGGCTAGTCTATGGGGTCACAAAGAGTCAGTCACAACTGAACGTGTACACATACACACACACATGATCACTTAGAATTCTCCTGATAACATTTTTTTTTCACTAAGATGTACACTATTAATGTTAAAAGAGAACATGAGAAGTCATTGTCATTTGGCAATAAAGGAAATTGAGATTCAGAACAGTCTCAGTCAAATGAAACAGAACATGTGAGGAGTCTGTTTCTGATTCTTCATCCAGCACTCTGACTTGACATAATACCCACACTGACTGTCTGAATTTCAAGCTGGATTTTGCAAATGGAAAGAATCTTGTGTTGTTTTTTTGTTGTTGTTGTTCAACAATTCAATAAGAAACTGTTTCACAAAAACAGAAAGTCTTAAGATCTTGGGAAAATAACAAAAGGATGTGGGTTAGTGTTAGAGGATTCTATTCTCCAGAATTTAAAATTTTGACATCACTTTATGTTAATACTCCAGACTTAGAGATCTGGTTCTAATGTGATGAAGGTCAAGAGAGGTCTGCTTGCATGAGCTGGCAAAGAATAATGCATTCAGGAGGACTGGACAGGGGTCCTTGAAGTCTTTGGGGCTTAATTAATATCTCAGTAGTGCATGTGGCTTTGTGTAGCACTCTTACTTCTGTTTCCTAACTTTAGGGAAGGAGAATTTGGCCTCAAAGCTATAGACAGCTGTGAAATTGAATGCTCTATTGGAGCATTTTTAAATAGCACATTTGGCCCTTTGGAGGCAACTAAATGGGTTTCACTTCTACAGATTTATAGAATTTGCTCTTTTGCCCAAATTTCCACCTCTTCCGACTGACTCATTCCCAGGTCTTTTGAATCAAGCCCTTCATTACTCACATTCCCTACAGTCTGTAAGGAAAGCTGAGATTGACTTCACACAAGATCATCAAAGCTTATTTCCTTTCAGATGCTAGAATTCTTATCCATCTCTTTTCCTTCCCTATCAACACACTGAGAAGTACAAATTGCAGATACTCTAGTCTTGTGCCATCTAGAAATGAAGATATGGTCAAGAAATGGTTCTCAGCCCTGGTTGCACATTTGAAAGTCTGGGCAACTTCAACAAATCCATATATCAGACTATATTTCAATCCAATTTCAATAGAACTGGCTAGAGGCTAGATAAAACCCAGGCATTGGTATTACAAAGTAATGTTTAGCTAAGGTTGAGAATTAGTGGCTTAAAACAATTCTTTTCAGATTTTGGTATGCTTCAAGTATCAACAAGAGACTTGTTAAAACACAGACTCCTGGGCCCAACCACTCAACCACTGGTTAGTATATAATGCCTTGTATGTTGTTGTTTACTTGTTTAAATCCAAAACTTTTGTGACCCCGTGGGCTGCAGCCCACCAGGCTCCTCTGTCCATGGGATTTCTCATGCAAGAATACTAGAGTGGGTTGTCATTTCCTTCTCCAGGGGATCTTCCCGACCCAGGGATCAAACCTGTATCTCCTGAATTGGCAGGCAGATTCTTTATCACTGAGTCGCCAGGAAAGCCAGAGATAACTCCCTCAGTGTTACTCAAAACTGTGGCCCTCAGCACAACAGCATCACCCAAGACCTTCTTATAAATGCAGATTATCAGCTTCCACCCAAGACCCAGTTACTAGAAGTGAAGCTCCTGAATCTTCATGATTACTAGCTTTCTAAGTACTATTGGTATTCACTAGAGTTTGAATAACAACTCTCTAACAGTGAAAAGAGCTGAAAATATCTCACCAATAATAATTCAGATGATTCTAATATTCTAATCACCCATTAACTGCCTGATTTATTGTTTGATTCTACAACACTCTGACAACTGTAGAAGGCCTGGTTGAATCCATTTGTTTTGCTAATTTGTTTTTTATTGAAGTATAATTGATTTACAATGTTATGTTGGTTTTAGGTATACAGCCAACTGGTTCCATTATATCTAAACTCTCTCTCTCTCTCTCTCTCTCTCACACACACACACACACACACACACACACACACACACATGTTCTTTCAGACTATTTTCCCATGTAGGCTATTACAAACCATAAGTCCCAACATAGGTCCTTGTTGGGTATCTGCTTTATAGTATATTAATGTATGTGTGTGTGTGTCGGGTGTGTGTGTGTGTGTGTTAATCCCAAACTCCTAATTTATCCATTTGTGATTTTTCATTTCACCCTCTCTCCCCAGATGAGCCTTCCTGATTCATGCAGTACCCACAAATGCTGAGGTCACCTCAGAAGAAGAGAATCCCTTATGACTAAGCCAATTCTCTGAAAATTAGTGCAATGACATGTCTGCCAAGGACCCAGATTCTCATTTTTCATGGAGGCTGGAGGAGGGCAATATAATTTAAAAGTAAACCAGGTGACATCATAGGAGGAAGTGTCCTGGATAAAAATGTACGCAGGAGCTTAGCATATTTGCTCCAGCTTCAGTCAGCCATGGTTCTCCCACAAACCTCTAGCTGCTTCTTGGGGTCCAGCTTCAGTCAGCCATGGTTCTCCCACAAACCTCTAGCTGCTTCCTGGGGTCCAAACAGAGCTCCAGACACAGAGGCTATTTAAACAACTGGTACCTGGACCCATTCTCCTGCTCCTTTTCTTCCAACTCACTTCCCTGTATTTACACCAGGGTTCCCTTGCTTCTCCTCCCTGGACACCTCCCCTATTACCTTACAGGTCCTCAGAGGTACTTGAGCCCCCACATTTTTTTTCTGTTCAGTCATTTTCTTCCTCAAGTAAAAACTGTCCCAGAGCTGAACCAGAACACCAAACTCACTAACAATTCCAGGGTTATCTTTCAGTATCATCATTGGCCTTAAACAGTGTTATGATGATCCTGTGAACTGGCATTTCTAACCAGAGAAATGCAAAAAACAGAGAAAGCCTGGATGCCCTGATGGCTGTTACACAAATCATGACTTCCCTCCTGGCCTCTGTTCATTTTGAGCTCAGTGACAGAAACTGTGACTATCAATTATGAGCACAAGTCATTATTTTTCTTTCATAATTAAAATGCTGCCTCATGTCACAAGATGAGGTGAAAACAATCACTAGTGTTTCAGACACTTGATCGACATCAGGGAAATTCACTTTAAATTAGTCTAAATATTTTCACTTTGTGATTTTGAGTGGCAGGACCAGAAATTTGCTTTTCTCTAACAAAAGGAAGAAAGATAAATCTAGGAAAAGTAGGGTGAAGCTGACCTGTGTTAAAATTCGCCATATAGAGCAGCAAGCTTCTTATGTTGGTTGTGGGTTGGGTATAATATTTTATTATTTCCCACCCATTTTGGCTTATAGAAGCACAAATGGAACAGAGTGCTTGGGATCAGGAAATACATGCAGATTCCATAATTGCATAAAAGCCTTAAACTACTGCTAATCTTCATCTTGGGTTGTCCTCTTTGTTATGAGTTTTAATATAACTGCCTCCTCCCTTAAAACTATGTTTTAAAAACTGGGATCATGTCTCACATTGATGTTCATCCTCCTTAGGAAGGTGCTTTGTAACAAGGAAGCTGCATGTTAATGCAGGGGTTGCTATGGTAAGCAATCATTTCTACTGAGCAGGAGAATAAATAGTTCTATGAATTCCTAAATCAACAGCTAGGACTGAAAAGGATCCAACCAGGTATTTTAGCCCCTAAATATAGGTTTGGAAGCAGCAGAGAGTGTCTTCTTTGTAAATTCCTAATATAATTATAGATGCTTCAGGAAGTCTTATGTTCCCCTCTTGTAACTGATTGTTGATACTTTTTTCAGAGTTTTCACATAACCCTCTAACATTTGTTTAAACATTTTTTCCTTTCAACCAGATAAAGGCAGCTGAGGAAAAACTGCTGATTTTCATAGCTGGGAAAAGGAGCTTGCAGAATTAGGCCCTAATTTATGAATGCTTAATGAGCTAGAAGTGTTTAATAAACATTAAATAATAACAGTAAAATAGGTGTGCATTTTTTACAAAAAGAACACAATCTAAACAAAGAGCTTTGTTCTACATTTATGAGAAATGTAACTATCCAAATCTGTTGGATATTTTCCTCTTGGCCTCTGGCCATTTTCTACTTGAGAGTAAGGGAAACTTACCTTCATGGACCAATCAACAGGCTCCTTGCCCGCTCGCCCAGCTTCCAGCAGGATTCATCCAATGGGAGACACCAGTGGTGGATGGGAGGAGGTCAGGAAGTGGGATTTGGCTCCCTCCTCCAAGTTGCTGCAGGTCGGCTAAGATTCTCCACCTACAGCCACAGCTCCTGGGAGCCGGTTGCTGTTTCTTTTCTTTCTTTTTTTTTTTTTTTCTTTTATTATTTATTATTATTATTTTTTATGTTACAATATTGTATTGGTTTTGCCATACATCAACATGAATCCATCATGGGTGTACACTTTTTTAGTC
This sequence comes from Oryx dammah, assembly GCF_014754425.2. Lineage (NCBI taxonomy): Eukaryota > Metazoa > Chordata > Mammalia > Artiodactyla > Bovidae > Oryx > Oryx dammah. The sequence goes on from NW_024070194.1 coordinate 76,872,416, forward strand.
TATAACCCCCTAAGAGTGATAGAGCCCTTCACTATTGCTATCCCCAGGGGCTTCACAATTCCTTGTTAATTCCCCTTCATCTGGCACACAATTTCGTAAACATATTGTGTGTGTGTATGTTTGTGTGTGCTCAGGCACTCAGTTGTGTCTGACTCTTTGTGACCCTATGGACTGTAGCCAGCCAGATTCCTCTGGCCATGGGATTCTCCAGGCAAAAATACTAGCGTGGGTTGTCATTTCCTCCTTCAAGGGATCTTCCCAACCCAGGGTTCAAACTCCCATCTCCTGCATTGGCAGGAAGATTCTTTACCACTGAGCTACCTCATTTGAATGTGCATGTGATTCTTCTGGGGGCCCCGGCCCCTACTCCTTGGAAGTCTACTTTTCATTAGAAAAAGAAAATAAATATATTAAAAAGTATAACCAAATTTTTATTTAAATAGATTTTAAGCATATGTTTTAGGCTATAATTCTGCCATGGTCAATTTCAAGGCCACGTCAGTCACCTTCCTGTTGATATAGTTGGTAAACTCAAAAATACTCTCTCATATTCTTATGAATCATTTTGATCCATAATTTGTGTCTTATTTGGGTGTTGTTTCCTGTATGTTTCCATGTCTCCTCCACCAAAGGAAAAAGTCTGTGAAGGAAGTGATCTAGACAGCTGGTATACCAACCAAGGGGAAAAGATAGACAAGAAAGAACATACAAATTCAACCTGCTATTAAGAAAGATACTGTAATGAGTTTTCCTCTGTGCATTTTGTCTTTTGCTCCCATTGGTCACATCCATCTGCCAGGTATGCCTTTTGGAAGGAGGCCACCCACTCCACATCCTTTCCTTGTACTCTAGTTTCTCTTGAATAAATTTATTGGTGTGACTGACAAGCAGACAATGAGTGAAAAACTCTCTTTGACCCTCACAGTGGGCAGGCGTTTTACCTCAGAGCCGTAAAGGCTGATAAGGTATGCATTTTAAACAGAAGTGAGGCTGTCTTTCTTTCTCTTTGTCTGGGTGCGTGTGGGTGTGTGTGAGTTTGACTGCACTAGGTCTTCATTGTGGGGCATTGGGCTTCAGTACTTGCAGTGCACAGGCTTAGGTGCACTGGAGCATGCTGGTTCTTAGCTCCCTGACTAGGGATTGAACCCATGTCCCCAACATGGGCAGGCAGGTTCTCAACCACTGGACCACCAAAGAAGCACCTCTTTCTCTTTGTGTCTCTGTCTTTCTCTCTGACCACCCCGCCTCCGCCCCCCAGGCATGTCTTCCTTCAAATCCCAAGATTCTACCTCCCTCCACAAAGAGACAGCCACAGGAGAAGCACCAGGAGAGAGGCAGGACTCCTTCTTGCCCTGAGAGAGCTTGCATCTCCTTAGCATAGCCCTTAAACAAGCTGCTCCCTCTCTGTGGGACTTCACATGATAAAAGATGCTGTTACTGGGGCTTACTCGGCACACTCTAATTTTCAGACCCATCACCCTTCCCAGGAGAATATTGGATGATGGTGTGTTAGGACGTTTTCCCTGTGCAAGACAGTGTTGATGGCAAGAACTCCCATCTCCTACCAATCTATGAATAACACAGGCTGTAGCCCCAGGGAGATAAGAAGTTAGTGCCGCTTTCCAAATTGCCTAATTCGCAACAACAAAAAAAGCAGCTTCAGCCCAGAAAGATATAGCCTTGTTAAGTTTTAAGCGGAAAATCACAAGGTTATAAATGAAATGTAGCCACATGCTCCTATGACTAAGTCTATACCACCCTTCCATCAAACTCTTGAAATAGAAGCTGAAAGTGCCCACTAAAAATGAATATATATAAATCCTATAACCCAGCGTTTCCACCATACAGGTTTTTCTATTTCCCCATGTATTTATCCCTATTATAAAACTTTTTATTTTCATATAGCTTTGAGTTACTTTCTACTGTCCTTTTGTTCCAACTTGAAAGACTCCTTTCAGCATTTCTTATAGAGCAAATCTACAAAAAAAGACAGGCTTTGCTTTTGTTTTAATCTGAGAATGTCTTAATTTCGGATTTTCCACTTTTGAAGAACAGTTTTCCTGGATATACTGGATATAGACTCTATATTGACTGCTTTTTTGTTGTTGTTTTTTTCATCCAGCACTTTAAATATATCACCATTGCATTATGGCCTGCAGAGTTTCCATTGAGAAGTCAGACATTCTTCTTCTTGAGGATCCTTTGTATATGAGAATCCCTTGCTGCTTTCAAGACTTTATCTTTGTCTTCCAACAGTTTAATTTTAGTGTGTCTTTGTGCATATCTCTTTGCTCAGGAATCATGGAACCTTTTTGGATGTGTAGGTTCATGTGTTTTACTGAATTTGGGAAGTTTGGGGCTGTTATTTCTTCAGATGTTCTTTCCACCCCTTTCTTTCTTCTCCTTTTGGAAATCCCATAATATTTATGTCAGTATGCTTAGGCTCTGATCAGTTTTCCTCATTCTTTTTCTTTCTTCTCCTAAGGCTGGTTAATTTAAATTGCCCTACCTTTGTGTTCAATGGTTCCTTTTAATCTACCTGTTAAAATCTCTCGTTTAAATTTTGTAGTAAGTTTTTCATTTCAGTTACTTTATTTTTTAATCCAGAATTTCTACTTGGTTCCATTTTTTATTTCTATTTCTTACTTGTTCATGCACTACTTTCCTGGTCGCCTTCCACTATTCTTTGTCCATGATTTCCTTCAACTCTCTGAGTGTCTTTAAAATTGTCTATTTCAAGTCTTTGTCTAGTAAGTTCAATGCCTGGCCTTCCTGAATGGATGATGTTTTCCTTCTGAGACTGGGCCATACTTCCGTATGTGTGTGTGTGTGTGCACACGTGCATGTACACTTTGTAGTTTTTTGTTGAGAACTAGACATTTTGAATATGGTATTCTGGTAACTCTGAAATCAGATTCCCTTTCCTCCCCTGGGATTATTGTTGTTTCTTCTTGAGGGCTACAGTTATATATTTGTTTAGTAACTTTTCCAAATGATTTTTGCAAAGGCTCTATTTCCTGTCTGTGAAGACACTGAAGTATTTATTCTGTTGTCTCATGGTGAGCCAGTAAGCTGACAGAATTCCCTTAAGTGTCTAGATCTAATGAGAGAAACAGAGAGAGTTTGTTCTGTCTCTCTTAGTTTCTTCTGCAGATGATGCCTGGGAAGCCAGTTTAGCAAATGGGTTTTAAACAATGGATAGCCTCTCTGCTAGTCCCAGTGACCCACCAGGCAGGTAAATCACACTGCTTCTTTTTTTAGAGAACAAGCTCCTTATTCCACATTCTGGAACCAGCAAGCTGTACCAGTCTGGAGACCCTTTGGCTGCTTGCCACAGTGCTAGGAGATGGAGGAGGGTGATTATTGTGCAAAGCCCACTGAACTTTATCAGCTTCTTTCTTCAAAGACTCCCATAGATACTATAAGTATATGACTAGATCCTAGAATTTCAAAATACTTGATTCTAATTGTTTTTGCCAGTTCAATAGCTGTTTTGATGGGGAGACAAATTCCCAAAGCTTTCTACTCTGCCATTTTTAATACTTTACTATTTGGTAAACCAAATTCTTTATGCATCTTCCTTTCAGCTTTTTTTTTCTAGCCACTTTTGTATATTTATTGTCCCAAGTAAGCATTAGAATACTTATTGTCAAGAAAGAAAGAAAAGCAAAATCATACTTGTTTTGTTCATAAACTATATTGAATGTATTGGTTAATTTTAGGGAAATTGACTTATTTCCAGTATTATAGCTATATACACATAAACTATAGTTCTCCATTTATTCAAGTCTTTTTCTAAGTCCTTGTATAGATTTTAATATTTTTATATAATACCTGTCCATTTATTTGATATCTTTCTTTATTATTTTATATTTGTGAAATAATATCAGTATTTAAAATATTACAATTGTAAATGTAATAATTTTCTGTATTACAAATTCTAAAGGGTTATTATTAGACAAGAAAACTATATTTGATTATTTTTGTGTGATTGTATTACTGAATTCTTCTATTAATTCTAATTGTCATTTTTTAGCATTTCTTGAATATATAATCACATAATTTGCAAATAATTATTATTATTTTCTTTCTAGTTCCAGTATTTATATTGCTTTTATTTTCAGAACAATTATAAAGAATAGTGATGATTGTAATTGTCCTTCTTTTGTTCCTAGTTTAAATGAGAAAGTGCCTAGTGTTCCAGTATTAATCATGATGCTGGCTATTACTGTGCTCTATAAATACATTAACTTGCATATATATATATATATATATATATATATATATATATATATATATACACAAACAGGTATAAGGAAATTACATTTTAATAAAATATTTTGTGTAGATAGGTATTTAAGTGTTTACTGCATTTTCTACATGGTTATTGTTATTTTGGAGTAAGAAATGGCAACTCACTCCAGTATTCTTGCCTGGAAAATTCCATGGACGGAAGAACCTGGTGGGCTACAATCCATGGGGTCACAAAGAGTTGGATACAACTGAGCAACTGTGTACACATGCATGCATTGTGTTATTTACACTTTAAATTTGGTAATTTCAATTTTCTTAGAAAATCATCCATTTCAATTATGCTTTCAAATTTATTAGCATAAGACTATGTAAATAAATACTCATAATTTTATAAATTTCTTCTTACAAGTTAATATCTTCTTTGGGGCATGATTTGTTTGGTAGATTTATTTTGTGGCTATATATACATATACAAGCATATAAATGTACATATATTTATATATTATGCAAATATATATTTGCATTATATAGGTTTCATTTACCTCTCAAAAAATACATTTCTGTCTCATATTTATCTATTACTATTTTTAATCTATAAAAAATATAAAATGATGAGTTCTCAGGTATGTCACCAAAATTATGATCTATTAAAATATCAATAACTTAAGATTTATTAAAAATTTAAAATTTTGCTTTGCAAAGGACTCAGTTAAGATGATCCATAAATTGGGAGAAATTATTTGCAAATCATATACTTGACAAAGCTTTGAATATAAAATACATTGAGAATTTTGTAAACTGAATAATAAGAGAACAATTCAATTAGAAAATGGACAAAATCTTGGACATTTCATGAAAGAGAATAAAAGGATGACAAATATTCATATAAAAATAGGTTCAACATCACTGGCATTATTGAAATGCAAATTTAGGCTATATGCTGTGCTTAGCTGCTCAGTCGTCTCCAACTCTTTGTGACTCTATGGACAGGTTCCTCTGTCCATGGAATTCTCCAGGCAAGAATACTGGAGTGGGTTGCCATTCCCTGTTCTAGGGTATCTTACCAACCTAAGTCTCTTGCACTGCAGACAGATTCTCTACTGTCTGAGCCACCAGGGAAGTCCAAGAATACTGGAGTGGATAGCCTATCCCTTCTCGAGGGGAACTTCCAGACCAAGGTCTCCTGCATTGCAGGCAGATTCTTTACCAGCTGTGCTACCCAAGAAGCTCAAATTTAGGCTATAATAAGACACAATTATACAATGATTAGAAGAACTAAAATTTTTAAAAGTAGTGTCAATTTTAAGTTCTAGCACGGCTGTGGAATAACTGATGTCTCATACATTGTTAGTGGGGATATAAAATGGTACCACCACTCTGGAAAACAGGTTCACCTTCTTGTAAAGTTAAAGATATGATCATTATTTGACCCAAAAATCACATTCCTGGATATTTATCCTAGAATGATGAAAATCTATGCATGAATGTTCATAGCAGTTATTTGTAATTGCCAAAAACTGGAGATAATTCAAATGTCCTCTACCAGTTAAATGGACAAACAGAGTTCTATCCATACAATGGAATACTTCTCAGTAATAAATGGTAATGAACTACTGATGTATAAAACAACTTCAGTGGATCTCAGTGATATTATTCTGAGAAGTTAATCTCAATGGTATACTGTGTGAATATGAATATATATATATATAGATAGATCAATTGATATGCCCTTAAAGTAATAAAATTATACTAATGGAATATATCAGTTCTTGGTAAGGGGTAACATCTTTCTGAAGAGGAATACTGAGGAAATCTCCAAGTCAACAGGGGAGAACAAAACAAAACAAAAAGCACACAGGAGGAACTTGAGATCTTTTGTACCTATAGCCAGGATAAATATTAAACATTGCCCAGGACATTCCTGATGGTTCAGTGGCTAAGACTCTGCTCCCATTGCAGGTGCCCAGGTTTAATTTCTGATCAGGGAACCACATCCCACATGCCATGGTGCAACTGAAGATCCTGCAGGTTGCATCAATCCCACATGCCACAGCTAAGACCCAGTGCAGCCAAAGAAACAGCTTTTAAAAAATAAACAAACATAGCCCAATTCTTAGCCAGGTCAACCTAAAACTTCACACTAAATGCTTACTTACTCGGTTTCTAGTATCTAAATTTCTTTCACATGTGCATTTTTCAACACAAATATTACAAGGCAGGCCAATAAGCAGTACACAGAGGTGGGGGGTGGTTTGTTATACAGCATCTTATAGTAGCAAGTTGAATAATAAAAAGTTATATTCTATACATATTACCTAAATTATTCTCCATCTTGTTTATGGCATGTGAAACATTTATGGCATGAGATTGAAATCCCAGGGACCCAGGCAATGTGCTCACAATTCATCACTGAGTCTGGGCTGAGGCCACATCTCCCAGGGCTGCTAACAGCCAATCATGGCTCAGGCTAAGAGGGTCTTTCTGGGAGACACAGGACTCTGATGATGACTAGCTTTGGTTCAGAAATACGCAGAAAGCCTTGCTGGAACTTAGACTGCAAAGTGGTACAATATGTTTTCATCCCACTTTATTCACTCTCACTTTCTCTCCAGGTCAGGTGTGCAGTTGTCTGCCAGCTCTTCCAAATATTCCCATCTCCCTCCTCATTTCTTCTCACAACTCTTTCCTGCCTAAAAAATCCTTTGTATTTAATCCTTTCTTGGCAGTTGTTTCTCAGAGGATCTGGACAACTAGTCTCTTATCCCCTTACTACTCCAGAATGAAGAAGTGTTCCCTGGTGAGCATTTTTAAATCACAGATGTTTATAGATAGAAACTGTCTGTGTTTTTAAATTTGGTTTTTCAAGGAATACAGAGAAATTCAGGTAACTTTCTCAAATGGATACTCAGGGTTCATTTTTTAATCTCTCAAGTTTTAAGATGGATGTCTTCTTAGAAAGCAGTGGACATCCTTTACTGTAAACTGGCATCATAATAAAAAGAAAAGCCTAGATTCAAGAAAGGTAGAGCCTGTCTGCAAGCTTCTGTATGATAGCCACACACTTCACAGATACTTAAGCAAAGCTGGCGAGATGAGCTTTCAGTTTTCAAATTTAATTATGAATCTTAAACACACTGAGGTTTGGTAGACACAGGACCTCTGAATTAGCTCATGAAGTGATTGGTTAAATAGGACACAGTTGGATCTTTGCAATTATATAGCTGTGACTTTGGTTTTATTTCCCTAAGGTCTGAGGAATTTAGATGTTAGGAAGAGATTTTAAGTAGATTAAGTATTGTGTGTCTGTGTGTTGCATGTATATGTAAACTAGGCCAGATATATTTTCTTAACTGTCACAACAGAATGTACACGTGGTTCAATAATTGCCTCTTTTGTATATTCAATTGTGAAAACTGCACCCCAGCTAAAATCCACAAAGGAGATGGAACCTTAATTTCTTTGAAGCTATTAAATTCTTATATAAAATTACTGATGCACTGAAGCCAGCTTTCCACGTGAGACTCACTGGGAGTTTGGCGTTCTTGGAGGAAGTTAAGATCCTTTTTAGTATCATATGTCCAAAATACCCTTGAAGATACTGTTCTTTGACACTGGACTTGGAAACAAAACAAAAGCACATGAAACAAAGGCAAAAGAAAACAAGTGAGACTATGTAAAACTAAAAAGCTCCTACATACCAAAATAGATAATCCACAAAATGAAAAAAACAGCTTATAGAATGGACAAAATATTTGCAAACTACATATCAGATAAGGGGTTAATTTCTAAAATATATAAGCAATTCACTTAACTCAATAGCAAAAATCCAAATAAGCTGATTAAAAAGTAGGCAAAGAACACAAGCAGACATCTTCCCAAAGAAGACATGCACATGGCCAGCAGGTATATGAAAAAGTGCTCGACAACAGAAGTGATTGCTGCTGCTGCTGCTGCTAAGTCGCTTCAGTCGTGTCCAACTCTGTGCGACCCCATAGACGGCAGCCCACCAGGGTCCCCCATCCCTGGGATTCTCCAGGCAAGAGTACTGGAGTGGGTTGCCATTTCCTTCTCCAATGTATGAAAGTGAAAAGTGAAAGTGAAGTTTCTCAGTCGTGTCCAACTCTTTGTGACTGACCCCCATGGACTGCAGCCTACCAGGCTCCTCCGCCCATGGGATTTTCCAGGCAAGGGTACCGGAGTGGGTTGCCATTGCCTTCTCCGTCAGAAGTGATTGGTGAGATGCAAATCAAAACCACCGTGAGATATCACCTCACTCTTATTCGGATGGCAATTATTTTAAAACAAAAGATAGTAAGTGTTGTCTAGGATGTAAAGAAAGGGAACCATAAGTTCTGGAAATGTGATGTATAGCATGGTGACTCCGGGTAACAATGCTGCACTGTGCAATTGAAATTTGCAAAGAGGCGTAATTTTAAGTGTTTTCACCACTATACACAGCTTTTTTTGCTAACCATGAACTATGTGAGGTGATAGATGTATTAATCAGCTTGATTGTGGTGATTAGTTCACCACATGTGTATGTGTATATGTACATGTACATGTATATGTGTATCAAGAGGAGAAGGCGATGGCACCCCACTCCAGTACTCTTGTCTGGAAAATCCCATGGACGGAGGAGCCTGGTAGGCTGCAGTCCATGGGGTCGCAAAGAGCCGGACAGGACTGAGCGACTTCACTTTCACTTTTCACTTTCATGCATTGGAGAAGGAAATGGCAACCCACTCCAGTGTTCTTGCCTGGAGAATCCCAGGGATGGGGGAGCCTGGTGGGCTGCCGTCTATGGGGTCGCACAGAGTCGGACACGACTGAAACGACTTAGCAGCAGCATGTGTATCAAATCAACAACTTGTACACTTTACATGTTTTAAAAATCTTGAAACTAAACTTACTTGGGTCAAGATAGAGGTGGGTTAAAAAGGACATGATATTTCTAAACAAGTAAATTACTGAAGAGTCATTTGAATTTTCCATGGCCAAGTGAATTCAAGCAGTTCTGTGTATCAACACTCAGGTACCCACATACCTGAAAAACATGTGCTGAAAATCCATCAGTCCAATTAATTATTCACATGGGCACAACTGAGCTCCTGTAGATCTAGTAAGCCTAGCTTTGGAAAACTGGCCATTCATCAATATTGCTGGAAATAAAAAAGAAATTCCATTGGAAAAGTGTTACTCCATTGTTTCTGAATAGGAAAAACAAAAATCCAGTTACAAAGATGGAAAACAATTCTGCAAAATAGATACATGAACTGCCTTCATTAAAATGGGTCTTTGCACCACCCCAGAGAACTTGGAATCCATGCTTTTCTCATAAAAAAAAGGAGTGCCTCTTTCAGTTCAGTTCAGTCCCTCAGTCATGTCCGACTCTTTGCGACCCCATGAACCACAGCATGCCAGGCCTCCCTGTCCATCACCAATTCCCAGAGTTCACTTAAACGCATGTCCATTGTGTCGGTGATACCATCCAACCATCTCATCCTCTGTCGTCCCCTTCTCCTCCTGCCCTCAATCTTTCCCAGCATCAGGATCTTTTCCAATGAGTTAGCTCTTTGCATCAGGTGGCCAAAGTATTGGAGTTTCAGCTTCAACATCAGTCCTTCCAAAGAACACCCAGGACTGATCTCCTTTAGAATGGACTGGTTGGATCTCCTTGCAGTCCAAGGGACTCTCAAGAGTCTTCTCCAACACCACAGTTCAAAAGCATCAATTCTTTGGTGCTCAGCTTTCTTTATAGTCCGACTCTCACATCTATACATGACCACTGGAAAAACCATAGCCTTGACTAGACGGACCTTTGCTGGCAAAGTAATGTCCCTGCTTTTTAGTATGCTGTCTAGGTTGGTCATAAATTTCAAAGGCTAAATTTTACGTTTCCTTGTTTTAAAGAGGGAAAGGATTCTAATCTTCTATTTATTTTCTAATACCCGGTATGTGAACCTCCAGCTAGCTCAAGTAGTTCTTATGAAATGTGGGACAATGACATCTTGAAAGGTGGTGACAGAGTCTCTACTTGAAAAGTAATTGCTCCTGGCTTTGTGCACAGTAATGCCAGGATGGAAAATACATTCAGAATAGCAAATGCCAAGAATGCTTCTAATCCAACTTGAGTCCCTCCTTTATCATTTTGGGGAGGCAGGTAGGAGAAAAAAGTCATGCTAAAAAGCATAATTTATTACATCAAAATTTAGTGTTTGTTAAATGTATATAATCTCTACTATTTTCTCCCTTTGTGTCTCTCCCCACCTTCCTTCCTTCTCTCTCTCTTTCATTCTATTTCTCTCTCTATTTTTTAAAGCCTTAATTCTCCTCTGTAGGATTTCCACTCAAAACTATTAACTGAATTCATCTTCAAACGATTAATTAGCCTTTAAAAATGTAAAGTTTGGGAGATAGGTTATCTTTATTATTGCTTTAAATTTTATTTAATTAACTTTTGATGGCATGCAAAGAACTGACAACTGGATTGATTTTATTTTTTTAATATATAAAGTGTGATACATATGAAAGAATATATGTAAATCTATGTAAAACATGTAGCATACCATTAATAACCCATGAAACATCTCTCACTCTGTTTTAAACTATTTTAAATACTGATGCATTCACTTTTTGTCTCCTTTCCTACCCTTTACTCCTTCTCCCCCTCAACTCCTGAGGTGACTATTATTCTAAATTTTGTTTTTATCATTCCTCACTATTCTAATGATTTGTTTGCTTCCTGTGTATATAAGTATATAACTAGTATAATATACATATATAACTAATATACATATATAAAATATAACTATATAACAACAAGTTCTTAATTTAATTTAGTCAATGTATCTATCTCGTTTTATTTTAGTACTTTGTGATTCGTTTAAGATAGCCTTCCTTCCCCAAAGTTATGCATATATTCTTCCAAATGTTTTAGTTTACCTTTTAAATTTAAGTCCTCAGTCTATAAGAAATATATATAGTAGGGGATATTTTATTAGGTGCATCAGTCAGTTCAGTTCAGTCGCTCAGTCGTGTCTGACTCTGCGACCCCATAAATTGCAGCACGCCAGGCCTCCCTGTCCATCACCAACTCCCGGAGTTCACTCAAACTCATGTCCATTGAGTCAGTGATGCCATCCAGCCATCTCATCCTCTGTCGTCCCCTTCTCCTCCTGCACCCAATCCCTGCCAGCATCAGAGTCTTTTCCAATGAGTCAACTCTTCACATGAGGTGGCCAAAGTACTGGAGTTTCAGCTTCAGCATCATTCCCTCCAAAGAACACCCAGGGCTGATCTCCTTCAGAATGGAACAAATTTAGAATTTTATATTTTTTCTAGTTTAATTTTTTTATTATTACACAAAGACCCTTTCTACCCCTAAACTTGTTTTATGTCTTAAATTCTTTTTTGATTTATTTAAATAGAATTATGTTATTGTTGTTTAGTCCCTAAGTCACGTCTGACTGTTTGGTGACCCCATGGACTGCAGCTCACCAGGCTCCACTGTTCATGGGGTTTCCCAGGCAAGAATACTGAAATGGGTTGCTATTTCCTACTCCAGGGGATCTTACTAACCCAGCGATCAAACACATGTCTCCTGCACTGCAGGATGGGTTCTTTACCACTGAGTGACCCGAGGAGGCCCAAATATAATTATACTAGACTTCTTTTGGTTCATATTCAATTTGTTTGTTTTCCTCATTATTTTTACACTCAAATTTTCCATGCCCTTGCATTTTAGTTGTATCTCTTATAAAAAGCATGTTGATGGGTTTTATTTTTTTTTAATACAATCTGACCATATTTCAAGGATTAGAAATTATCAATGAAATTTAATCTTCCAACTAGAAGATTTTTTTCATACAATTAAATGCACAGAGGGCTCTATTTTCTAAAAGTATCAGATTGAATTTTATTACACAACCGATTATTACCATAAAGATGAATCAGCACCTTTAAGAGAAGTTAATTTTGTTTCCAGCCTGATTCTTTATTTTTTTTTAAATTTTACTTTATTTTACTTTATAATACTGTATTGGTTTTGCCATACATCAACATGAATCCACCACGGGTGTACACATGTTCCCAATCCTGAACTCCCCTCCCACCTCCCACCCCATACCATCTCTCTGGGTCATCCCAGTGCACCAGCCCCAAGCATCCTGTATCCTGCATTGAACCTAGACTGGCGATTCATTTCTTATATGCTATTATACATGTTTCAATGCCATTCTCCCAAATCATCCCACCCTATCCCTCTCCTACAGAGTACAAAAGACTATTCTATACCAGAATAACTTATGTGGACACAGACCTAAGTATGCTTTATGTTTCTTAGATCATCTCAACTCTTAGAAGAGGAATCTTCCAACGAGAAATGAAAATGGCCCTACCAAATCTTATATTAAAACATTAACAATATGTCCTATTGCAGACTAATCTAAGCAGGGTGAATGCTTAATTATTTGATCCCATTTATTCTTTTTATTTGGCTGCAGCAGGACTCTGGGTCTTCACTGTCTGATGAAGGATCTTTCATTGCAGCATAAGGACTCTCTAGTTGTGGCACACAGGCACAGTAGTTGTGGTGCAACCTTAGTTGCCCTACAACATATGGTATCTTAGTTCCCCAGTCAGGAATGGAACCCTCATCCCCTGCATTTCAAGCTGAATTCTCAACCACTAGACCACGAGGGAAGTCCCAGTGACATTTGTTCTTCATTACGTTTAGCAATTTATCACAGAAAATGTCCAGACATGGAAGCGACTGGTTCAAAATTGGAAAGGATTATGACAAAGCTGTATATTATCACCTTGTTTATTTAAATTATATGCAGAGTACATCATGTGAAATGCTGGGTTGGATGAATCAAAAGCTGGAATCAAGATCTCCAGGGGAAATATCAACAACCTCATATATGCAGATGATACCAGTCTAACAGAAGAAAGCAAAGAGGAAGTAAAGAGCATCCTGATGAGGGTGAAAGAGGAGAGTGAAAACTTAAAACTCAACATTCGAAACACTAAGATCACAGCATCTGGTCCCAGCACTTCATGGCAAATAGAAGAGGGAAAAGTGGAAGCAGTGACAGATTTTCTTTTCTAGGGCTCCAAAATCACTATGGATGATGATTGCAGCTATGAAATTTAAAAAAGCTTGCTTCCTGGAAGGAAAGCTATGACAGACCTAGACAGCATATTAAAAAGCAGAGAGAACACTTTGCCAACAACAGTTCATATTGTCAAAGCTATAGTTTTTTCCAGTAGTCATGTACACATGTGAGAGTTGGACCATAAGGAAGGTTGAGCACTGAAGAATTGATGTTTTCAAAGTGTAGTGCTGGTGAAAACTCTTGAGAGTCTCTTGGATGGCAAGGATAGCAAATCAGTCAGTCCTAAAGGAAATCAACTCTGAATATACGTTGGAAGGACTGAAACTGAAGCTGAAGCTCCAATATTTTGGCCACCTGATGTGAAGAGTTGACTCAGTGGAAAAGACCCTGAAAGACTGAGGACATGAAGAGAAGGGGATGGCAGAGGATGAGCTGATTGGATGACATCGATAGACATGAGTTTGAGCAAACTCCAGGAGATAGTGAAGGACAGGGAAGCCTGATGTGCTGCAGTCGATGGGGTAGTAAAGAGTCTGACACGATGCCCCCCATTCCTCCTTAGGAGTGTTATTTTTTCCTATTGGGAAGATCACTCAAGCCATAGTTCTGGTTCTGGAGGTCTGGGCTCATGAAGGAAAGTAAGAGACTATCCACAGGGAAACAGAGGCTTCATGCTTGCGGCTTGTAAATGATGTCTTCTGGTCTTGGTTGGGCTCACCTTGTAGGTGGATGTCACTGGTCATTGATTGATTTAGGATGGGCCTGGCTAGGTTGCCTTGGCTCTGCTCTGTCATCCTCCAGCAACGTTGCCTAGACCTGTTCACGCAGACATTACAGATAGCAAGAGAAACACCTAAAAATGCAAGCACTTTGTGAACCTCTTCTTGCATGAAGCTTGCTTACATCCTGTTGGCCAAAATAAGTCACATAATCTAATTGAGCTTAGATTCAGACACGAGGAATGAGTGGAGCCATTAATGAAATTAATCTACCACAGAGACCAATTTCCTTCCTAGACTCTGAGAAATACAAGACATGAGCAAAACAAGCCTGCAGAGAGGATTGACAGGGAACAATCATCCCCAAGGAAGGGCAAATTTCAACCTCTTGGAAGGACAGCTTGTCCTTCAGCCTAGACCCTCACCAATATCTCCTTTCTTTTTAATAGCTAGAACATCTAATTGCCTTGTATCAATTTTTACAAGGAGAAAGAAGCAACCATTAGCAAGCAGAGTCCTTTGTCTAACATTGTATTTATGGCAGGAAGCAAGATGGTTAAGTGAGAGACCCATAAAGGAAAAGTATATTTCTTCTCAGGGATAGAGAGAGCTTTGGGGAAAAAAGGCAAGTCTCTGATAACTGCTGGTTGGGAAGTGTTGATCTTTGATTTGCATACGCTGTGGGCATCTCCTTTGAATTTTTGAAAAATTGCAAATTGAGAACGATATATTGAGAGGGAACAGCTAGATTTCTGAAACACAACAACACAAGAATAAAGAGCCTTGATTTGGGATAATAAAGGGTAGTCATGATTTCCATATTTTATATTTTGGAACATCCCTTTTATTGTTTTACTGTGTTTGTGTGTGTTCATGTGTGATAGTCACACTAGAGACTTGACACATAATTTTATTTGGGTTGGTGCCACAGTGTTATATTAATGCATGTTTTTTGCATTCACTGCTAGAAAGCAGGGCAGTAAATCTTAGGAGATTCAGACCTAATCTGTGTTGCCATATGAGAATGAAAAGCAGGAATTTCTGCACATATTTTAAGCTGTCTCTTTCCTTAATGCATTGTGTCATGTTCTTAGCAGTTTCTCCCATATAAGATAGGCTTTCAGTGTGCACATCGGCTTGCGGGAAATCTTACTCCTATGTATTAACTGCTGACTGCTTTAATCCTGTTAGAATTTAATTTCCCTTGATTGAAGCCGGTGTTATCACCAGGTGCTGAGTGGCCCTTTCCTATCAGTACACATAAATCCTGTTAGTCCTCCCCAGACTCCACATGTCCCAGAGTCTTCTGAGGTCAGACTCTTCTGAAGGAGAGATTACTCTCAGGTTCATCCAATACACAGAGTGAAAGTCAAACTTTTGGACACAAATGTCTTGCTTATTTGTGTTTAGCTGAGTTGTGGAATGGAAGCTTCTCTGCTGACAGGCTTGAGAGTCCCAGCAATTTTTAATCACTTCTGCATTAAATAGCAAGTTCAAGGACATTTTTTTTAGAAAGACTCAAATTAAATTGACAGGTGTTATTAATTAGCAAGATACTGACTCATAAAACTCTATATGGTTTTTAATTTTTCCAGTTTTCCTAAATAAAGAATTTCATTTTTATGTGCGTGATCTGTTTTAACTACTTGTCCCAGGAAACTTACTGGGTTTATAACAAAATCAATTCACGATGATCCCAGTGTCTTTGGTTCTCACTGAGAGTCTTCCTGCTCCCAGCTTTTTCTTTCTGCATCTCATCTGTTGGCTATTTTCTGCTAATTATCCTTCACCAGACCAAAATAAAAAGGCCAAGTCTTTTCACAGTCAGTTTTGCTACTTGTTAGCACCTTTAATTATTTTTCTCAAAAGTTTGATTTATGAAAATATTATTGGATAAATTGAAGTGTCTGAGTATCTGTGGAGTTCAGGCATTAATTAAAATAAATCCACTGTACTGGCAATCATTTGGTATTTATACTGATCATTTTTTAAAAAAATCTAATTTAACTATTTCATTGACATTGATTTGGTTGTCAGTCATCGTCTAAATGTTCTGTAGCATGCTGTGATCTAAAGATAATTCATAGAAAGTTCTTTTCCTCAAAGCAATGAGAGATTATGGTAAGACTTCTTTCAGGATCATAAACTCAAAATAACTGTTACAAAAGAATTGGGCCAAGTGGCAGTGTACAGGTCCCAGGCCCCATCTAAAAGGGAGAAACCAGCTGTATTAAGCCATTTTTTTAAATATAGGAATGCTGCTCTACCGACATCAGGATTTCTGTTTTTTGTTGTTTTTTTTTTTCAAAAAGAACTAGAATTTTGGATTTTTATGTACTACCTCATAATTTATGTAAATTTTAATCTTCATACCAGCTTCATAAATGATTAACCCACTACCTTTACTATATATTTACCTTCCAATGAGATTTATTCTTTTAAATGTGTCCTTATTACTAATTAGTACCCTTTCTTTTCAGCTTGAAGAACTTTGTCTGACACTTTTTGTAAAGCTGGTTTAGTGGTAATAAACTCCTTTAGATTTTGCTTTTCTGGAGAACTCTTTCTCTTGCCCTCACTTCTGAATGATAACTTTGCCAGGTAGAGCATACTTGGTCAAACCTGTTTTTCTTTTAGCACTTTGAATATATCAAATATATTTGAATATATCTAGCTTGCAAAGTTACTCCTGAAAAATCTGCTGCCAGTTTTATGAGGGTTTCCTTGTATCGAACGAATTGCTTTCCTCTTGCTGCTTTTAATATTCTCTCTTGTCACTTTTAATATTCTCTCTTGTCTTTAACTTTTGGCAGTTTAACTATAGTGTGTCTTGGTGTTGGTCTCTTTAGTTTCTCCTTATTTGAAATTCCCTGGGCTTCCTGGATCTGGATGTCTGTTTCCTTCCCCAGGTTAGGAAAGTTTTCAGCCCTTATTTATTCAAATAAGTTTCTTCCCCTTTCTTTCTTTCTTTCTTTCTTTCTTTCTTTCTTCCCCTTCTAAAAGCCTCATCGTGTGAATGTTACTCTGCTTGATATTGTCACACAAGTCCCTTAAGCTAGCTTCATTTATTTTCAGTTTTAAAAAACATTTACTGCTTTGATGTGTTGACTTCAAAAGTCTCCAATTTGACTGATCCTTTCTTCTGTTTCATCCAGTGTGCTGATGAAACTTCCTAATGTATTTTTCAATTGAGCTATTGTATTCCTTAGCTCTGTGACTTCTATTTAGTACTTTCTTATATTTTCCATCTTTGTTGAAATTCTCATCATGTTCATCCATGATTCTCCCTAGTTCAGTGACCATTTTTATCACAATGACTTTAAGCCCTTTATCAGGTAAATTATTTACCTCTTTCATCAGGTTTTATCTTGTTCTTTCATCTGGGACATATTCCTCTTTCCTCATATTGCTCAACTTTTACCTGGATTTTTATACAGTAGATTAAACAATCACCTCTCACAGTCTTGAAGGAGTGACCACATGTAGGAAATGAATGTCATCCATCAGTGACTCCTCAACTCCTTGTCTCTCAGACTTCTGTGCTCATCCAAGCAGCCTCTTGTATTTTTTACTAACTTCCATAGTTGACGATCTGATAAGATTGTCAGTGTCCTAAAGGGAGGATCTCAGAACCTAGACTTAGGCTGACTGGAAATCAAACCTTCAGGCATCAACTTTTAAAAGTATGTGAATATATGATAAAATGAACTTATCTGGTGTCTCAGTGGTAAAGAATCCACCTCTCAATGCAGGAGACATGGGTTTGATCCCTGGGTCAGGAAAATCCCCTGGAGAAGGAAATGGCAACCCATTCCAGTGTTCTTGCCTGGAAAATCACATGGTCAGAGGAGCCTGGCAGGCTATAGTCCATAGGGTCACAAAAGAGTCAGACATGACTTAGCAACTAAACAACAATGTATGATAAATACAATAACAAAAGTATGCAAAAACCTCCAGACACACAAAGGTGCAGGACCAGACCACTTCAACGGTGAATTTTAGAAAGGATTCAAAAAATATAAAATTAAAAATAAAATAGAAAGACATTTAGAAGTTATAGACCATGTTTAGCCTTCTGTATACTGTTTTGCAAAGAACATTTCCTGCACTAAGGTTTTATTATGTTCCATGTTCTTCAATAACTTCCTTCTTTTACACAACAAATAAATAGGACAAAATGTACATAAGAAAAAATGTGAACCAAAAGAAGTCTGCTCTAGTTATATTAAATTGAGTCCAAAAAATCTTTAAGACAAAAACGAAAGCTAAAATTAGAAAAGATCTTTGAATTTTAACATGTAAATGGAAAAATATAAAAATTCTAAGTACTAAATTCTAAATTAAAATATGGATTGAAGCTGGAGTCTTTTCATGATCCAGATGATAATGGATCACATATCTGTCAGTTAATGAGAAAAAGAAGGAGATTCAAGGTTCAGAGAGATTGACTTTGGTCCCCATTTACTTGTAAATATTTGTTATGATGTGATGTATTATAGTTTTATGTTCCTGGTCACACTGATTTATGGATTATATCCTCTGAAAAAGTCAAAACTTTATAATACTTATAAAACTTTGAAATGAATGGAATGGTCAGGTACCTAATAATAAAGCTTCAAAATATACAAACAAAATTTAGCAGAAGTAGAGAGAATATAGACTAACATATTAATAATAATATTTGGATACAACTCAGTATATGATAGAACAAGTAGATCAAAATTAGTAAGAATATAAAAAATATAAACACTTTAATACATCAGACAAATTTTCATGTTTAGAATTGTATATCCAACATCTTAGTTAATTTTATTTCAAGTGCACACAGGACATGTACCAAAATGGATCATATGCTTAGCTGTAAAAGAAATCTAAATAAATTTCATGGGGTTGGAATCACAGTTGTTTGTTCTCTGGTCCAAGTAGAATTCAGTTGGAACCCAAAAACCCAATCAAATAAACAAGCAAATAAACAAGCAAACTAATAAAACTAACTGATTCCTTTACTAGTGGAAATTAAATGATGATTCCTAAGTTATGAATGGGTAAATAAAAAACAAAAGATTTCAAAATGAATGATAATAAGAATAAAATAAACCAAAACTTGTGAAACTATGATTTGATGAAACTTCATAGCCATGTACACACAGAAGAGAAGAAAAACTTAAAATCTATTATTTAAACATTTATGTCAAGAAATTAGAAAAGAATAGCAAATTAAATTTGAAAATAAAGGGGACAGGAATAAAGATTGAAAAGGAAACTTAAAAAATGAAAAGTAACTATAAAATAGAAAGGACAACCAAACCAAAAGCTGCTTTTTGGCAAAACAGATCAAGAAACTAAGAAAAGGCACAAAGTACCAACATACAGAATGAAGACTGAGACACTACGAGTAAAAGATAATAGAAGAATATTATAAAGAACTTTATGGCAAAATCATTTTTGCTGTTTTATTTTATTCTCTTCTTTTTTTTTCTTTTTGATTGAGGTGACTTTGCTTTATAACATTATGTGTTTCATGTGTGCAACATAATATTTGACTTCTGTACCCCATGGACAGAGGAGCCTGGCAGGCTACTGGCAGTCCATAGGGTCACCAAAGAGTCAGAAATAACTTAGTAACTAAACAACAACAACAATACACTTCTGGGGCTTTCTCCCAGTAGCTCAGCAGTAAAGAATTTGCCTGCAGCACAGGAGATGTGGGTTCCATCCCTGAGTTGGGAAGATCACCTGGAGAAGGAAATCCTATGGACAGTGGAGCATAGCAAAAAAAAACAATATCAAATATACTACAGAGTTCTTACCATGAAAAATTTAGTTTCCATTTCACACCATTAAGTTGATCTCCTTTATCCATTTCACCATACTCCCCTACCTCTTCCCATATGGTAACCACCACTCTGTTCTCTATATCTATAAGGTTTTTTTTTTTTTTGTGTGTGTGTGTTCTTAATTTTTAAAAGTTACTTTCCACTTACAGTATTATAAAATATTGGCTATATTCCCCATGATGTACAATACATGCTTAAGTCTATCTTACACCTGATAGTTTGTACCTTCCACTCCTCAACTCCCTACCAGTAACCACTAGTTTGCTCTCTATATCTGTGAATCTGCTTTTCTTTTGTTATATTCATTAGTTTGTCCTATTTTTTAGATTCCACTTGTAAGCAATAACATATAGCGTTTGTCTTTTTCTGTCTGATTTATTTCACTTAACATAATGCCTTCCAAGCCATCCATGTTGCTGCAAATATGTGGAAAACTTTTTGAAAATTTAAACACAGTGGGTAAACTCCAGGAAACATAAATAAAAAATAAATCTTACCAACTCTGAGTCCAATTTTTTAAAAATTTTTTTATGCAATTAAAATTTTTTCACATGTGCCCTCTGTGACAGCCTACTCTCATATCTGTGGAATGTATTTCTCCCAAGGGCACGCTTGCCTTCTGAGATGGCCTACATTCTGTCTGTATAGTGTGTCTGTCTCTAATAAATCCACTTTTTACCTAAAAAAAAAAAAAAAAAAAAAATTCCACCCAAAACAAGAATAATAACTTTGGACTCCAAATTACTTTTTCTGTGATTTGTGTTGTTAGTCAATAAGTCGTGTCCAGCTCTTTTGTGACCGCATGGACTGTAGCCTGCCAGGCTTCTCTGTCTATGAGATTTCCCAAGCAATAATATCAGAGTGGGTTACCATTTCTTTCTCCAGGGTATCTTCCCCACCCAGGGATGGAACCCATGTCTCCTGTATTGCAGGTGGATTCATTACTGCTGAGCCACCAGGGAAACATTCATGTGCGATCTTAGGTCCCTGATCAAGGATCAAACCCACATCTTCTCCATTTCAAGGTGGATTCTTAACCACTGGACCACCAAGGAAGTCCCCAAAGTGAAAGTGTTAGTCACTCAGTCGTGTCCTCTTTGTTACCCCATGGACTGTATGTAGCTGACCAGGCTTCTCTGTCCATGGAATTCTCTAGGCAAGAATTCTGGAGTGGGTAGCCTTTCCCTTCTCCAGGGAATCTTCCAGAACCCAGGACTGAACCCTGGTTTCCCACATTGTGGGGAGATTCTTTACCAACGGAGCCACCAGGGAAACTAAACCA
This sequence comes from Oryx dammah, assembly GCF_014754425.2. Classification (NCBI taxonomy): domain Eukaryota; kingdom Metazoa; phylum Chordata; class Mammalia; order Artiodactyla; family Bovidae; genus Oryx; species Oryx dammah. The sequence continues at coordinate 76,893,624 of NW_024070194.1, forward strand.
AATGTTTAAAGAAGAAATAAGACCAACCAATTATTCCAGATAATGGGAAGAAAGGGAAGTCATCTGGCTTCTTTTAATGTAGCCAGTATAACATTAATATAAAAATCAAATGAGGATATTATAAGAAAGAAAAATTATAGGACAGTTTCCGTAATGAACACTGATGCAAACCTAATTTTATATATATATATATGTGTATATGTATATGTATATATATATATATATATATATATATATACAATTGAAACCTACCAAAATATAGCTAGAGTAATAATATATCATGGCAAGGTGGAGGTTGTCCCAAGAATGTGCGGATGGTATACATTCAAAGCTAAATCAGTATCATTCACCACATGGAGAGAATAAAGCATAAAGCATTTGATAAAACTCAATTTTCACACACACACACACACACACACACACACCACTGGCAACTGGGGATAGAATTGAAGTTTCTTAATCTGATAAGTGAAGTGTAAACAAGCCACTTTTCTGTGCCATTGGGAAGGAGATACACATATCTCGTATAGGGAAGCAGGCTTTGCCACCCCAAAATAGGTTTCTCTAGCATACTCATTGTCTTAAACTGGTTATTTCCTAAGAAACAGCAGACATGGCAATAACTTTGGAAACTGAATGGAAGTCATTCTTTTACAAGAAATGTTTGCATTTATAAGAAAAATCTCCATTTGTAATGGTGTCTCTCTGGATGTACCAGGGAGAGGAGTATCATCAAAATCTCCTAAATGGAGAAGGCAGAGACTTTAATCTGCCTAACAACCTCAGTGTTGTTTACTGTGCTTTTCCTGCTCACCACCCAGAACTGAATTTTCCCCACCCTCAAACCCCCCCCATTTTTTTTTTTTTTTTCTTTAACTGTGAGTGATATTTAAAGTGAAGGTTTGGAGGCAGTCCCAAAATGGTGAAGGAACTGGAAGGAGACCACTTTCTTCCCCCACAAATTTATTAAAATATCATTTGAATGCTGAGAAACTTCCACAAAACAACTTCTAAATACTGGTGGAGGACACCAGGCACCCAAAAGGCTGCCCATTCTCTTCAAAACAAGGTAGGACAAAATACAAAAGACAGAAACAGAGATAAAAGAGTTAGGGATGAAGACCTGTCATGGGGAGGGTATTGTGAAGGAGAAGTTTCCAAACATTAGGAAACTTTCTCACAGGCATGTCTGTGGGGAGTTTTGGAATCTCAGAGGGCAACATAACCAGGAAGAAAAACAAAGAAAACCCACAGAATATGCACCTAACCACAACTGCCAGCATAGAAGTAGCCCTGATGCTTGTTTCTGCCACCAGTGAGTGGGGCTGGACAGGGAGGCAGTGAGCCAGGCTGGACAGGGAGGCGTGGGCTGCATAATCGGTGCTTAGGGTAAGGACCAGGCCTGAATGCCCTAAGGACAATCTGAAGGAGCTAACGTGAGATAGCAACCCAAACTGTGGGATCTCCAGAGAGAAAAAAAAGAGAACTTTCCCACGAAAGGCTCTAACGTTCAGCCTGGCCTGCTCACAGAACAAAGAATTGAGCAAATACCAAAGGAGAGCTAGCCGGCAGCATACCTGCCCCTCCCCCACACTGGAGGCAGAGAGGCAGGTGTGTGACAGCCAGAGCTGGAAGGCAAGAGGCTGCTGCAATCTCGGTCCCAGAGACTGGCATCTTCCACCAAATTGTGAGAGAGGCTTCTAGTTGCTAACCATGTCTTCCTGGGATCCTGGACGCTTGATATCCACCAGGAGGGCTGCAGCCTGAGATCATCTCCTCAGAGGAGACGCACAGCACACCTGAGATGGTGCTCTTGCCAAGCACCTGGTCGCCAGCTGCTCAGACCTGGGAAAGGCATAAAACACAGTGACCACTTTGGACAGTGCCCCTGGAGAGCACCGTGGAGCCTGAGCAGTGTAGACCCAGGAAGCACATGCCAGCTTTAGCTGGGGAAAACCTAGTGTGGTCCATACACTGCAAGCACACCACATACATGCCAATGATATTTGTTTGCAGTGTTCCTCCCTCCCCACTACACTACTGAACAAGTGAGCTTAAATAAGTGACCATCTTCGCCTCCTTGTGTCAGGGCAGAAATTGAACATTGAAGATACTTGCAAACAGAGGAAGCCAAAATAAACAAAGAAGAGGGATCCTCTCTGGAAGTGACAGGTGCAGCAGATTAAAACCCTGTAATTAGCATTGACTAAGCATTGGAGGGGGCCTATAGACCTTGTACTTGTACAAGCTGGAACAAGGAAGTATCTGAAACTGAACTGACACCACACTGCCCATAACAGCTCCAGAGAAATTCTTAGAAATTCATCACTTCTTAATGTTTTTTTAAAATTTAAGTTCTTTATTACTCCTTTAACTTTCATTTTTATGACCTACTATTACCTTGCAAAAAAAGACTCTATTTTTAAAACAAATTTCATATATATATATATATATTTATAATTTTTCTTATTGGTTTTGTTTTGTATTTTTAATATTTTATTTTTGAGTATCTTACCTCTACTCTAGAGTTTTAATCTTTGCTTTTTGGTATTTGTTTTTAATTTTGTACCTCTAAGAATCTAATCTTCAGTATCCATTTTCACTTAGGGGTGTGCTTATTGGTTTGATTGCTTTCTCCCCTTTTGATTCCCCCTCTTCTCCTCCTGGTCACCTCTATCACCCTCCTCCCTCTTCTCTTCTCTATGTAACTCTCTGAATCTCCCTGGGTATTCTGGGCTGTGGAGAACACTTAGGTAATTGATTACTGCCTGGATTGGTCTCACCCCTTTTGACTCCCCTTCTTTTCCTCCTGGTCACCTCTGTCTCCCTCCTCCCTCTTCTCTTCTCTGTGTAACTCTGTGAACCTGTCTGGGTGTCTCTCATTGTGGAGAGTTGTTTCACCATTAACGTAGATGTTTTATCATCTGTGCTGTATGGGTGGAATAGTCTTGAGGCTACGGTAAGAATAAGATGGAAAGCCAGAGGCAGGAGGCTTAACTCCAAAACTTGAGAACATCAGAGAATTTCTGATTCCAGGGAATGTTAATGGACAAGAGCTCACCCAAAAGCCTCCGTACCTACACTCAAACCAAGCTCCACCCAAGAGCCAACAAGTTCCAGAGCAAGGCTGCTGCTGCTAAGTTGCTTCAGTCGTGTCCAACTCTGTATGACCCCAGAGATGGCAGTCCACCAGGCTCCCCCGTCCCTGTGATTCTCCAGGCTAGAACACTGGAGTGTGTTGCCATTTCCTCTCCAATGCATAAAAGTGAAAAGTGAAAGTGAAGTTGCTCAGTCGTGTCCAACTCCTAGCAACCCCATAGACTACAGTCTACCAGGCTCCTTCATCCATGGGATTTGCCAGGCAAGAGTGTTGGAGTGGGTTGCCATTGCCTTCTCCACCAGAGCAAAGCATACCGTGCTAATTCTACAGCAAAGCAGGAACACAGCCCTGAGCATTAAAAGACAGGCTAACCAAAACCATGCCAAACCCATAGCCACCTCAAAACTCACTCCTGGACACTTTATTGCACTCCAGAGAGAAGAGATCCAACTCCACCCACCAGAACACAGATGCAAGCTCCATTAACCAGGAACTCTTGACAAGCCACTAGTCCAAGCCCACCCACAGGCAGCAGGCTCCACAATAAAGAGGAACCATAAACGTCCAGCCTACAGAAAGGGCACCCCAAACACAACAATCTAAACAAAATGAAAGACAGAAATATTCAGCAGGTAAAGGAACAAAACATGATAAATGCCCACCAAACCAAACCAAAGAGGAAGAGATAGGGAGTCCACCCGAAAAAGAATTCAGAATAATGATAGTAAAGATGATCCAAAATCTTGAAAATAAAATGGAGTTACAGATAAATAGCCTAGAGACAAAGACTGAGAAGATGCAAGACATGTTTAACAAGGACCTGGAAGGAATAGAGTCAATCAATAATGAATAATGCAATAACTGAGATCAAAAGCCCTCCAGGGGGAACCAACAGTGGAATAACTGAGGCAGAAGATAGCATAAGTGAGGTAGAAGTTAGAATGGTGGAAATAAATGAAGCAGAGAGGAAAAAAGAATTAAAAGAAATGAGGACAACCTCAGAGACCTCTGGGACAATGTTAAATGCCCCAACATTCGAATCATAAGAGTCCCAGAAGAAGAAAACAAAAAGAAAGGGCATGAGAAAATATTTGAGGAGATAATAGTTGAAAACTTTCCTAAAATGGGCACGGAAATAGCCATCCAAGTCCAAGAAACCCAGAGAGTCCCAAACAGGATAAACCCATGGTGAAACACCCCAAGTCACATATGAATCAAACTAATGAAGATCAAAGAGCAAATATTAAAAGCAGCAAGGGAAAAGCAATAAATAACACACAAGGGGATTCCCATGAGGATAACAGCTGATCTTTCAACAGAAACTCCTCAGGCCAGAAGGGAATGGCAGGACAATACTTAAAGTGATGAAAGAGAAAAACCTACAGCTCAGATTAGGATCTCTTTCAAATATGAAAGAGAAATCAAAACGTCTACAGACAAGCAAAAGTAGAGAGAATTCAGCACTACCAAACCAGTTCTTCAGTGAATGCTGAAGGATCATCTATAGACAGGAAACACAGAAAAAGTTTATAAACAAACCCAAAACAACAAAGTAAATGGCAACAGGATCATACTTAGCAATAATTACCTTAAATGTAAATGGTTGAATGCCCCAACAAAGACAAAGACTGGCTGAATGGATAAAAAAACAAGACCACTATAAAAGCTGTCTACAAGAGACCCAGCTCAAACAAAGGGATATATACAGACTGAAAGTGAGGGGCTAGAAAAAGATATTTTATACAAACGGAGACCAAAAGAAAGCAGGAGTAGCAACACTCATATCAGATAAAATAGACTTTAAAACAAAGGCTGTGAAAAGAGACAAAGAAGGACACTACACAATGATCAAAGATCAACCCAAGAAGAAGATATAACAATATTAAATATATATGCACCCAACATAGGAGCACCTCAATACGTAAGGCAAATGCTAACAAGTATGAAAGGGGAAATTAACATTAACACACTAATAGTGAGAGACTTTAATACGCCACTCACACCTATCAACCAAACAGAAAATTAGCAAGGAATCACAAACTTTAAATGATACAATGGACCAGTTAGACCTAATTGATATCTATAGGACATTTAACCTCAAAACAATGAATTTTACCTTTTTCTCAAGTGCACACAGAACATTCTCCAGGATAGATTACATCCTGGGCCATAAAGCTAGCCTTAGTAAATTTAAAAAAATAATTTAAATTATTCCAAGCATCTTTTCTGATCACAATGCAGTAAGATGTCAACTACAGGGGGAAAAAATATTAAAAATACTAACATATGGAGGCTAAACAACATGATCCTGAATAAGCAACAAATCAAAGAAATAAAAAAGGAGATTAAAATATGCATAGAAACAAATGAAAATGAAAACATGACAACCCAAAACTTATGGGATTCAGTAAAAGCAGTGCTAAGGGGAAAGTTCATGTCAAGAAACAAGATAGAAATCAAATAAATAGCCTACCTTTACACATAAAGCAACTAGAAAAAGAAGAAATGAAGAACTCCAGGGTTAGTAGAAGGAAAGAAATCATAAATTTTAGAATAGAAATAAATGAAAATGAAACAAAGGAGGCTATAGCAAAAATCAACAAAACTAAAAGCTGGTTCTTTGAGAAGATAAATAAAATAGACAGCCATTAGCTAGACTCATCAAGGGAAAAAGGGAGAAGAATCAAATTGGCAAAATTTGAAAAAGTAGAAATCACAAAAGATAACAGAGAAATACAAAGGATCATAAGAGACTACTATCAGCAACTACATGTCAATAAAATGGACAACTTGGAAGAAATGGACAAATTCTTAGAAAAGTATAACCTTCCAAAACTGAATCATGAAGATATAGAAAATTTAACAGACCATCAGAGAAGGCAATGGCGACCCACTCCAGTACTCTTGCCTGGAAAATCCCATGGGTGGTGGAGCCTGATAGGCTGCAGTCCATGGGGTCGCTAAGAGTCGGATACAACTGAGCGACTTCACTTTCACTCTTCACTTTCATGCATTGGAGAAGGACATGGCAACCCACTCCAGTGTTCTGCCTGGAGAATCCCAGGGACAGAGGAGCCTGGTGAGCTGCCATTGATGGGGTCGCACAGAGTCGGACATGACTGAAGCGACTTGGCAGCAGCAGCAGCATAAGCATGGAAATAGAAACTGTAATCAAAAATCTTCCAACAAACAAAAGCCTGGGACCAGATGGCTTCACAGGTGAATTCTACCAAAAATTTAGAGAAGAGCTAACACCTAGCCTACTCAAACTCTTCCAGAAAATTGAAGGGGAAGGTAAACACCCAAACTCAGTCTATGAGGCCACCATCACCCTAATACCAATACCAGACAAAGATGCCACAGAAAAAGAAAACTACATGCCAACACCACTGATTAACATAGATGCAAAAATCCTCAACAAAATTCCAGCAAACAGAATCCAACAGCATATTAAAAAGATCATACATCATGACCAAGTGGCCTTTATCCCAGGGATGCAAGGATTCTTCAATATTCAAAAATCAATCAATGTTATATACCACATTAACAAATTGGAAAAATAAAAACGATATGATTATCTCAATAGATGCAGAGAAAGCATTTGACAAAATTCAACATCCATTTATGATAAAAACCCTCCAGAAAGCAGGCATAGAAAGAACATATCTCAATATAATAAAAGCCATGTATGATGGCACAGCAAACATTATCCTCAATGGCAAAAATTTGAAATCATTTCCCCTAAACTCAGGAACAAGACAAGGGTGCCCACTCTCACCACTACTATTCAACATAGTTTTGGAAAAGCAATCATAGAAGAAAAGGAAATAAAAGGAATTTATATTGGAAAAGAAGTAAAACTCTTACAGTTTGCAGATGACATGATCCTCTACAGAGAAAACCCTAAAGACTCCACCAGAAAATTACTAGAGCTAATCAATGAATATAGTAAAGTTGCAGGATATCAAATTAATACACAAAATCCCTTGCATTCCTATACACTAATAATGAGAAAACAGAAAGAGAAATTAAGAAAACAATCCCATTCACCATTGCAATGAAAAGAATGAAATACTTAGGAATAAATCTACCTAAAGAAACAAAAGACCTATATACAGAAAATTATAAAACACTGGTGAACGAAATCAAAGACGACACAAATAGATGGAGAAATATACTATTTCATAGACCAGAAGAATCAATATAATGAAATGAGTATACTACCCAAAGCAATCTATAGATTCAATACAATCTCTATCAAGCTACCAATGGTATTTTTCAGAGAACTAGAACAAATAATTTCACAATTTGTATGGAAATACAAAAAACCTTGAATAGCCAAAGCAATCTTGAGAAAGAAGAATAGAACTGGAGGAATCAACCTGCCTGACTTCAGACTATACTACAAAGCTACAGTCATCAAGATAGTATAGTACTGACACAAAGACAGAAATATTGTTCAATAGAACAAAACAGAAAGCCCAGAGATAAAGCCACAAGCTATAAACACGTTATCTTTGACAAAGGAGGCAAAAATATACAATGGAGAAAAGACAGTCTCTTTAACAAGTGGTGCTTGGAAAAGTGGTCAACCACCTGTAAAAGAATGAAACTAGAACACTTTCTAACACCGTACACAAAAATAAACTCAAAACAGATTAAAGATCTAAACGTAAGACCAGAAACTATAAAACTCGTAGAGGATAGCATAGGTAAAACACTCTCTGACATAAATCACAGCAAGATCCTCTATGACCCACCTCCCAGCATAATGTAAATTAAGGCAAAAATAAACAAAAGGGACCTAATTAAACTGAAAATCTTTTGCACAATGAAGGAAACTATAATTAGTCTCCAATTAAAATAAATAACTTTAAAAAAAACTATAAGCAAGGTGAAAAGAAAGCCTTTGGAATGGGAGAAAATAATAGCAAGTGAAGCAACTGATAAAGAATTAATCTTACAAATATAAAGCAGCTTATGCAGCTCAATACCAGAAAAATAAATGACCCAATCAAAGAATGGGTGAACAAACACATGAAAAGATGCTTAACATCACTCATTATCAGAGAAATGCAAATCAAAACCACAATGAGATACCATCTCATGCCAGTCAGAATGGCTGCTATCAAAAAGTTTACGAACAATAAATGCTGGAGATGGTGTGGATAAAAAGGAACCCCCTTACACTGTTTTGGGGAATGCAAATTAGTACAGTCACTATGGAGAACAGTGTGGAAATTCCTTAGGAAAAAAAAATGGAAATAGAACTGCCATATGACCCAGCAACCCCACTGCTGAGCATTCACACTGAGGAAACCAGAATTGAAAGAGACACGTGTACTCCAATGTTCATCACATCACTGTTTACAATAGACAGGACATGGAAGCAACCTAGATGTCCACTGACAGAAAAATGGATAAGAAAGTTGTAGTATATATACAATGGAATATTACTCAGCTATTTTTAAAAAAATCTAAATCGGCTCTAATGAAGTGGATGAAACTGGAACCTATTATATAGAGTGAAATAAGTCAGAAAGAAAAACACAAATGCAGTATATTAATGCATATATATGGAATTTAAAAAGATGATAACGATGGCCCTATATGCAAGACAGCAAAAAAGACACAGAAGTAAAGAACAGACTTTTGGACTCTGTGGGAGAAGGCCAGGGTGGGTTGGTTTGACAGAATAGCATTGAAACATGCATATTACCATATATGAAATAGATGGCCAGTCCAAGCTCTATGCATGAAACAGGGCACTCAAAGCTGGTGAAATGGAACAATCCAGAGGGATGGGATGGGGAAGGAGGTGTGTGGGGCGGGGTTGGTTCAGGATAGCGGACACATGTACATCCATGGCTGATTCATGTCAATGTATGGCAAAAACCATCACAATATTGTAAAGTAATCAGCCTCCAATTAAAATAAATAAATTGGGGGGTTCATGTTTGGGAACGCATGTACACCTGTGGTGGATTCATGTCAATCTGTGCCAAAACCAATACAGAATTTTAAAATAAATAAATTAATTAAAAAAATAAAGTGACAGCTTCATAAAAATATGTCCTACTGCATAGCATAGAAAACTATGTTCAATATCCTATGATAAACAGTAATAGAAAAGAATATTTTTAAAAGAATATATAGATACACATACATTCAGTTATATACACATAACTGAATTGCTTTGCTGTACAAAAGTAATTAATTCAACATTGTAAATCAACTATATCCAATAAAAATTAATAATAAAGTGAAGACTTCAGCCATCTTCACCTGAGGTGAGCTACTCAGTTTTCCTAGGTTACTCCCATGTATACATGTTATTAAAACTTTATTTGATTTTATTTTTGCCTGTCTCATGCCAATTTTATTCATAGATCAGCCAGAAGAACCCAGAAGAGTGAGAACAATTTCTTTCTCTCTGATGCTGCTATTATAAATTCTAATCATTATTGTAGTGGGGGCCTAGCTAGTGCAGTAAACAATAAAAAATAAAAGGTGAAATAATATGATATGAAAAACAAAGTTGTTAGATGAAGTGATTTGTAGATTTCTAGATGAAGTGATTGTGTATGGATAAAATCCAAAATAAAGGCTATTTGTATTAAAAATAAGAATAACAAGATCACTGAGTACAATATTAATTAGAGGATCATTTAAATTCTATATTCCATCAAGAAACAATTAAAAAGCATTTTTAATTGATATCTTTCACTTAGACATTGAAGATCCTATAGAATTCCTGCTAGATTAGCTTCCTCTCTGTGATACAGATCATAAGGCTGATTCTGTGAGCTGCTGTTCACATTCCTTGATGTATTTAAGGTTTTATTCATGTAGCATATACTATTTTGTTGCTCAAAAGCACAGATATTTTTACTGAAGTGCTAATAAATGCTCAAATTTAATCAGTTAAGAAAAGGACACCACTTTATAAAAGCATTAAAAAGATCAAACACCTAGTAAATTTTAATGAAGGATATTTTTAAACCTCTACAAAGGAAAAAAATCCAAATAAATCAAACAAATCCTTCAAAAATTGAAAGACTGACTATTTTCTTATGTTGAAAAACTCAACATATTTTAGATGTTAACACTCCTCAAGTTAAACCATCAGTTCAGTTCAGTTCAGTCGCTCAGTGGTGTCTGATTCTTTGGGACTCCATGAATTGCAGCATGCCAGGCCTCCCTGTCCATCACCAAGTCCCCGGAGTTTACTCAAACTCATGTCCATTGAGTCGGTGATGCCATCCAACCATCTCATCCTCTGTCATCCCCTTCTCCTTCTGCCTTCAATCTTTCCCAGTTAACCTATAGGTTCAATGAAATTAAGAAGCTGATACTAAGATTTATATTTGAATAGGGACAAGAGAGCCCAATAATCTGGAAGATCAAACTCCTGGGAATGAAAACTTGTACTACCTGTTATATGATAAAATCTCAGTAAATAAGTCAAAGCAGGATTCTCTGAAAGAGAGATAACTAGATGGAACAGAATTCAGACTTCAAAACCAGACCCTTGCCATTAAAACAAAAAATTTAATTGAAAGATTGTTGCTTTACAGAATGTTGTGGTTTTCTGTCATACATCAAAAAGAATCAGCCATAGGTACACTCATGTCCCCTGCCATGGATCTCCCTCCCATCTCCTTCCCCACCCCACCCTTCAGCCTGTCAAAGTCAGACCCTTGCCATTTTGATTGATGACAAAATGGCACACTAGAGTCACAAATAAAGGATTGTTTTTCAATTAGTGGTTCTGGGTCAGTTGAATATTTATATATAGAAAAATGCAAGACTTTTCTATTTATAAATAGAAAAATGCAACTCCAGGCTGATCATGATAGTAGAACAAAATATAAATGTTAACTAATAAAGCTTCTGAGAGGTAATACAGGAAAATACCTTCATGTGACTGGGATAGGCAAAGGTTTCTTAAGCTTTTTGCACTAACTGTGGAAAAAGAGATGGGTAAACAGTAGTTAATTATCACTAACCATAAAGAAATTAAATAAAGTTGGAAACTTCTTTTCATCAAAACACACAATTAAGAGAATAAAAGGCAAGCCAGAGGATGGGTAAAGATTTTCACAAAAATAAATAACTTGTATCCACAAAGGATCTTACATTTAAAAAATATAAACCTTCTTACAAATCAATTAAACAAACAAATAAAACAATGGAAAAATGGACAAAATTTCAGCATGGTTATTTCTCAAATAGAGACTATGCAAAGGGCCATTAAACATATGGAAAAGTGCACAACTTCATTAGTCACTATAGAAATACAAATCAAAACCATATAAAAATATTTACTATTACATACACATACCAGATTGCCTAAAATTATTCAGAATGATAATGTCAAGTGTTGGTATATACATGGAACAACTAGATATTTAACATATTGCTGGTGGAAATATAAAATGATAAAATCACTTGGGAAACCTGTTTGGCAATTTCTTATAAAATTCAACCTATATTTACTGTATAACTCAATGATCATACACCTAGAATGCAATAGAAATGTAAATGTGTGTTCCATAAGTTAAAAAATGGTAGCAGCATTGTTTGCAATTGTCCCAAATTTGAAGTGAGCCAAATGCCTATTGATATTAAAATGAGTAAATAATTTGAATTATTTCCATTTAGAGCCCCAATGGCTCAGAAGGTAAAGAATCAACCTGCCTTACAGGAGACACAGGAGACATGGGTTTGATTCCTAGGTTGGGAAGATCTCCTGGAAGAGGATAATAGCAACCCACTCCAGTATTCTTGCCTGAAAAATCCTATGGAGAGAGAAGTCTGGTGGGCTACAATCCAAAGAGTCACTAAGAGTTGGACACAATTGAGCAACTAAGCAGCATGTCACGGCATATCCATATAACCAAGCATTGTCTATCAAAGAAGACAAATGAGCTATCATTTCTTGCAACAAATTGTAGGAATCAGATAAATTTAAAGCTGAATGAAAGAAACCACTCACTAGTGAGAATGTGTTGTAATACCTCTATATAAAGGTTGAAAACACTATTAGATACTCCTTTGGGAGAGACTGAAGGTGTCGTTACTCAAATGGTCAGAAAAATAGTATATAGGATGTGAGATTGTTCTGTTTTGCGACCTGGGTAAGTTTACTTTGTGATAATTCAGTGAAACATAATATAAAGTTTGTTCACTTATTGTGGATATGGATGGCATACTTCAAAAAGGATTCAAAGATGTAATTGTATAAATAAAACAATATACAGAATTGAGGCTAAAACTTTATAATTGTGGTATTATAAGTTTTAAGCCAAGGATTTAAAATATAATGAATAATATTCAATCTCACTGTTACTAGAAATATTTTAATGTGTGCACTATTCATAAAGAAAACAAATAATACCTAATGATAATAACAGCAATACATAATAAAAGAGCATAGCAAATATAAAATAATGGCTTAACATATTTATATCATCTTTTTTAAGCTTTTATATGTCTGGTTTGTTTGAGCTTTGTAATGTAGCAGGTCATACATTTAATTTATAAGTTTAAGTATTGGGTAGGCCAAAAGTTCATTTGGGGTTTTGGTAAGATGTTATAGCTTGAGCCAACCCAATACATGATGACAAAATTTTACAGCTAGGGTTGCATAATTAATAACATAGATACCAATGATTTAATTGATTAACAATGACACAAAGAGTTATACACTAACAGCCAGCTATGAGTAAGGAAGTCCTTGCACATTTATCACCTTAAGGAGTTTGTAGGAGAGCAGTTTAAGACTATTTTTAAGTAACTAGTCATATCAAATTAAAACCTTATTCACTTACTCAACTAGCAAGTGTTCTATTAGTTTCAGAGGTAATAAGTATCAAGTTATTGAAAGGATCCATAAAGCCAAAAAGACTCAAATTTATTTATTGATTGTCTGACCTCATTTAAGTTTTTCTTCTCTCTTCTCCTTATATTTTGATCAAGTAAAATATGCTGTCAGTTCAGGTCAGTTCAGTCGCTCAGTCATCTCTGACTCTTTGGGACCCCATGAACCGCAGGATGCCAAGCCACCCTGTCCATCACCACCTCCCGGAGTTTACCCAAACTCATGTCCATTGAGTCGGTGATGTCATCCAACCATCTCATCCTCTGTCATCCCCTTTTCCTCCTGCCTTCAATCTTTCACAACACGAGGGTCTTTTCAAATGAGTCAGCTCTTTGCATCAGGTGGCAAAAATATTGGAGTTTCAGCTTCAACATCAGTCCTTCCAATGAACACCCAGGACTGATTTCCTTTAGGATGGACTGGTTGGATCTCCTTGCAGTCCAAGGGACTCTCAAGAGTCTTATCCAACACCACAGTTCAAAAGCATCAGTTCTTTGGCACTCAGCTTTCTTTATAGTCCAACTCTCACAACCATACATGACCACTGGAAAAACCACAGCCTTGACTAGATGGATCTTTGTTGACAAAGTAATGTGTCTGCTTTTTAATATGCTGTCTAGGTTGGTCATAACTTTCCTTCAAGGAGTAAGCACCTTTTAATTTCATGGCTGCAATCACCATCTGCAGTGATTTTGGAGCCCCAAAAATAAAGTCTGACACTGTTTCCACTGTTTCCCCATCTATTTGCCATGAAGTGACAGGACCAGATGCCATGATCTTACTTTTCTGAATGTTAACTTTTAAGCCAACTTTTTCACTCTCCTCTTTCACTTTCATCAAGAGGCTCTTTAGTTCTTCTTCACTTTCTGTCATAAGGGTGGTGTCATCTGCATATCTGAGGTTATTGATATTTCTCCCAGCAATCTTGATTCCAGCTTGTGCTTCATCCAGCCCAGCATTTCTCATGAGGTATTCTGCATGTAAGTTAAATAAGCAGGGTGACAATATACAGCCTTCATGTACTCCTTTTACTATTTGGAAGCAGTCTGTTGTTTCCTGTCCAGTTCTAACTGTTGCTTCATGACTTGCATGTAGGTTTCTCAAGAGACAGGTCATGTGGTCTGGTATTCCTATCTCTTTCAGAATTTTCCAGAGTTTATTGTGATCCACACAGGCAAAGGCTTTGGCATAGTCAATAAAGCAGAAGTAGATGTTTTTCTGGAACTCTTGCTTTTTCGATGATCCAGCGAATGTTGGCAATTTGATCTCTGGTTCCTCTGCCTTTTCTAAAACCAGCTTGAACATCTGGATGTTCACAGTTCATGTATTGCTGAAGCCTGGCTTGGAGAATTTTGAGCATTACTTTACTAGCATGTGAGATGAGTGCAATTGTGCGGTAGTTTGAGCATTCTTTTGCATTTCATTTCTTTGGGATTGGAATGAAAACTGACCTTTTCCAGTCCTGTGGCCACTGCTAAATTTTCCAAATTTGCTGACATATTGAGTGCAGCAGTTTCACAGCATCATCTTTTAGGATTTGAAATAGCTCAACTGGAATTCCATTACCTCCACTATCTTTGTTCATAGTGATACTTCCTAAGGCTCACTTGACTTCACATTCTAGGATGTCTGGCTCTAAGTGAGTGATCACACCATCATGGTTATCTGGGTTATGAAGATCTTTTTTGTATAGTTCTTCTGTGTATTCTTGCCACCTCTTCTTAATACCTTCTGCTTCTGTTAGGTCCATACCATTTCTGTCCTTTATGGAGCCCATCTTTGCATGAAATGTTCCCTTGTTATCTCTAGTTTTCTTGAAGAGATCTCTAGTCTTTCCTATTCTATTTTTTCCTCTATTTCTTTGCACTGATCACCGAGGAAGGCTTTCTTATCTCTTCTTGCTATTCTTTGGAACTCTGCATACAAATGGGTATATTTTTCCTTTTCTCCTTTGCTTTTAGCTTGTCTTCCTTTCACAGCTATTTGTAAGGCCTCCTCAGACAGCCTTTTTTTTTTTTTTTGCATTTCTTCTTCTTGGGGATGGTCTGGATCACTTTCTCCTATACCATGTCATGAACCTCCATCCACAGTTCATCAGGCACTCTGTCTATCAAATCTAGTCCCTTAAGTCTATTTCTCACTTCCACTGTGTAGTCATAAGTGATTTAATTTAGATCACACCTGAATGGTCTAGTGGTTTTCCCCACTATCTTCAATTTAAGTGTGAATTTGGCAATAAGGAGTTCATGATCTGAGCCACAGTCAGCTCCAGGTCTTGTTTCTGCTGACTGTATAGAGCTCCTCCAACTTTGGCTGCAAAGAATATAATCAATCTGATTTTCAGTGATGCTGTGACTATCCCTAATTATTAATATTGAAAAAGGAAGTTAAATATTACACCTGAAAGTTCTTTGCACATGTTTGCTATCTTAGTTGATCAATAAACATTAATTCTTTTATCCAACCTTTCCCTTGTTATTCTGAATTCCTGTCACCTAGGTTGATAAGGAATGCTTGCAAGAATTCTGCCAAGGGTGGGTGAAGTGAACTGCTTTTTAATATTCTATTTAGGTTGTTATAACTTTTCTTCCAAGAAGTAAGGGTGGCTGCTACTGCTGCTAAGTCACTTCAGTCGTGTCTGACTCTGTGTTACCCCATAGATGGCAATCCACCAGGCTCCCCCATCCCTGGGTTTCTCCAGGTGAGAACACTAGAGTGGGTTGGCTATGGGAGTATAATTCTCACATCCTGAACATGCAATGAACTTCCCAATTATCACCCCCTCCAAACACAAATAACATTCCCTGGCTATTTACATACAAGGACACACATTGGCTTGTATACTTTTTAATATAAGTACCAATTTTATTTTATTTTTGAAAGATTTTTTGATTTTTAAAATCTTTATTGCATTTATTACTATATTGCCAGTGATTTATGTTTTGTTTTTTTGGCCATGAGGCACATGGGATCTCAGTCCCTGATCAGGGATCGAATGTACACCTGCCCCCCTGCATTGGAAGAAGAAGTTTTAACCACTGGACTATCGGTGAAGTCCCTGTAAGTACCAATTTTAAGATTCTTATACTCTTTGGTTAATTCAGCAACATAGATTTACAGTACACAATATATTTTCAAATTTCCTCCTATTTACCATATAAATAGCATTCATGGGATCTGTGACTAAATTGCTGTTTCCTAACTGCTATTGACATTTTGGAGAAGGGTAATATTGGCATATTCTATTGCCAACTTGTATCACTTTTTCTTCCATTATGACATGTAAACATAAAAAATAACTTCATGGTGTTAGTCCAACAAAAGGCCCCATTGTCTTATGCTTTCCATCTGCTTCCTCCCCATTTCCTGTCTGTTGCATTTAATCTGCCTGCAAACTTCACGCCTGGAAGAAGCTAATACATCTTGCCAAAGTATTTGCCAGGGTCAATTCTGTATTCAAAATGTCTTTTCACCCGCCTTAAATTTTACAAAAAGAGTGGCTTCTTTCTTTCCCTAAAGCATTACCACTCAGTTTTTGCATCTGACAATCCTGGATTAATAACAACATGAGATGCCTGTGTTCTCTGAGCCTGCTGCTCTCAGTTGTAAAATTACATTTTTTTTTCAAAACGGATATGTATAGTTGATCCAGTGACACATAACAAATTACAAAATAAATGAAAAATTAAGGTACATTATTTCAAAGAATAAGCTGCCTTTCTCTGATAATAGTAACAGTTTTGTGTATTCAACATATTTTAGTTGAACCGAAAGTGAAATGTGCATTGCACGGAAATCATCCTCTGCTCCCAGTCAGCAATATTTCTTTGGCATACTTCAAGAATTGTAACTCATTGGCTTATGAGTAAGGCCATGAGGACTATCATGGCCTGAGCCCATCCACCTGCTGGAATGTTTTGGGGAAGAGACTCTTTTCACTTCAAAAGGTACCCTAGCTACTTCTGGGAGTTTTTCATGGCACTGTGAGATGGGCACTCAAAGCCTTTATGTTCCTGCTCCTCACCTTTCTCATGTACCATCTCGTGGTTTTCTCTTTTCCCAGAAATCTTCTTAGAATAACCTTCTACTCTAATATCAGCCCCCACTGCTGGTTGAGGCTACCCCTGGAAGTCTGAGAAACAGTCACTCCCATATCTGTTTGGCCCAAGTGTGGGCACAGGCCCTTCTCAGATTCCTTGCAACTCACCAGAGGCCAAGCTTAACTTTTAACAAGATGTCCCTGAAGCCTGTGCATACCTGCAGTGAACTGACAGCAACACCACAAGCACAGCTCCATCTAAAATCTCAGTGTCACAGGCTTCTTACAGTCTATGCCCACCAAGGCCATTTCAAGATTCCCTAAGTTCTAAAGTCACAGCCACATAAGTGAATTTTTATTTTTAGAGCAAGGAAGATTTTCTCATATCCTTCTTTAAAATCTGTGTGATAGGCTGAATGGTGATCCCCCAAAAGGGAGGTCTATGTGCTAATTCCCTAGAACCTGATTATAAGGCAGAAGATGTGACTATACTCAAGCTCTTGAGAGGGGGAGCTTATCTTTCATTACCTGGTGAACCCTAAATGTAACCACATGTATTTCCGTAAGAGAGGGAAGGGGAGTTGGAGACAGACACACAAAGGAGAAAACACAAACGAGGAGGCAGTGTGACCACAGGGGCAGAGACTGGAGTGGTGTGGCCTCAAACCAAGGAAAGCTGACAGCACTAGAAATTTAAAACAGCCAAGGAATGGAATCTCTCCTAGAAGCCCTGCCTGGACACAGCCCAGCCAACACCTTGACCTCATACTTCTGGCCTTCAGAGCTGTGAAATAATACATTTCTGTAGCTCTAAGCCACCAAGTTTATGGTCATTTGTTACAGCAGTCTTCAGAAATAAATAACAATCCACCTCCCTAAGTTTTCATTATTTCCCCAACACTAACCTCTGGTTCAGGTGCAGAGTTCAACACACTATAGAAAGGGACTGGGCAATTCCTTATGAACTGAAGTTATTTAACCAGACCCTGAATTGGTGTGGTTAGGTTATGAAAGTCTTTTGAAACAGTAAAAAGTTAATAATAAAGTTTCCTTTATTTAGAAAACAATAAAATGATGTTCTGGGTAGGCAGTTAGAGGAGTTTCTCTGCCTCAACCATGTGCAAAACCTATGTGCTGGGCCATCACTACATGTCTGACCCCTGCTGAGAAGCCAAAGGCCAATTGCCCTGAGAGGGTAAGAGGCCTGGGAGCTTCCTAAAGCTTCATATGCCCCTCCATCCCTCAAAGAGCCAGGGTTGGTATTGTCCTAAATGAACCTGAACTCTCCTCCCATTCTCTCCATGATTTCATGCTCCCCAGCTTCAATCAGACTGTCCCAACCTTTCTGTCAGAGGAATACCAGAGAAATTAATGTTACTCAAAATAAAATGATCTACTTCCATGTAGAAAAGAAAAAAGTTTAAACAAAGCAAAAATAAAAGGCCTGGGTGACAACCCACTCTGGTATTCTTGCCTGGAGAAGCCCATGGACAGAGTTGAGTGGTGAGCTATAGTCCATAGGGTTGCAAAGAGTTGGACATTACTGAGTATACACGCATGCATGGACAAGTGGGGTCTCAGTCCCTTTGGGCCACCATAACAAAATATCACTCACTGAGTGGCTTACAAACAACAGACCAATGTTCCTCATAGTTCTGGAGGCTGGAAGTGTTGTAGAACTTGATCTGGGAATGGTGGTTACAAAAGTGCATGCATGTGTATAAATCAATTGAGGCTTAAGATCATCACAGTTTGGGCAAGAGTTTTCTAGTTTTGCCCTCGAACCACTGCAGCTTGTGAATAGATACCTTTCTGAGCAATTTGTGCATATTAAATTTTTTTATCTTCTTAAAGGAAGTATGTATAACAAAACCTGAATGTAAAAATTTTTAAAGCAAAGAAACTGCAGTTGGAAGGCAGGAATTTAATGGCAAATTTTTATGAAAAATGAGAAAAATAGAGAGATAAAAAAATAAAAATATTTTTTACAGTTCTGTAGGCTGTAAGTCTGAGATCAAGGTGCCAGCATGGTTACACCTGCCTTCCTGGTTCCTAGCTGTGTACACCTGTGGTGGAGGGGACAAGGGCTCTCTCTGGAGATTTGTTTATTAAAGCACTAACCTCATTCATGAGGTCTCTGCTTGATGACCTCATTGCCTCCCAAAGATCCATCTCAATATCATTACTTTTGAGGGTTAGGATTCAATGAAAGAATTTGGGATGGACAGAAATGCATCCTGAGTTTGGTCTTTACGACATAGTTGGCTGGTCCTTTCTATAGACTCCCTCTGATCAGGGCAAAAGGGAATATTTAGCTGGAAAACATAAGTGTCCTATATTGTATCAACCTCAAATATTAAGCAATAATTTCTGAATCCCAAATTCTCCTTCATGATTCCCTATGAAGATGAACTTGCTCATAATTTTAGCTCTTATATATTTCCTGCTATTCTCTAAATATAACCAGTTTGGATTTTATCGTTTAATACATTCTTTAATTTCTTACTAAAACTGTATTTTTCAACTTTCGAAGCAGCTTGCTTGTTTTAGCACCCTTACTAACTACACACATAATAGTTGTTTGACGTTATCTTTCTAAACAACAATGTTTTTAAAAGCACACAATGTGGGACTTCCCTGGCGGTCCAGTGACTAAGACTCCATGCTCCAAATGCAGGGGGCCTGGGTTCCACCCCTGGTGGAGGAACTAGATCCCACATGCTGTAATGAAGTTCCTGCATGCCACAACCAAAAAAGGTCCCATGTGTAGGAACAAAGTTCGAAGACCCCACATGCCCAAATTAAGACCTATGAGGCCAAATAAATGAATAATTTTTCAAACACACAAAATGTGGCAGGTACCCTGTGAATATTCAAATACATTTCCAGAATCAACACACCCTATTGTCTTGAATTCACCCCTTTAAAACAAATGTTTCTTTGAGAATAACAGGCAGAGAGTAAAGATCTTAAGTCTCAATTGATTTACACTCATGTATGCACCTTCACTGGAGAAGGCAATGGCACCCACTCCAGGACTCTTGCCTGGAGAATCCCATGGATGGAGGAGCTTGGGACTCTGCAGTCCATGGGGTCACTAGGAGTTGGACATGACTGAACAACTTCACTTTCCCTTTTCACTTCCATGCATTGGAGAAGGAAATGGCACCTCCACTCCAGTGTTCTTGCCTGGAGAATCCCAGGGACAGGGAGGGAGCCTGGTAGGCTGCCGTCTATGGTGTCACACAGAGTCGGACACGACTGAAGCGACTTAGCAGCAGCAGCAGCAGCATGCACCTTCATAACCACCATGCCGAGATCAAGATCTGTAATATTTCCAGCATTCCAGACAAACACCTCCCTTGTTCCTTCCTAGGCCACACCATTAAAGGGTAACTTTATCTTTTTATAAGTTTTAAAAAATGCCAAGAAAATCCTATTAGCAAATTCTTTCTTGCTCTTTTATTTTCTAAAAATAGTAGATTAATTGATGAGGCATAGTTTTCTCTAACAAAAAAAAAAAAAAATTGGTCTCATCCCAAATGTTCTGTTCAATTAAACATTTGATGAAGCAACCTTTTTGCACAAAACCCACCAGCTTACCAGGTGTGCAAACAAGGTTCATTCTCTATGGTTGCCAAGGTCATTCTCCTTGGAAAGGATTTTCATAGATGGAAGACATGTTGGCAGGACCCCAGTCCACTATCCAGCACATACCATCAACACAGTGATTTCACATTTTTGCCAAGCATTTTTCAATTTTGCCCTTGAACTACTACAGCTTCTGAACAGATATGTTTCCGAGCAATTTGTGCACATTAAATTTTATATCTTTCTAAAGCAAAGTATTTATAACAAAACCAGAATGTAAAAAATTTTAAAGCAAAGAAACTGCAGCTGGAAGGCAGAAGTTAATGGAAAATTTTATGAAAAATGAGAAAAATTTAAAGGAACTCTTTAGCTATCACTATCCTCATATATCAAATTTATTTTTAGGCAAACTGCACCTATAAGGTGGATGGCAAAAAAATAAAAATAAAAAACATATTCAGAATCCTTACACATCACTTTAAAAGGGCATTAGTTTGTATTACAGAAAGTACTTAAAATTTTATTCAAGGTGGTGAAAATTCATCACTGTATTAAAGATTTGGAATTAAACCAAAATAGTGTGGCTATGCTATACTAATTTCCTGGACAGAGGAACTTAATGACTAAAGTTGATTGGAGTCCAGTAATGTAAATATCTATTTATAAATACACTGTTCACTTAGCCATTGATATATAATGAACCACTCCAAAATATTGTTGTTCAGTAGCTCAGTCATGTCTGACTCCTTGCACCCCATGGACTGCATCACACCAGGCTTCACTGTCCTTCATCATTTCCCAGAGCTTGCTCAAACTCATGCTGGTGAGTTTGAGTCAGTGATGCCATCCAACCATCCTCTGCCATCCCCTTCTCCTCCTGCCTTGAAACTTTTCCAGCATCAGAGTCTTTTCTAAGGAGTCAGTTCTTCACATCAGGTGGCCAAAGTATTGGAGCTTCAGCTTCAGCATGAGTCCTTCCAATGAATATTCAGGACTGATTTTCTTTAGGATGGACTGTTTGGATCTCCTTGCAGTCCAAAGGATTCTCAAAAACCTTCTCCAACACCACAGTTCAAAAGCATCAGTTCTTCAGCGTTCAGCCATTTTTTATGGTCCAACTCTCACATACATATATAACTACTGGAAAATCCATAGCTTTGACTAGATAGATGATTGTTGGTAAAGTAATGTCTCTGCTTTTTAATATGCTGTCTAAGCTGGTCATAGCTTTTCTTCCAAGGAGCAAGCATCTTTTAATTTCATGGCTGCAGTCACCATCTGCAGTGATTTTGAAGCCCAAGAAAAAAGTCTGTCACTGTTTGCACTGTTTCCCCATCTATATGCCATGAAGTGATGGGATTGGATGGCATTATCTTTGGTCTTTGAATGTTGAGTTTTAAGCCAGCTTTTACACTCTCCTCTTTCACTTTCATCAAGAGGCTCTTTAGTTCCTCTTTGCTTTCTGCCATAAGGGTTGTGTTATTTTTAAGACTGAGGTTATTGATATTTCTCCTGGCAATCTTGACTCCAGCTTGTGCTTCATCTAGCCCAGTATTTTGAATGATGTAGTCTGCATATAAGTTAAATAAACAGGGTGAAAATATATAGCCTTGAAATACTCCTTTTCTAATTTTGAACCAGTTCATTGTTCAATGTCTGGTTTTAACTCCAAAACACAGTAGCTTAAATCAGTTCAGTTCAGTTCAGTTCAGTCATTCAGTCGTGTCTGACTCTTTGCAACCCCATGAATTGCAGCACTCCAGGCCTCCCTGTCCATCACCAACTCCCAGAGTTCACTCAGACTCACATCCATTGAGTCAGTGATGCCATCCAGCCATCTCATCCTCTGTCGTCCCCTTCTCCTCCTGTCCCCCATCCCTCCCAGCATCAGAGTCTTTTCCAATGAGTCAACTCTTCGCATGAAGTGGCCAAAGTACTGGAGTTTTAGCTTCAGCATCATTCCTTCCAAAGAAATCCCAGGGCTGATCTCCTTTAGAATGAACTGGTTGGATCTCCTTGCAGTCCAAGGGACTCTCAAGAGTCTTCTCCAACACCACAGTTCAAGAGCATCAATTCTTCAGTGCTCAGCTTTCTTCACAGTCCAAATCTCACATCCATACATGACCAGTGGAAAAACCATAGCCTTGACTAGATGGACCTTTGTTGGCAAAGTAATGTCTCTGCTTTTCAATATGCTATGTAGGTTGGTCATAAATTTTCTTCCAAAAAGTAAGCGTCTTTTAATTTCATGGTTGCATTCACCCTCTGCAGTGATTTTGGAGCCCCAAAAAATAAAGTCTGATACTCTTTCCACTGTTTCTCCATCTATTTCCCATGAAGTGATGGGACCAGATGCCATCATCTTAGTTTTCTGAATGTTGAGCTTTAAGCCAACTTTTTCACTCTCCTCTTTCACTTTCATCAAGAGGTTTTTAAATTCCTCTTCACTTTCTAGATATCATCAATTAGCTCACAGTCTCTGGGTCAGTCAGTCTCTAGGTATTTCTGCTGATTTTCAGGGACTAACTGATCACATGGGCTCACTCATGCACATACACTCAGTTCGAGTTTGAGGACTCCCTGGTCTAGTCAGCCTCAGCCTCATGGCTGATTTCTGCTTCACATGGTCTCTGACCGTCCACCAAGCCAATCAGGCCTCTCACTCCTGCAGGGTTCCTAGAGAGAGCAGAATCATGCAAGGTCTCTCAAAGCCTAGGTGCAGAATTTGCTTCATTGTCCCTGTGCCACATTCTATTGTCCAAACAAATAAGAAATCTGACTTTAATTCAAAAAGTGGGAGCACAGTCTCCTGCTGGTTGTAGGAGCTATAAAGTCATCTTGTAAAGGAGTGGAAGGGTAAAGAATTGTAGGTTCTCTGTTAATGATTCTCCCAAAGATGTCTATATGCATGCATATATGTGTTGCATGTTGAAATATTTATATAAATATTTTAAATAATAAAAGTTTTTCACACATGGTGCCACTTTGTATAATCATTCTCTCCAATGAGAAGGTTTCAAAGACATAAATTTCACTATCTCACAAGTTGAAGTTAGGGCTCCATATCCAACACTGGCTTCCCTGAAAGGAAATTAAAACTAAATGATTTTTACTTCCATTGCTAGCCAAGAAGGAGTAATGAGAATCAGATTTATGCTACCACATGAAACCACCAGAAAACAGACAAAATATGTGAAACATATGTCAAGAGCCTGAATATTAGGAAATAAAGGACAGGGAGCCACAAAAAAATGAACTTCCCTGGTGCCTCAGTGGGTAAAGAATCCACCTGCAATGCAGGAGACCTGTGTTTGATCCCTAGGTTGGGAAGATCTCTTGGAGAAAGGAGAGGTTACCTACTCCAGTATTCTAGCCTCGAGAATTCCATGTAAAGAGGAGCCTGACATGGGGTCACAAAGAGTTGGACATGACTAAGTGATTTTCACTTTCTTTCACTTTCCACAAAAAATAGGAAACAAATGTGTCCAGCCATACAATCTTCCTAGATAGCTACCTGGAGAATTTACACTCCATGCTGCATGGAGGGGGTACACAGGATGAGATCAGTAGACTCTGAGTTGTGATAGCAGAGATGGGAGCCTTGGGTGACCAATGTAATCAAATTTCGTTGGACAGAGGACCAGAGAGGAGAGAACTGAATATAGAGAGAACTCAAGAAATAAGTAGAGGGTTGAGTTTTTAGCTGAGTTCTGGTCAGTACATATGTGTGAAGAAACATCTAGGGATGAAAGCTACAATGTCTCAGGAGAAGATTGACTACATTGAATGGAATTAAAGACAAATCAGATATGTAGAACAAAATTCAGTTCAGTTCAGTTCAGTTCAGTTCAGTCACTCAGTTGTGTCTGACTCTTTGCCACCCCATGAATCGCAGCACACCAGGCCTCCCTGTCCATCACCATCTCCCGGAGTTCACTCAGACTCACGTCTGTGATGCCACCCAGCCATCTCATCCTCTGTCGTCCCCTTCTCCTCCTGCCTCCAATCCCTCCCAGCATCAGAGTCTTTTCCAATGAGTCAACTCTTATGAAGTGGCCAAATACTGGAGTTTCAGCTTCAGCATCATTCCCTCCAAAGAAATCCCAGGGCTGATCTCCTTCAGAATGGACTGGTTGGATCTCCTTGCAGTCCAAGGGACTCTCAAGAGTCTTCTCCAACACCACAGTTCAAAAACATCAGTTCTTCAGTGCTCAACTTTCTTCACAGTCCAACTCTCACATCCATACATGACTACTGGAAAAACCAGAGCCTTGACTAGACGGACCTTTGTTGGCAAAGTAATGCCTCTGCTTTTAAATAATATGCTATCTAGGTTCGTCACAACTTTTCTTCCAAGGAGTGTCTTTTAATTTCATGGCTGCGGTCACCATCTGCAGTGATTTTGGAGCCCAGAAAAATAAAGTCTGACCCTGTTTCCACTGTTTAGTAAACTTAAACATATAGACATAGAAGTGATGCAAAATGAAACAGAGAATAAAAGAGAACAGTAATATAGCAGACCATCAAGGAATGAACCATAGGGCATCTTGAAATGGCCTAATACACATGTTCCTGGGCCTAAGGAACATGCCCAGAGAGAGGAGAAAGGAAGAGACAGAGAGAAATAGTCAAGCAGGAATAGCTGAAAGCTGTCCAAATTTAATGAAAACCTACAGATGCAAGTAGTTTAAAGAACCCAAGCCCAATAAAAAAGACATAAATGACATTAGTGAAAAATAGTGAAGTTGCTCAGTCATGTTTGACTCTTTGCGACCCCATAGATTGTAGCCTACCAGGCTCCTCTGTCCATGGGATTTTCCAGGCAATAGTACTGGAGTGGATTGCCATTTCCTTCTCCAGGGGATCTTCCCAACCCAGTGCTTGAACCTGGGTCTTCCACATTATAGACATATGCTTTATCAAGTCTGAGCCACCAGGGAAGTAAATGACATTAGTATATTATAATCAAAGTACACAAAAACAGTGATAAAAAGAAAATGTTAAAAGCATCTAGAAAAAAAAAGATTTATTATGTATAGTGGAACAAAGGTAAAGATGATATGAATACACCAAAAGGACAATACATCATAACATGTCAAAACATCAAATTTCAATATGTGTGGTTTATTGCATGTCAATCATACCTCAATAAAGCTATTTTTAAAAAAGGAAATGATGTCCTCTTGACATCATTTCCATCTTCTATTTGGGAATTTTGCCTTTAAACACATTGCCAAACAATGTCTATACAAATGAATGATTATACTATGAATGGCAAAATATTGACCAAACTCTTCAATATTTTTATAATTCAGGGGTGTACCAATGGTAATTTTCTAAGGGAAATAACTGCTTGAACATACTAAATGAGGAAGTCTTATTCTCTCATTGTGATTCCTAAGATGACTTTTCCTAAGATAACCTATGCAGAGTCATCCAATTCTACAGGTGTAGTATGTTCCCTAAAATGTTCATGTCACTACATCCAGCTACAGAGGGTGGGAACTGACCCAACACGGACTTCTACTCTGGGTGATGCTTGAGTTTGGAGTAGGTCAACCATAGACCTAGCATTTTATGAGACTGAATAAAAATGCAAATTTTAAAATACAGATTCAAGGTGTCAGAGAACTGGATGTGTCCTCCAGGTCAACAGTTTTCTACTTACTTCTCTGAATATCTGAGAACCTGTAGAGGCATTTCTGGGCTTCCCAATTTTCTACTTCAAATCTTCCTTTTAAAATATTTGAATTCATTTTAAAATGGTTAAAGAAAACCACATATATTAAAATACACTAAATATACTAAGGATTATTGATATTATAATTTATGCTTATGGAAACACATTTTTATGCAAGACTCCAAACAAAAGCCCTCCTGTTGTCTCAGTTTAATTAGTGTAGCCTGAGTATGCAAAGGCTGCCTGTATATTTGGATTTGGTATAGAAGTGTTATGGATCTGAAAGCTTGCTGTTCTGCACTGACCTTTTGTAACTTCAGGCCTGTTCATGTCCATCTACTTAAAACTGAACAAGTAAGTTCAAATTCACAGAACAAGGATACCAGCTCCATTAAATACAAGTAAGACCCAGGGATGTCGGTCTAGCATAATGTGATTCATCAGAGTAGAAATATATTATGCAGAATTTCATATTCATTATGTATTTAATGTAGTTCTTGCTGTGCTGTGTGTTCTTAGTTGCTCAATCATGTCCGACTCTGCGGCTGTAGCCTGCCAGGCTCCTCTGTTCATGGGGATTCTCCAGGCAACAATACTGGAGGGGGTTGCCATGCCCTTTTTCAGGGGATCTTCCCAACCCAGGGATCAAAACCAGGTCTCCCACAGAGCAAGCAGATTCTTTCCCATCTTAGCCACCAGGAAAGCCCAATGTGGTTCTTACCTATCTTATTTTTAATACATTTTTTGATGATGGGACTAAACAATTGCTATTTAAGCC
The DNA here is from genome assembly GCF_014754425.2 of Oryx dammah. Lineage (NCBI taxonomy): Eukaryota > Metazoa > Chordata > Mammalia > Artiodactyla > Bovidae > Oryx > Oryx dammah. Next base: position 76,920,695 of record NW_024070194.1, read on the forward strand.
ATAAATGGATCAGTGATGAAAAACAAAATTTGAAAGGAAAATTTGCTGATGCAAGTGGCAATATAAAAAATGCTTAAGTTGCAGGTACAAATCATGCTCTGTTAGCACCAGGTGGATTCTAATAGAGCTGGCGCTAATCACACTGAAAACAGTATATAAAAGCAAATGTGCAGGGAAAAAAACAAAAACCCTTACTCAGTCACTTTTAACTAAAAAAAAAAATAACAATTTAAATTATAATTAAAGAGTATGAATTCACTGTCACGTTTTTAAAATTACATTGAATCTGACTGTGAGCTGTGTCGGTGAGTTTCACCATATTTCCTACAGCTTCCTTGGCTTCACTCTGCTGCCTCAGTGCTGGTCTCCATCCTGCCTAGGCATTCATACCAAGGAGTAGAAGGGCTGTGTCCAGGCTCATCTGTATACAGCCTTGACCATGGGGGACCCCTGGATTCTGCCCCTCAGAGAGGGAGGCTTCACAGTAATGGTCCAAGCACATTCGTGGCAGTTTGAGAAGGCGCCAGTCTCACCCATCCGGCTCCTCTACCCTGGAATCTCTCTTCTTTTAAGACAGTCTAGCTCTATGATCCACAAGAGCCAAACTTCCCCCAAACAGAGACTGTCCTTTCTCTCCTGGAGCCAGAGGAACCCAGACAACAGGAATCAAGGTCATCCTCGCTACTTTCAGAGTCTATGTTCCCATGTTCTCCGTGTGAAATGTGGGCTTGGTCAGGGGGCTGATGGGCGGTGGTGGTGGCAGAGGGCCTCCGGTGACTGGATGCAAAGAGGGACTGTCCGGAACCCCCTGCTCCCCGCGAAGAGAAGGATTTTACAGACATGCCTGTGGAAACCTGGCAAGTTTCCTTCAGGTGTGAGAAGTTATTTCCTACTGCAAAATGATCTTATAGTCATTTTTGCAAACATTCTATAGCTAGTCCTATGAAGTAACAGTGCAATTTTTAATCAAAATAAGTTCAGCCTAAAAGTATTTCAGCTTCATTTTTTTCATAAATCAAACCAGTGTGCTGTGCTAAGTCGCTAAAGTTTTGCGGGATTCTTTGCGACCCCATTGACTGTGGCCCACCAGGCTCCTCTGTCCATGAGATTCTCCAGGCAAGAATATTGGAGTGGGTTGCTGTACCCTCCTCCTCTGCATCTGGATCTTCCTGACCCAGCGATTAAATCTGCATCCCTTATCTCTCCTGCATTAGCAGACAGGTTCTTTACCAGTAGTGCCACCTGGGGAAGCCCAATCAAACCAATAAATGATGTTAAAAATTTATGAAAAACAGTAAAATAAGCTTATAGCTTCATTTAGTGTAAGTTAATGCTTTCAATTCTCATACATTTATGTATTTTAAAATATGTACAAATATTTTTAATCTGTTAAAATAGAAAGGCAGTAACTTACATATGTATACAATTTGCTTTGTTATCTAGTGAATCAAAGTGTAAGACTGGTGTTTTCTTCACAAATTGTACCCTTTTCCTATTGCATACTATCTCTTTTTGTTCTCTTTCACCCCTTTACCACTCATTTATTTGCTAGTAATGTTTCTTCTCCCATTTTTTAATATCTTATAAATAAAGTAAGACTATATTTTTTAAACAAATTTAATCATCTGTGTTTCAAAGAATTCACTTAATTATCACCTAAGGTAACAACTGAAATACTAATTTTATTCTGTTCATCTTTCTTTATATACATATATTTTTGTTTGTTTAACCAATTTATTGAAATATTTAAAAAGACACATGCATCCCAATGTTCATTGTACCACTATATATAATAGCCAGGACATGGAAGCAACCTAAATGTCCATTTACAGGTTAATGGATAAAGAAGATATAGTATATATACACACATATATATGTGTGTGTGTGTGTGTGTGTGTGTGTATACATACACATAATGGAATATTACTCAGTCATAAAAAAGGAGTGAAATTGGGTCATTTCTAGGGATGTGGATGAACCTAGAGTCTGTCATACAGAGTAAAGTAAGTCAAAAGAGAAAAACAAATATCCTATATTAATACATATATATAAAATCTAGAAAAATGGTAGAAATAAACCTATGTGCAAGGCAGGAATAGAGACCCAGAAGTAGAGAACAGACTTGTGAAACTTTGTTTATTCTTGCCAATTTTTTTTTTTTTTTGCTTTCTCATTTTTTTTTTTTGTCCTGTTTCTTTGGAAGAGACTATATTAAAGCATAGTTTCTGATTCCTATGATGATTATCTTAAAAATACAGCACTCATTATCAAACACTAATTTCTCTAATATATGAAGGCAAGTTGCCATTTATTTCCCCTCATAAAGAAATCTCTTCCCCTACAAGTCACATTTCAATAAAAGGAGAGCTTTAGATATTTTATTTTATTTTTTTCCTTTTTTAAAAAAAATTTTTTACTTTATTTTACTTTACAGTACTGTATTGGTTTTGCCATACATTGACATGAATCTGCCATGAGTTCCCAATCCTGAACCCCCCTCCCACCTCCCTCCCCATATCATCTGTCTGGGTCATCCCAGTGCACCAGCCCCAAGCATCCTGTATCCTGCATCGAACATAGACTGGTGATTCGTTTCTTGCATGATATTATACATGTTTCAATGCCATTCTCCCAAATCATCCCACCCTCTCCTTCTCCCACAGAGTCCAAAAGTCTGTTCTATACATCTGTGTCTCTTTTGCTGTCTTGCATACAGGGTTATCGTTACCATCTTTCTAAATTCCATATATATGCATTAGTATACTGTACTGGTGTTTTTCTTTCTGGCTTACTTCACTCTGTATAATCAGCTCCAGTTTCATCCATCTCATTAGAACTGATTCAAACGTATTCTTTTTAACAGCTGAGTAATATTCCATTGTGTATATGTACCACAGCTTTCTTATCCATTCATCTGCCGATGGACATCTAGGTTGCTTCCATGTCCTGGCTATTATAAACAGTGCTGCAATGAACACTGGGGTACACGTGTGTCTTTCAATTCTCGTTTCCTCGGTGTGTATGCCCAGCAGTGGGATGGCTGAGTCATAAGGCAGTTCTATTTCCAGTTTTATAAGGAATCTCCACACTGTTTTCCATAGTGGCTGTACTAATTTGCAATCCCACCAACAGTATAAGAGGGTTCCCTTTTCTCCACACCCTCTCCAGCACTTATTGCTTGTAGACTTTTGGATCGTAGCCATTCTGACTGGTGTGAAATGGTACCTCATTGTGGTTTTGATTTGCATTTCTCTGATAAAGAGTGATGTTGAGCATCTTTTCATGTGTTAGTCATCCATATGTCTTCTTTGGAGAAATGTCTATTTAGTTCTTTGGCCCAATTTTTGATTGGGTCATTTATTTTTCTGGACTTGAACTGCAGGAGTTGCTTATATATTTTTGAGATTAGTTGTTTGTCAGTTGCTTCATTTGCTATTATTTTCTCCCATTCAGAAGGCTGTCTTTTCACCTTGCTTATAGTTTCCTTTGTTGTGCAGAAGCTTTTAAAATTTATATTATTAAGGAACAATTCATATATAGCAAAAGACAAATCCTAAGCAATTATAGGAATTTGACTTATGCATGCAACCTGGTAACCACCACTCAGGTTGAGATACAGAATATTTCCAGCAGCTATGAAAGTTCCCTAAGGCCTTTGCTTATTCAACACCCTCCACACTTCAACATAGTCATTATCTTGATGATTCTTAAACTTTTAATAAAAGAAATCATACATATTATATGTTCCTCTGTGCCTGCCTTCTTTTATTCAGCATTATGTACCTGAGATTCATAAAAATACATGTCAGTAAATTATTCGTTTTACTATGACTGTATTTTATTACATAAGTAAACCCCATTTGACTTATCCATCTCCCACTGATGGACATTTGGGTTGTTTTAGGTTTGGAGCTGTTATTAATTACCCTGTCATGAACATTTGTGTATATAGTTTAGACACATGCCTTTATTTTTCTTGGGCATAAATCTAGGAGTAGAATTGCAGATCAATGAGTAAGTGCATGTTTTACTTTAATTAAAAGTTTCAAATGATTGTCCAAAGTAGTTTTATCTGTTTGCATTCTGATTAGAGACATACAAGAATTTCTGTGGTTCTTAATCTGTTTCAACACTTGATATTGGTAGTCTTTTTAATTTTAGGCATCCTTATAGGTTTATATTTATCTCCATGTGCTCTAATTTCCCTGATGACTAGTGATGATAAACATCTTTTCATGTTCTTATTAGCCTTTTGTACATGTTCTTTTGTGATATATATATTATTTTGACATTTTAAAAAGTTATGTTTTTTCTTATTAGGATTTTAGAAGAATAAAATATTAATTGGATATATATCGCTAAGAATTAGTAAAGATACATAAAGAGCTTATTTAAAATCAATAATAAAAATTATGTGAAAAATAAAGCCAAAATATTTGAACATGTAATTTATAGAAGTAGAAACCTGAATAACCACTAAACATTAAAAGATATTTCACCGTATTGGAAAATTTAGAAAATGCAAATTAAAACATTAACGGGCCATCAATAAATTTAATCATTTATGAAAAAAAAAAAGTATGACAAAACTGAAGGTCGGTGAGGATGAGTGAAATTGAGAGCCTTTATAAACTACAGATGGGTTTGCAAGCTGGAACTACTGCCTCATTGACCCATTTGACAATATCTAGAAAATTCAAAAGTGCACATTGCTAGTATTTAACCATTTTGCTTCTTGGTATATTTATACTAGGAGATATGTAGAAGAGTGTTCATTGCAGTCTTACTTAAAATAGCACACATTTGGGAAAATAGGCATAACCAACAAAAGAGAAATGGATACACAATCATTCTAATTAATATCAATGAAGTGTGCATATAGATATAGACATGAGTCATCTGGGAACCATGCGAAACATGGGAACACAATTTTGAATTAAAACAAGTCATAGTGTTACATAAAATATTTTAAAGTAAGAATTAATATATATGAGTCGTTCTTAAAATATGGTACCTGGAACAGCAACATCAGCGTTTCCTGGGAACTTACTAGAAATACAATTTCTTGGATATCTTTTCAGATCTACTGAATCAGAATCTCTTGATGGTAGTATCCAGCAAGCCCTGAAGTGGATTATGATGCTTGTTAAAGCTTGATAACTATGCATTGTAGTTCTGCATATTACATAGATGTGTTATTTACTGAAAATACAATATAGATAACTGCAACAATACAAAGAAATTTACTGACAGTGATTGCTTTTGGAATTGGAGCTCAACAAAAGATTTCAACTATCTGTCATGCTATGTGTATAAGTATTAAGACAGATCTTAAGAAAGAAAGATGAAATATTAATATGTGTTAATTCACAGTGATGGACATGACAGTCTTTTATATTACTCACTGCATCCTTCTAAATATTTTAAACTTTCCAAAATTGAAAAAAAAAATAGAGCTTCAGAGAGTAGTTGAAGAGTGTAGATTTAATGTGGTACCCAAAACAACTTTCTTAAATCTCTAAGTTCAGTTAAGAATATCTCAAGATTGCAATATAAGCTCTTAAAAAACAAAATAACAGAGCCTATGATTTTTTAATTGTTTGCAATGGTTAAATTTACTGAATTAAGCTTTTCATGATTTTGTATCACAAAAAATATAGAGAAACAAATCAGAGAGCAAAGTTCATGTTAAACCATAGCTGACACCTATAATCTCAATTCTAGCTGTTTAATTTGTTCAGAATGCTGATATCATTGCTAGTAAGAGAAGTTAAAATTAGAAAATATACTTAATTGAACAAAATGTTACTTGTATTCATTTATATATTGGAATTGTGTAATTAAACAAAAGAGCTCACTGCTTTACAAATGATTTGCTCTGTAAGGAAATGTTTTACTTCATTCCCTTCTTGGAAGGGCTTTCTTTTAACCCTCAGATAGAGATATTATTCTGAACAACTTCAGATTTCCCAGCTATTCTTAGTATGGATATTTTAAGTCTCACAATTCAGATCTTAAGACATCTTTCCTGATATTGCCTTCTGCCACATGACAGCTCTGAAAAGACAATAGCCATTTCCTGTCACTCAGAAAATATTCCTCTCAAATAACTAAGCTCAAGATGAAGTCTCTTTTATTTTGCATGATGTAGAGGTTAAAGCGTCTGCCTCCAATGCGGGAGACCCCGGTTCTATCCCTGCATCGGGAAGATCCCCTGGAGAAGGAAATGGCAACCCACTCCAGTATTCTTGCCTGGAGAATCCCATGGACTGAGGAGCCTGGTGGGCTGCAGTCCACGGGGTCACAAAGAGATGGACACGACTGAGTGACTTTACTTACTTACTTACTTACTCTGCACATAAGTTAAATAAGCAGGGTGACAATATACAGCCTTGACGTTCTCCTTTCCCAATTTGGAATTAGTCTGCTATTCCATGTCTGGTTCTAGCTGTTGTTTCTTGAACTGCACACAGATTTCTTAGGAGGCAAGTCAGGTGCTCAGGTATTTCCATCTCTTCAGGAATTTTCCACAGTTTGTTGTGATCCACACAGTCAAAGGCTTTGGTGTAGTCAACAAAGCAGAAGTAGATACTTTTCTGGAATTCTCTTACTTTTTCAAGGATCCAACAGATGTTGCCAATTTGATCTCTGGTTCCTCTGCCTTTTCTAAATCCAGCTTGAACAACTGGAAGTTCAAAGTTCACATACTGTGGAAGCCTAGCTTGGAAAATTTTGAGCATTATGTTGCTAGCATGTGATTTGAGTGCAATTGTGTGGTAGTTTGAACATTCTTTGGCATTGCCTTGCTTTGGGATTGGAATGAACATTGACCTTTTCCAGTCCTGTGGCCACTGCTGAGTTTTCCAAATTTGCTGGCATATTGAGTGCAGCACTTTTTTATTTTTTATTTTTAATTTTACTTTACAATGCTGTATTGGTTTTGCCATACATCAACATGAATCTGCCACAGGTGTACATGAGTTCCCAATCCTGAGTGCAGCACTTTAACAGCATCATCTTTTAGGATTTCAAATAGCTCAACTGGAATTCCATCACCTCCACTAGCTTTGTTCATAGTGATGCTTCCTACAGCCCAATTGACTTTGGATTCCAGGATGTTTGGCTCTAGGTGAGTTATCACACTATCATGGTTATCTGGATCATGAAGGTCTTTTTTTGTATAGTTCTCCTGTGTATTCTTGCTACCTCTTCTTAATATCTTCTGCTTCTGTTAGGTCCATACTATTTCTGTCTTGGATGAAGCACAAGCTGGAATTAAGATTGCTGGGAGAAATATCAGTAACCTCAGATATGCAGATGGCAACTTCTTTATGGCATAAAGCAAAGAAGAACTAAACAGCCTCTTGATAACAGTCAAAGAGGAGAGTGAAAAAGCTGGTTTAAAAGTCAACATTCAAAAACTAAGATCATGGCATCTGGTACCATCATTTCATGGCATATAAATGAGAAAACAATGGAAACAGTGACAGACTTTATTTTCTTGAGCACCAAAATCACTGTAGATGGTAACTGCAGCCATGAAATTAAAAGATGCTTGCTCCTTGGAAGAAAAATTATGACCAACCTAGACAGTATATTTAAAAGCAGAGTCATTACTTTGCCAATAAAGGTCCATCTAGTCGAGGCTATGGTTTTTTCAGTGGTCATGTATGGATGTGAGAGTTGGACTATAAAGAAAACTGAACACCAAAGAATTGATACTTTTGAACTGTGATGTTTGAGAAGACTCTTGTGAGTCTCTTGGACTGAAAGGAGATCCAACCAGTCAATCCTAAAGGAAATCAATCCTGAATATACATTGGAAGGACTGATGCTGAAGCTGAAACTCCGATACTTTGACCATGAGATGCGAAGAACTGACTCCTTAGACTAGACTCTGATGCTGGGAAAGATTGAAGGCAGGAGGAGAAGGGGATGACAGAGGATGATATGGTTGGATGGCATCACTGACTTGATGGCCATGAGTTTGAGCAAGCTCCAGAGTTGATGATGGACAGGGAAGCCCAGTGTGATGCAGCCCATGTGGTCACAAAGAGCTGGACATGACTGAGTGACTGAACTGAACTGAACTGAAGTCTCCTTCATTTGTCAGTTCAGTTCAATTCAGTCGCTCAGCTGTGTCTGACTCTTTATGACCCAATGAATCGCAGAACGCCAGTCGTCCATCTCCATCACCATCTCCCGGAGTTCACTCAAACTCACGTCCATCAAGTCAGTGAGATACCATCCAGCCTTCTCATCTTCTGTCGTCCCCTTTTCCTCCTGCCCCCAATCCCTCACAACATCTGAGTTTTTTCCAATGAGTCAGCTCTTCGCATGAGGTAGCCAAAGTACTGGAGTTTCAGCTTTAGCATCATTCCTTCCAAAGAACACCCAGGGCTGATCTCCTTCAGAATGGACTGGTTGGATCTCCTTGCAGTCCAAGGGACTCTCAAGAGTCTTCTCCAACACCACAGTTCAAAAGCATCAGTTCTTTGGTGCTCAGCTTTCTTCACAGTCCAACTCTCACATCCATACATGACCACTGGAAAAACCATAGCCTTGACTAGATGGACCTTTGTTGGCAAAATAATTTCTCTGCTTTTCAATGGACTGGAATGGGTGAATTTAACTCAGATGACCATTATATCTACTACTGTGGGCAGGAATCCCTCAGAAGAAATGGAATAGCTATCACAGTCAACAAAAGAGTCCGAAATGCAGTACTTGGATGCAATCTCAAAAACGACAGAATGATCTCTGTTCGTCTCCAAGGCAAACCCATTCAATATCACAGTAATCCAAGTCTATGCCCCAACCAGTAACACTGAAGAAGCTGAAGTTGAACGATTCTATGGAGACCTACACGACCTTTTAGAACTAACACCCAAAAAAGATGTCCTTTTCATTATAGGGGACAGGAATGCAAAAGTAGGAAGTCAAGAAACTCCTGGAGTAACAGGCAAATTTGGCCTTAGAATATGGAATGAAACAGGGCAAAGACTAATAGACTTTTGCCAAGAGAACGCACTGGTCATAGCAAACACCCTCTTCCAACAACACAAGAGGAGACTCTACACATGGACATCACCAGATGGTTAACACCTAAATCAGATTGATTATATTCTTTGCAGCCAAAGATGGAGAAGCTCTATACAGACAGCAAAAACAAGACTTGGAGCTGACTGTGGCTCAGATCGTGAGCTCCTTATTGCCAAATTCAGACTTGAATTGAAGAAAGTTAGGGAAAACCACTAGACCATTCAGGTATGACCTAAATCAAATCCCTTATGATTATACAGTGGAAGTGAGAAATAGATTTAAGGGCTTAGATCTGATAGATAGAGTGCCTGATGAACTATGGACTGAGGTTCATGACATTGTATAGGAGACAGGGATCAAGACCATCCCCAGAAAAAGAAATGCAAAAAAGCAAAGTGGCTGTCTGGGGAGGCCTTACAAATAGCTGTGAAAAGAAGAGAGGTGAAAAGCAAAGGAGAAAAGAAAGATATAAGCATCTGAATGCAGAGTTCCAAAGAACAGCAAGAAGAGATAGGAAAGGCTTCCTCAGCGATCAATGCAAAGAAATAGAGGAAAACAACAGAATGGGAAAGACTAGAGATCTCTTCAAGAAAATTAGAGATACCAAGGGAATATTTCATGCAAAGATGGGCTCGATAAAGGACAGAAATGGTATGGACCTAACAGAAGCAGAAGATATTAAGAAGAGGTGGCAAGAATACACAGAAGAACTGTACAAAAAAAAAAAAAAAAACTTCATGACCAAGATAATCATTTGTCAGTAGTAGATGCTAATTCCATACAGCCAGTCTACCCTTGACTTTCTCCCATTCAACAATGACCCTCTATGTATACCACAAAAGTAGTATAAAAACAGCCCTTTACCACAAAAGGAAAAACTGGAGATTTTCATGCTGCTAAAATATGTCCAGAATTTACCCAAATATGATAATTGGACTATTCCTAATATATAAGCAACTTGATTTTTTTCTAACTCAGAATCATATTTCTGATTAACCTTTTTTAATTTGAGGTAATTACAGATTCATTTACAATTGTAAGAAATAATCCCATGACCATTTTACCCAATTCACCCCAATTTTGCAATGATCTTGCAAAATTTTACCTAAGTATCACAACCAGGACATTGACATCAATACAGACAAGCTACAGAATGTTTTCATCACAAGTATTCCTCATACTGCTTTTTTACAGCCACATATACCTTCCTCCTGTCCCAGCCCACTCCTATTTCCAGGCAACCACTAACCTGTTCACCATTTCTATACCTTGTCATTTCAAGAATGTTATGTATATGAAATCATACAGTGTGTAACATTTTACATTTTCCTTTTTCCCATGAATATAACTCTAAGAAAATCATCCAGTTTTTTGGTTTGTTCCTGTGTATTGCTGAGTAAGGATCCATGGTAATAATGTAGCACAGTTTGGTTTAACCATTCACTTGCTGAAGGACATTTGGGTTGTTTTCAATTTGGGGCTTTCGTAAATAAAGCTACTGAGAACATCTCTGTTCGTGTTTTTGTGTGAACATAACACTTTCATTGCTCTGAGATAAATGTCCCCAAGAGTGCTATTTCTGGGTCTGATGACAGTTATATATTTATTTTCATGAGAAACTGCCAAACTGTTTTACAGAGTGACTGTACCACTTTACATATTCATCAACAGTGTATGAGTAATCCAGTTTCTCCCCATCCTCATCAACATTTTAAATTTAGTTTTATTTTAGTGGATTTTTTAGTCATTCTGATAGGTATGTCATGCTACCTTATTATGGTTTTAATGAATTGTGTTATTTTTAATCTTTACCAACTTAATACGAGTGCTTTTTCATTTTAATTTGTTCTGATTTTCATCTTCTCAATCTTTTGACATTTGTGTTTCTGCTATAAATTATAGCTCATGTGGTTTACTGATTTCTTATAAATATTATGGTGCTTTTAAAATATCATATATCTCATGTATTTATACATTAATCCTCTACTTTTTAATTTCTTTCTTTTCTTGATTTCACTGGAATTATTTGAGCAAGTAAATGTTTTCATTTTCTTCTAAGGCTTTGTTCTCGAATCTTGAATGGCCACTACACTCTAATAGATGATTTTGATGTCTATTTCAACTGTTCATCAGATTTTTTGGTTGAATTGAACTGAACTAAAGGCTCTTAAACTTTTGAATAGAATCTTCCCCTGCCTTATACATAAACTATTCTATTTCTATTAAGATTGCACGTGGTTCATTATTCATCTGTAGTACCATGTTATTTGCTACCATGGGTTATCAGTTCTCTCTGAAACCAGATATTATTTTTTTCCTGGTTAGTATTTTGTGATCTTCAGCCCATTTCACAGTTCTGGTATGCAAGTACTTTACCTGCAAATACAGGCATTTAAATCCATAGCATATATACAGATTTCTGTAGAAAATAGAGATTACATATGTAGTCAAAGGACTGACAGAGCTTCAGAATTTTGCATCTGGGAATCTCATTCTAACTCAGTCATGAACTACTCTGTCACCTCAGGAAAATTATTCAGCCTTTTGCCCTTCCCATTTTTTTCTGTCCTAATCAGGGATCAATCATTTTCTGTCCCTTTGGCCTGATCCAAGAACTTCACTGATGAGATGAAAGCTGTGAAAAGTTTATGAAAAAAGACAGCCTTTAGCAGGGAACAGATTCATTTTAATTATCCACCCAGGGAATATTTGTGTTTGCAGTAACCCCTAATATTGATTATCAGATGCGGATAGGGGGCATATTGATGTCTGCAGCAGAAAGCTTGGGGAGAGGGGGCATTGGTGTTTCAGGATGCTCTCCCAAGGATGTCCACACTAGCAACCAATCACAGTGACTTAAAACACCATGGAGTGTTTTAAGAAAGTCTTAACTAAGCCAAAGATTATTCCTGAGGGTTGCTGTCCACAGGCACAAGCAGCCTGCTCTTTAGATGAAACCAGATGAAAGGAGTCAAAGCAACACACAAAGGTGGAGCCATCTGAGCTATGAAGGAGGGCTGTGGGCTGAACTTACTGCCTGGAGTCTGGGAAAAGCAACCTTTTTAGAAGAGGTCCTAATTCCTGAAGGAAGAAGCAACCACTTCCAGCAGGGTGACACTCAGCGAAACTTCCATCTGTCTGTGAGACACATGTACCTCTGGAAGACACAGATTTACCTATGAAAGGCAAGTCCTTTTCTCTTGGCTGGAGGAAGCCACCTTCAGAGAATTCCAAGCAGGGCCAGAGTCCTCACGCCCTAGACTCCCAACATTCTGAGGCTCATCTAGGCCAGAGATTGGCAAACTAAGAGTCCCACGCTAAAGCAGCCTCTACCATGTTGCTGTCTGTGGGCTGAGAATGATTTTCACATTTTTAAATTATAAAAAATAAAATTAAAAAATGAACAATATTTCATGATACCTGAAATAAGTATGACATTCAAATGTTGTTGTTCATAAATAATGTTTTAGTGTAATGCAGGGTGGAGGAGCCTGGTAGGCTACAGTCCACAGGGTTGCAAAGAGTCGGACACGACTGAGCGACTTGTTACTTACGAGGCAGTGCTTATTCATTTATGGATGGTCTATGGCTGCTGTGGAGATTACAATAGCAGAGCTGAGTAGCTGTGACAGGGACTGTATGGCCTCAAAGCCTAAAATACAGACTTACTGGCCCTTTACAGAAAAGAACCGACAGACCCCTGACCTAGGCCATGCTTCCAAGCATCATATTGCTTTGTGCCTCATGCCTGTCCTGGAAGGGAGTTTATCTAGTCCATTCCTCACTGAAAACTCACCTCTCAGTGTCATTCAGGACAGTTAGCATGTGCAAGAGCTGGGAACCACAGAGACCCACCGCATCCTACCAAACATGATCACGGCTGTGACTGGTGATGAGGCCAAAGCTGTAGTCCTGGAGGAGCTACACGTGGTCATATGAATAAATGAGAAAATCAACAAAGAGAAATTTATCCCAATAAAAGTGAGTAAAGTAGATCCCTTTCAATTGAGAAAAGTGTTTTCTCTATTTTTATATTGCCAAATGCTACTGAAATTTCATCAGTTACAAATCTGTCCTTTGTGTTGGCTGGTTCTAAGTAGACTTAGCACTGATGGCATTTGGGGACTGAAGGGACATTTTCAGGGTTCTGATAAGTGTATCTAAGATATAAGTATGTAATAAATAAATATATCACAAATCTAGAAACCCTTAAGGGAAAATCTTTGTCTTTCTGTAAAGCCAGAAAAATACTTCATATCTAATGCATAATACTTTCATCTAAGATACCTATTTGGAGTTAAAAGAATAAAAACACATTCGTGGGGCTTTGAAATCAAGATCTAAGTATATAGGCCCTGCCCCCACCTCCCACATCTAGAGTCCTTTTCTTAACAGCCATCTTAAGTGAAATGGAAATGGACTCTGCATTTTAATATAATAGACACTTTTGCCCTTGCACATGTAATTGCTTGAATTTTAGTTTAATTCCCATCTCTCTTCCTGTAATTATGAGAACAATTAAGTGCCAGAGTTCAGAGCTTCTCAATTTTAAGAAAAAAGGGACAGCCAAATGAACTCCCTTTTTTGGTCTTGAAATTCCAATTGCTAAAAGAGCTACAACTAACATCCCAGTGCTTTGCAACTGATAACACACATTCACTTGGAAAGCTCCATTTAGAGGTCACTTCAGACAATATGGAAATGGCATTAAGAGCTATCAAACAAGAAACAGAATTGCATGGACATTTTCCAACCAATCAGCAAAACATCATCTAGGTCCAGTTGAATCCACTGACACCAAAGAAAACTGGAACCCCCTCCACCCCTCAAAAAACCCTCCCATTCTGATTTTTGGAATCCTGATTATGGTTGCCATGATTCTCCAAGAGAAACTGAAAGTGTCCTGAGCTTGGGGGAAGGGAAAAAAATTAAGGTATGAACCAGGACTTGAATTTTCCAAACATTGGTTAAAAGGTAATGACTCAAATTTGAGTGAGCTGGAGTCCACTCACTGGGTGAATGTCTCCCTCTGATTTGTTGTAAAATTTCCTGTGATCCAGCTTCTTGGTTCTTTGTGACTCCAGGAGTCACACCTGAGTGCGTATAGAAAGCAAACAGGCCAGTCATTCCCATGGGCTCCAGAACACATGCATTGAATCCTCAATAGATATGTGCTTTAGGAAACCAACTCTCACTCAAGGCTGCAGGGACTATTAGCACAAAGCCAAACTAGAAACCAAATATGAAAGTTCAAAAAGGACAAATGGTCACTACAATAGAAGGGGGAAGAAGCAGGAAAAAACAAGAGTAGATACAAAACATGGAATTCAAGTCAGAGGATGAAGTGTGTCTATGAGGAATGGTTGGGCATTACCTAGGGCAGACAGTATTTTCTGCAACTGTCTTATGGACCAGGCAGAATGTAGGCAAGCTGGCTGAGCTGGAAAGATCAGAAGGGGGATGCACCGAAGAGATGTGAACAGAATAGGGGTATAGAAGGGGATAAGATATACTTATTTTCCCAAGGCACAAAGGAGAAGTGAGATGCATTCACAGGTAATAAAAAGACAAGCAGAAAGTGACTTGCTAAAGAAACAAATAAAGGGCTGAAGGACTGCAGGAGAAAGAGACATTGCTTCTGATTCAAGAAATCTTGGAAAGCCTCATGGAGGAAGAAGCATTTTAACTGGATCTTCATAGACAGCATTGCAATAAGCAGAGATGGTGAAGATAAAATGTTCTGAGTGGAAGAAATGCAAGTTCAAAAGCAAGAAAGGTGAGACTATACAGATATCCTTAGAATGCACTTCTGGAATATATGAATATAGAGGGAGCAACTGGTGCCTGGTTGACCAGTGGGCCTGGAAAGAAAATGGAAAAACCAACTTAGACCAGGGTAACCTGTGTCATGAATGCCATTGAGAGTGGAGAAGGGGAGGTGGGGAGGCCAAAACATCAGTGGAAAGAACATGTCAGGGAGCATTTGTGAAGTTCTTAACTGGCAGTGTTGAGGGGGCTGTAGAAGCTAGAAATTCTGCAACCAGGGGATGACATCTCATTAGAGGCAGGTCAGAAGGGAAAGAATCAAAGATGACTTTGAGACTATCAGTATTTCTGGGAGATGGTGATGCTTGTTAAAATAGTATATTATTGCTAGGTTACTGTGAGATGGTTTTTTTTTTTCCATTTTTTCAAATGATTTAGGTCAAATATATACATCTCTGTCTACTTTCAAAATCACTTACATATGAGATGATTTTTAACTCAAAATGGTCCCCATATTAATTTGGTTGGGTTATTTAGGTCAAGTTGCCCAGATGCAGTGTCTGGGACAGGAATTCGCATCCCAAGACATGTGATTTATTGAGAGTTGTTTTGAAAGAGAAAGAAGCAGATGTGAAAAGAGAATGACCTGAGCAAGACCGTGGGCTCCTCTAGAGTCCAGCCCTCTCCTCTCCCCAAGTCCCATAGGCCTCTTTGGAATAGGAATTGTACCATAGAGTTGGTCCCAATTTAGCACAGATGGATCAGCTTTCCGTACCCCTGACTCCATCAGTCATTGGCTTCAGACTGTCCTGTGTTCAAGGAGGTGAGCCTCAGGTCCTAGACATGGATGCTCCTGCTGACTTAGGGCATTTTCTAGAGATGGGAGCAGCTGTGAGCCTTTGGTTTCCAAAACTCATGGCAGCTGGGCATGGATGTACCATCCTAGTGCAGGGGATTGAGGTGAGACTTCAACAGTGCCCACTGCCTACAAGTTTGGATGTTTGTCTTCCATAACCATATCCTGTGCTAAGTTGCTTCAGTCGTATCTGACTACGGACTGTAGCCAGGCACCTCTCTCCATGGGATTCTCCAGGGAAGAGTACTGGAGTGATTTGCCATGCCCTCCTCCAGGGGATCTTCCCAACCCAGGGATTGAACCCACATCTCTTACATCTCCCTGCATTGGCAAGCAGGTTCTTTATCACTAGCATCACCTGGAAAGCCCCATCCATAACCTAGTGTTTTGCAAATAAAAGGTGTTTCGGTGACTCATAATTTCTCATTTCCTCTACAGAGGATGAGCTAGTAGAGCATATGTTCCAACTCATCCCTAAGGGGACATTTTGAACCAAGGTCTTAGAGACAACAAGAGACTGCCATGCACTCTGAAACTTCTTTCACTTCTAACCCCAGCTTCTCTTTTCCCCAAAGAGCGTCATGGTCAGGATATATTTTTATCTGAGTTTGTGAGTCATTCTCTCTGTTGCATGGTAACATTTTAGCTTAATCATCCATTGATCTCAAATCAACAGAAAAACAGGGCCCAGATGTAGAGCAAGCACTGCATAAGAATCCAAATAGTCTGGCCAAAGTGGCCAGACATTGGTGCTAAAATTCCAAATCAACCAAGGCCATTTCTAAAGTGAAGGACTTTTAGATAAGCTCTATATGATTGAGAAGCTAAAGTGAATAATTTTCAGGAAAAATCAGGATAATAATTCAGTTGTTTCAACAAAGAATTCATGAAGGCAGTAGATCCCTTAATGAGCATGTGAGTTTCTGGAATATGATTATAGAAAATAGTCTATCCAAGTGTTGTTAGTTAAAGCTGACATGTTTTTAACTATTCAAAAGAAAAAAAAAACACTTTGGGGTTATATCATAAAGACACAGGAATAATTTGAAAGAGCATCAGAATATTTAAGGAAGGTAATCCCTGAGTCCATACCAAAAATAGCTAGACAAACCAAGAAGTAAACAGGCGAGAAGGAAGGCTCTTGCTTAAACATGTGATCACTGGCTGGAAGATGCAGCTGATGAATTGGAGTTCAGTTCAGTTCAGTTCAGTTCAGTTGCTCAGTCATGTCCGACTCTTTGCAACCCCATGAACCTCAGCATGCCAGGCCTCCCTGTCCATTACCAACTCCCAGAGTCCACCCAAACCCATGTCCATTGAGTCAGTGATGCCATCCAACCACCTCATCCTCTATAGTCCCCTTCTCCTCCTGCCCTCAATCTTTCCCAGCATCAGGGTCTTTTCAAATCAGCTCTTCACATCAGGTGGTTAAAGTATTGGAGTTTCAGCTTCAACATCAGTCCTTCCAATGAACACCCAGGACTGATCTCCTTTACAATGGACTGGTTGGATCTCCTTGCAATCCAAGGGACTCTCAAGAGTCTTCTCCAGCTCCACAGTTCAAAAGCATCAATTGTTCTTTGCTCAGCTTTCTTCACAGTCCAGCTCTCACATCCATATATGACCACTGGAAAAACCATAGCCTTGACTAGACAGACCTTTGTTGAGAAAGTAATGTCTCTGCTTTTTAATACACTGTCTAGGTTGGTTATAACTTTCCTTCCAAGGAGTAAGCATCTTTTAATTTCATGGCTGCAATCACCATCTGCAGTGATTTTGGAGCCCAGAAAAATAAAGTCAGCCACTGTTTCCACTGTTTCCCCATCTATTTGCCATGAAGTGATGGGACCAGATGCCATGATCTTTGTTTTCTGAATGTTGAGCTTTAAGCCAGCTTTTCCACTCTCCTGTGTAGTGGGAAATCATTATTTTGCAGCCATTATAGCAAAGATAGAATCAGGCAAGAGTCATCAAAGGGTGTTAAATTCATGGAGAAATTTTGATGGGGAGAAACACATGGTCTTAAATGTCTTTAGCAAACTGTGAAGCATATTAACTATACTGTAAAGAAACTGGACTACCCCTAGAAGGAAAACCTTGGATGATACTTTGGGTGATCGAAATCCATCATCACCCGTGAGCGGCCAGTGGACATACTATGGCTCTGTTGTGAATCTTGACAAGGGTGCAACATTCACCACGTGATATCCCAGCTAAGAATACAGAATTCAATCTGGGTGTGAGGAACTCTGGGAAATTCCCAAATGAGGAACATTCAACTAAAAAGAGGAAGTTGTACTATTCAATGTCATACTTGAAAGACAGGCTGAGAAAGACTTCCAGATGAAAGAAAACTAAAACGATATGACAATTAAGTGAAATGTGTGATCCTAGACTGGATCTTGCACTAGAAGGAAAATAGTGCCATACATATCCTGAGGTTTACAGGTGACTGCGATTATTTAAAAACTATCCTATCCTTAGGAAATACACACGGAAGAATCTTAGGGTGAAAATCCATAATGTATGCTGTGTGCATGCTCAGTCATGTCTGACTCTTTGAGACACCATAGACTGTAGCCTGCCAAGCTCCTCTGTCCGTGGGATATTCCAGGCAAGAATACAGGAGTGGTTTATCATTTCTTTCTCCAGGGTATTTTCCCGACCCAGGTACCGAATCCCCATTTCCTGCTTGGCAGATGGATTCTTTACCACTGAGTCGCTTGGGAAGCCCAATAATGTATGCTACCTACTCCTTAATGGTTTACAAAAAATATATTTATGTATATGTGTATGTATGTATGTGTATATTTAGAGAGAGAAAATGCAAATAAATAATTCAAATCTTAAGAATAGATAAATCTGGGTGTTAGTTGCACTACTGTTGCAGCTTTTCTATAAGTTTCAAAATAAAAAGTTATTAAAAATTATGATGATAAAAAAGTAGGGGTTATTCTCTCATATCATCCCACCCTCGTCTTCTCCCACATAGTCCAAAAGTCTGTCCTTTACATCTGTATTTTTTTTGCTATCTTGCATATAGGGCCGTCATCGTCTTTCTATAGTGTTGAAACACATATATTACCATATGTAAAATAGACGACCAGTGACAATTCAATGCATGAAGCAGGACACCAACAGCTGGTGCTCTGGGACAGTCCAGAGGGATGGGGTTGGGGAGGGGGGTTCAGGATGGTGGGACACATGTACACCCATGACTCATGTTAACATATGGCAAAAAACACCACAATATTGTACAGTAATTAGCCTCCAATTAAAATAGATAAATTAAATTTTTTAAGTAGGATCAATTCAGAACAAATATATTAATAGCATTATCCAAAAATTATTCCCAATCAGCTTAATAAAATGGGATCCATTCTTTCTACCTTGGCACCTAGACCACTGCTGATGCTTCTGAAGTGGTTTCTCCAGCCACTTAGCCCACCACACATAAAACGAGTTATTCTTTTGAAGGAAGCAGAGTTAGGGTGCTATCTCTCCTCTACAAAAAATCTTTTAGGGCCCCAAGTCAACTACCAAATATTGATCAAACATATTTCCTTGACCTTCAAAATCCTCCAAATGTGACCCCAAATTGAAATTCTTTCTCCATTCTACTGACATCCTCAACAATACGTAATAAAACATGAATTTTGGGATCAGAAAGAATTTTTTAGTTCCCACCCAACTCCAAAATGCACTGTGTGAGGTTTACTATGTTCCTCCCCCTCTCTGAAGTGTAATTCTTTCACTTATTAAAACGGAAATTACAGCACAGAATAAAATAAGATGATGACAAAGATGATTATATTATTATATTTTATCAGCTTCCCTGGGTCTAAAATAATCACATTCCCCAATTTTCTACAAAACTTTCTTCTGATTGGAATTCCCTTATCCTTGATTTTTCTTTCTCTGTGATGGGCATCCTTTGATATAACCTCAATATCACCTCTTCCATCTTCCCCACACACGTGCAATTCTCTCCATTCTACATTCACATTCATGAGAATATTTGTTTATACCTCTATTACAAACATATTTTATTCCCCAGACTTGCCTCAGGACCAGATGAAATGAGATTTCAGTGTGGATACAATGCATGTGGGTGTTCCTCTCTCATGGGGCACTGGGTGCCCCAATAAGTGAGCACTTGTAGGGTATTAGCGCCCATTTCAGATTACACAGTTGTTTAGGGCAGTCACCTTGTCTTACGTTCATTTGAATTCCCTGCAGGATACTCAGGGTACAGCAGGCTTTCTGTGCCCTCAGTGTTGGTGAAACAATAACAATGACAATAATAGCTAACACTTACGGAGTCCTTACCAAACTCTTGATCCTCTTCTAGGTACTTTATACACATTACAATATTTAATCTTCACAGTGATTTTATGAGGAAGACACTATTACTAGTCCATTTCTCAGATAACAAAACTGAGACACAAGGAGGCCAAATAACTCTCCAAAGTCAGCAGAGTGGCAGAGCCAAGAACAGAGCCCAGAGAGCTGGGCTCCAGAATTCACCCTCTTAGACATCACACTGCCTCCTTAGACCACATTAGGGCATATGAAGAACGGCTCGGTTCACCACTGTGACAGCCAGCGAGGGTCTGCAAACAGGGAAGGCGTGTCACCGGATGAGCCAGTGCCACAGGGCAGCCACCCACCTGGTCACTCTCAGGGCCCTCGTTCTGTCTGTCATTGCCTGGGTTCCCTCCAGTGAGGACCCTGCTTTCTTCCAGTATCTTCCTCATTCCTTCCCCCAAGCCAGCAACTACGCCTTTTCTACTAGTTATCTGTGCAGACTCTGGACCCTGGAGGTCTCACCACAGGCTATCCTTTTATAAGACTGTCACTGTGAAAATGCTGTGTAACAATCCCCTCAGCATCTCAGTGGCTTTAAACAACAGATGCTTATTTCTCTTCTCTAAAGATTAGCTGTTGTTTGGTGAATCTTGATTGGGCTTACCTGATTCAGGTGGGCTAGACTGGACACTTAGATTCAGATCACATTCAAGTCTGTTGCATGTGTTTTCATAATTTTGAGACCAGATAAACATCAGAGACAAGTTCTTCATAAAACAAACAGTGACGCAAAAGCAGCTAAGCTAACTGCAAAGCATATTAAGTCTTCTGCACATAGTGTGTCTGCTAATGCTTTATTGACCAAAGAAAATCCTATGAACCCAAAATGAACAAGACAGGGATACTTTCTGCCTGCTCTACTGGGACGGAAAATCAGGTGGCAAGGGAGCATGGAAATATAACTGTATTTTAAGAAGGACTGGAAACCTGAGAATGGTAATCCAGCTTACAGACCTCTCCCATGCCTCAGAGACAGCAATGCAGTGGGGTCCCAACACAAACAGGGACAAGAACAGCATAAGACGTGTTTTGCCCGTGACCTCCGACATGGACTTAGCCACGTCATTTGGAAATGGATGGATAGGACCACACCATCACAGGTGGCCTGAGAACATTTCATATATAACACACAAGCCTCAGAAATGTCACATTGCCCAATTTAAAGAGCCGAGGTATTGTTATGCAACCAACCAACAAAAGCTATTGAACACCTCAACTGCAACATCAACTTAGTATTATTGAGTCTGAAAGAGAAACGGTGTGTCAAGGACCAATTGACCTCCCGGGAAGATGTGACTAACACACGGGGCAATACTGATTGAACAAGCCAGCATGTGATTAAGTTCTCAGCCACACAGAGGAGCTCCTAGAGAAAAAGATGGTATTTTATAGTGTGGTAATTGCACAGCACAGAGCGGATACAGAGAAAGCCTTGGGGAGCAGGGAGCTTTGAAAGAGGACCTTGAATGTCCTATAGATAGAAAAAGCAGATAGAAAGTGTTAGATTTGCCTTTCCAGAGAGGATAACCAGATGAGTCAGGAGAGACAGGGGACAATAATAGTGTAGGATATTATAGGATTGTCATTTAATAGAGTTTTAGGAAAATAATATTCCTGGACCAAGGGGGAGATAAAGGAAAATAGCCTGGGCTGACAAACACCATGGCTGCCCTGATCTGGGAGAAATTCCTAACCTGTCTTTTTGAGTTAAAGTTTCATTTTCTGAGGTTTTTTTTTTTTTTTTTTTTTTTTCCTCTTACTGCTTCAAACCCATGGACTTTCTGACTAAACTGTAGAGACAGAAAAAATTTTTTAAATGATTAAACATATGTCAACCAGAACCACTGGGCCCTGCCATTCTTTTTTAAAGACAAGCCCCATGAGAGTTCTATTTTTGCTTTGAGCAGATTTCCATTTCAACCAGGGGTACTAGGATGATACGTTCCCCCCTCTCTCCTATTCAGCGTGGGAGCCAGTTGGGATTCTTTCAAAGGCCTGCTGAGCCTCTGAGTGTTCTGGAAGGATGTGCTGCTGCAGTAGCTGCGGCTGAACTAATAAATCAGGACTTGGAAGCACCAGCCATTGTGCCCTCCTGTTTGTCATAAACAAAAGAATGCAGTACTTTCTCTTTCTTCCTTTGTGGCAGTGTAGCACCCAAGGGGCGTCTTAAGATGAGGAAAAGAAATTAAAAGCTGAAAGTGAGATGGCTTTCTACCTTGACTTCAAATCTACATTGGGATTATAAGCGTCATGACAGTAATTTCTAGCTCTCACCCAAATCAGGCTCCAGGAGTTCGAGAAGATGAAACATCCCTACCTTTTAGCTGTGGGATGGAGGTTTTGGACTGGTTCCAGCCAATGGACAGAGATGTGAGAGAAGCAGTGAAAAGTTTAAGCATGTTTTTCTTCTTCTGTCTGTAGAACAAGGAGGCTGCTTATACTTGATGTTGTGGCTGAAAGTAGCACCCCCATCTGCCTGCAGCACCAAGTTACTGTCTGGAGGACAGTTGTCCTGGGAAGTTTTGTGGACACTCAGTGGATGTAATCAAAGCAAGAAATACACCTTCCTTGGGTTCAGGTACTGAGATTCCAGGACCATTTGTTAATCATAGTTTTAGGCTACCTACCATGACTAATATATATTCTAACCAGTGTTTATAAGGGACCAATGCGTCCCCGGTGGCTCAGATGGTAAAGAATCTGCCTACAATGCAGGAGACTCAGGTTCGACCTCTGGGCCGGGAAGCTCCCCTGGAGAAGGAAATGGCAACCGACGGCTGTATTCTTGCCTGAATTCCATGGACAGAAAAGCCTGTATGGCTACAGTCCAGGGAACCACAAAGAGTCAGACACAACTTGACATAATTTGAATTTAAAGGAAGTGAAGTCACTCAGTTGTGTCTGACTCTCTGCAACCCTGTGGACTGTAGCCCACCAGGCTCCTCTGTCCATGGGATTCTCTAGGCAAGAATACTGGAGTGGGTTGCCATTTCCTTCTCCAGGGGATCTTCCCAACCCAGGGATGGAACCCAGGTCTCCCGCATTGCAGGCAGACACTTTAGCCTCTGAGTCACTATTATGACTAGACAAAGTAGAACCTGAATAGCAGAGGGCTTGAGCAGCATGAATTGATTCTCCAAGCTCCTCTGTGGGTTATACTCAGAGATGAATCCTCCAGAATATTATTTAGAAGCTAACTGTTCTCACTTCAAATACAATTCAAGCAGGGTTTCTTCTTTCTAGATTAAAGCAGAAAACTGGAAGCCAGGTGTTCAGAGGCACCTGTGCAGCAAGATGCAGAGACAGCTGACAACAACTTATCCACTTGCCTGTTTTGCCTGAATTCTTGGTCCTGAATTAGGTGAATTAGCAAGTTCTCCTTTGCAATGTCTGCTTTTCTGAAATGTTGTTTTGAGTGCCTCTTGATAATGATTGTTCAATGTCTCCTCCTCTGTAACCTAAATCACCCTGTAATATCAAACATTTCCTAGAAAGGATACAGTTTAAAGACTATCAGCAGCATGGTGTCATTGACAGGAAGAGAGTGTGAATGCATTAGCTTGAATATATGCCATAGCTTTTTACCACTGGCCCACAGCATGGCTCTGAGTGGAGAAATAAAATGCCCAATGGGTATAAGGAATGAGTATCTTATTACCAAAGAACAGTGTGGTCTACAGTAGGGAGTTTCATTATACACATGCAGACATACGGTAGCCCTGTCTAGGGCTGCATTTTTCACCTGCATGATCACAATCTCTTGGGGACTCTTTCCTGAGGCCATGTCCACCTGCAAATCAGGAACCCCGGTAAACAGAATGATAGATCTTTGATTGTCATTTTCTTCTGCACACTTGACTACTGTTCATGGAGAACAAAGGGGACAGTTGGTACCAGAGGAAAATTTGATAGATACACGCTAGCAAAGTAATGCACAAAATTCTCCAAGCCAGGCTTCAACAGTACATGAACTGTGAACTTCCAGATGTTCAAGCTGGATTTAGAAAAGCCAGAGGAACCAGAGATCAAATTGCCAAATTCACTGGATCATCAAAAAAAGCAAGAGAATATCAGAAAAACATCTACTTCTGCTTTATTGACTATGCCAAAGCCTTTGACAGCATGGATCACAACAAACTGTGGAAAATTCTTGAAGAGATGGGAATACCAGACCACCTTACCTGCCTCCTAAGAAATCTGTATGCATGTCAAGAGGGACAGTTAGAACTGGATATGGAACAATGGACGGGTTCCAAATTGGGAAAGGAGTATGTCAAGACTGTATATCGTCACCCTGCTTATTTAACTTATATGCAGAGTACATAATGAGAAATGTTGAGCTGGATGAAACACAAGCTGGAATCAAGATTGCTAGGAGAAACATCGATAACCTCAGATATGCGATAATACCACCCTTATGGCAGAAAGAGAAGAAGAACTAAAGAGCCTCTTGATGAAAGTGAAAGAGGAGAGTGAAAGAGTTGGGTTAAAGCTCAACTTTCAAAAAACTAAGATCATAACATCTGGTCCCATCACTTCATAGCAAATAGATGGTGAAATAATGGAAACAGTGACTTTATTTTTTGGGGCTCCAAAATCACTGCAGATGGTGACTGCAGCCATGAAATTAAAAGATGCTTGTTCCTTGAATGAAAAACTATGGCCAGCCTTGACAGCATATTAAAAGGCAGAGGCATTACTTTGCCAAAAAAGGTCTGACTAGTCAAAGCTCTGGTTTTTCCAGTAGTCATGTATGGATATGAGAGTTGGACTATAAAGAAAGCTGTGTGCCGAAGAATTGATGTTTTTGCACTGTCGTGTTGGAGAAGACACTTGAGAGTCCCTTGAACTGCAAGGAGATCCAACCAGTCCATCCTAAAGGAAATCAGTCCTGAATATTCATTGAAAGGACTGATGCTGAAGCTGAAACTCCAATACTTTGGCCACCAGATGTGAAGAACTGACTCATTTGAAAAGATCCTGATGATGGGAAAGATTGAAGGCAAGAGGAGAAGGGGACAACAGAGAATGAGATGGTTGGATGGCATCACTGACTCAATGGACATGGGTTTGGGTGGACTCTGGGAGTTGGTGGTGGACAGGGAAGCCTGGCATGCTGCAGTCCATGGGGTTGCAAAGAGTCGGACATGACTGAGTGATTGTATTGAACTGAACAGATCACATTGTGCTAGAATCATTAGATTCTATCCCACCTCAAGGTTTTCATAACCCAGCTTTACAAGCTAATCAAATCTTAGGGCTTCCTAAGCATTATCCATCACTTCTCCACACTGGAAGTTAAGAAAGGAGGCAGTGATTTCTAGAAAATTATGGTGAATTTAATTTCTAGCCAGGTAACCCCCCAAATGGATGTCTTGACTTTCTTTTGAAAAGTGCCCCAGTACCCTGGTGGCTCAGATGGCAAAGCATCTGCCTGCAATGTGGGAGAGCTGGGTTCGATCCCTGGGTTAGGAAAATCCCCTGGAAAAGGAAGTGCCAACCCACTCTAGTATTCTTGCCTGAAGAATTCCATGGACAGAGGAGCCTGGCAGGCTAAAGTCCATGGGGTCACAAAGAGTTGGAGTGACTAACACTTTCACTTTGGAATTTAAAGATGGATAGCCTGTTTTCTGGGCTAGCCTATCTTCTAGAATGGCCTCCGGAAAGTCTTTGCCTGTGAGACCTGGCTTTTCTGCTTTACAACAAGGAGTTTGGAGTGATGCTGAAAAAAGGATGAATAAGGCTGAGTCTTTCCAGGTAACTAAATACAACCTCCAGGAGGTTCCTGTATCTCTAGGACACATAATTATGTGTCTCTGGTAAAGAGTCCATATTGAATTGGGAAACTTTTACAAAGAAAGTATTCAATGGTGACTAATTCTTTCACAGATTGGAGACAGACAAGGGCCCCTCATTCTAGCCTTCATAGCCACAGGAATAATCAGGCCTCTGCAGCTGTCATTTATTAAGTGGGTAGTCAGACACCATCATTTGTCAGCACAGTTAAGAATAATGAATTTATGGTCAGGGCTCTGATCTTAGTTGTAGCCTTCTCTATCACTTAGAGTAAATGGTCAGGCTGAAATAAGGGATTAAATTGTAAGAGGACTTTAAAGTGGACCTGTGGGTGCCATTAGTAACTATGCTCTGATTTTCAAGAGCACGATTCATCTGGGTTAAGAACAAATAGGCTATAATTCAGAACTAGTCTTGATTGAGACTCAAACAGTGACTTGCAAAAAAATGTGTTTTTTTTTTTTTTTTAATTCAGTTAAGTGATCCTGTCTGATCTAACATGGAGCTAAAGTAAGACAAGTTTCTACTATAATAATTGTGGTCACCATCCTCTATGTCTTGCAAACTCAAGATTGCATATATTAGATCAAGGAATTAGCATTTGCTCACTTTTGAAGAACTTCTGCCTAATATGTAATAGTTAACAAACTATTCAAAGTAACCACTTTAGTTTCACATGGCAGAGGTTTTACATATTTTTCAGGGGTCATGACATGAAGGATTGAATCATTGTCTTTTTGCTCTCTCAAAGTGTTAAAGGTAGATAAATATCATATTCTAATGCATATATACAGAATCTAGAAAAATGGCACTAAAGAATTTACTTACAGGACCAGCAATGGAGAAACAGACATAAAGAACAGACTTATGGACAAGAGGAGAAGGGAGGACAAGGTGAGATATATGGAAAGAGTAACATGGAAACTTGTATTACCATATGTAAACTAGATAGCCAACAGAAATTTGCTGTATGTCTCGGGAAACTCAAATAGGGGCTCTGCATCAATATAGATTGGTGAGATGGGGAGGAAGCTGGGAGGGAGGTTCAAAAGGGAGGGGATATATGTATACCTATGGCTGATTCATGTTGAGGTTTGACAGAAAACAGCAAAATTCTGTAAAAGATTTTGTAATTAAAATTCTGCAATTAAAAAAGTATCCTTCAATTAAAAAATAAATTTAAAAAAAAGTCCTAAATATAAAGGTAGAGGATTCTGCCCTTACAGTTGTAATACTGAGGCCAGCCATTTTGTTGATGGGAAGATTGGAACAAGAATGGTATAACATCAGAGGGTACTATTTCAATTTTTTTAAGGAAACCAGACTAATTGGAAGGCTGGTGAGCATGGAGAAATAGGTGATGCTTCAACAATGGAAAGTTGTTAAAGGCCTCTTGATTCTTTCCTGTGTAAAGTGATTCTGAAGTAACAGCCATGGAAGAAGGCTGACTGATTGAGTGCGAGTGTGTATGCTCACACATGGCACGCACCTACACCCACACACACATGCGTATGTGCACGTATAAAGGAGGGGATGGCAGGATTGGGATACTTCCCCCAAATCACTCTGTATAACTATATAGGGCTTTTAACTTGAAACTCATCCTTTAACCCACACCTGGAGATGTAACCTTTTCCATTCTATATAGTAATTAGAGACACAGACCATTGTTCTCCATGACTTAATGCCCCTAGTTATACTGGAGTTCTGATTTTGAACTCCTCTAAGAAGAACTGAGGAGAAGGGGACGACAGAGAAAGAGATGGTTGGATGACATCACTGACTCAATGGACATGAGTTTGAGTAAACTCTGGGAGTTGGTGATGGATAGGGAGGCCTGGCATGCTATGGTCCACGGGTTTGTGAAGAGCAGGATACGACTGAGCAACTGAACTGAACTGAAGAAGAACTGATGCTTTTGAACTGTGGGGTTGGAGAAGACGCTTGAGAGTCCCTTGGACTGCAAGGAGATCCAACCAGTCCATCGTAAAGGATATCAGTCCTGAATATTCATTGGAAGGACTGATGTTGAAGCTGAAACTCCAATACTTTGGCCACATGATGAGAAGAACTGACTCATTTAAAAAGACCCTGATGCTGAGAAAGATTGAAAATAGGAGGAGAAGGGGACAACAGAGAATGAGATGGTTAGATGGTATCACTGACTCAATGGACATGAATTTGAGTAAACTCTGGGAGTTGGTGGTGGACAGGGAGGCCTGCAGTCCATGGGGTCACAAAGAGTTGGACACAACGGAGCCACTGGGAAGATTGTCTGCAGTGCATATCCAACTCAACAGTACATGCGCTCCTTCCACCCTCCCAACATCTCTAAGGAGAGTGTAGGCAAAGCTCATCATGGTCCCTTTCTACATCTCCCTCCTGTTTCTTCTATTCCCTTCACTTTCTCCTCCCCAGGAAGCATCCTTGGTTCTCTATGAATCACGTCCCGTGCCCTCTGTTGAACATACCCCCTCATGGGTGTTAATTACAGAATGCATTATTTCTCCCTGCACTATTTTACACTATATTTAAAAAATAAACAAAAAAGTCAGAGAATGTATACCAAAGGACTAAATCTGATAGAATTTCCAACACTGTAGTCCTTAGACTGAAATGACTTCAAGATTTCTTTGAGCACATTTTTGCTCTCACCCATGAGTGACGATACTATGCTGCTTACAGATGTGACTGATTTTAAACAAACCATTTTTTTAAACTGCAGCAAGCTACCAAAAGGACACAGTGCTAGTTCACCGGGAGAAAAACAATCAGCCCAACTTGTTAAGAGAGCAACAAAGTGAAGTGAAGTGAAAGTTGCCCAGTCATGTCAGACTCTTTGCAACCACATGGACTGTAGCTTGCCAGGCTCCTCTGTCCATGGAATTTTCCAGGCAAGAATACTGGAGTGGGTTGCCATTTCCTTCTCCAAAGAGAGCAACAAAGTGTTGGTTGAATTTCACATTAATCTGTAGTCTGATCACACAGTCTTATCTCTAAACAGCATAATTATGTCTCTTTCATAACCTTAGCCCATACAGGAATCCATATTGGTGCCTTCTCTACGAAAAGAAAAAAAGTAGGATACAGTCAGAATTGCTTATGCTGCTTTTCCTAAAACACTAAAGAGTGTCTTACAGGAGAAAGTGCAGGCAGGGGAGTGGTGGGTACTTTCTTTGCTTGCACTGTACTCCTCCAGCTCAGAGCAGTCTTTAGAGTCTGGGTCAGCACGTGTAGGGATGTCACCTTCTCTTGAAGAGGACAGCGTAGCCAGTTATCTGTTGATGGTTCTAAGAAACATGTCTGTGTCTAATGAAAATGCTTAAATAAGTCTGGAAAAAGGGACTATTTGATTTTTTAAATTGGAATATAATTGCTTTACAATGTTGTGATAATTTCAAAGTGAATCAGCCATATGTGCACATGTATCCCCTCCCTCTTAGGCCTCCCACCCCTCTAGGTCATTACAGAACACGGAGCTGAGCTCCCTGTGCTGGACAGCACGTTCCCACTAGCTAGCTATTTTACATGTGATGGTGTGTATATGTCAGTCCTACTCTCTCAATTCATCCTGCCCTCCTCTTCCCCCACCATGCCTGTGTCTCTATGTCTGCATGTCTCTTTATTCTGTATGTCTGCATCTCTATTCCTGCCTTGGAAATAGCTTCATCTGTACCATTTTTCTACATTTCACATATAG
The DNA here is from genome assembly GCF_014754425.2 of Oryx dammah. Classification (NCBI taxonomy): domain Eukaryota; kingdom Metazoa; phylum Chordata; class Mammalia; order Artiodactyla; family Bovidae; genus Oryx; species Oryx dammah. The sequence continues at coordinate 76,950,223 of NW_024070194.1, forward strand.
GCATTAACATGTGATATTTGCTTTTCTCTCTCTGACTTACTTACTCTGTAAGACAGACTCTAGGTCCACCTACATCTCTACAAATAACAAAAGAGGGGCCATTTCAGACCATGCCTGCAGTTCCTTCGGGTTTCCACGGACACTCCCCAAACCTAATCATCTTTCACTTTTGCCCCGCCCCGCCCCCCCCCCACTGTTGAGCAATGATGGGTATATTTCTTTCTGTTCCATTATCATTAATGGGAATTGGGAGCACTTAAGAAGAGGCAAGCCTTTCCCTAGAGATGCAATTTCATGCATTAAGATATCAGAACGCAAGAGGACACACATTGCTACATGGTGGATTCACATGATTGGCTCCATTAACACTAATGGGAAAGAGGCCCCGTCCCCTCGCTGCGCTGACGGGGCAAATAGAAAAGCCCTAGAGCCTCAGGAGGCCCTGGCTGGCTGACTGACCTCACCCGTGTGTGTATTTTCCTTTGTTTTCAAATCCAGCTGGATAAATATAGCAGAGCGGCCCCTGATTGAATATAGATAACGGGTCTTCATCCTGCCAGTTGGTGGTCTGTGAGGGGTGGCTTTAAATGAATGCATGAGAGTGAGCCCATAAGTCACATATAAACATCAGTCTAATCAATATATGGTCACACATTCCAAAAACTAGAGAAAGCAAATTAGGAATACCAGCATTCACAGAAAGGAGATGAAAACCCTGAAACTCAAAGATTTCTGTATGCTGCAGGCTCACACTGTGCATGCCACCCAGGGGACCAGCCATGCCCTGATGGGCCTGCCTTCCACATCATTCCTTTCCAGGCCTCTCCTGCCCTCCTTCTGTCAGGGTAAAATGTGTACATAACTGCCTTTCCTTTGATGTCTTTTCTCTATTGCACTTTCTGATATTCTCTTTCCTCTGAATGTTTTCACAAATTTCATAACTACTGAATTACAAAATCTCAGGCCCTTCAAGCATAAAATTAAGAGGAGGTATAGGGGTATATGACTTCCCAGGTGGCACAGTGGTAAAGAATCCATCTGCCAATGCAGGAGATGCAAAAGGTGAGGGTTTGATCCCTGGGTCAGGAAAAGCCCCTGGTGGAGGATATGGCAACCCACTCCACTATTCTTGCCTGAGAAATCTCATCGACAAAGGAGCCTGGTGGGCTACGATCCTTGGGGCCGCAAAGAGTCGGACACTACTGAGCACCCACACAGGTACACACACACACACATAGCTTTATAAGGAAAAAGACACATGGTCAAATAATTCACCTAGAGTCATTAGTCAGCAAGGAATACAGATCAAGGATCCAGGGAAAAGTAAGAGTAACATGTAAGAATTAAAGCTATGGGGTTGGATATTCCTGGGTTCCAATCAAATGTTTAATATGTGATCATGATCAAGTCATTTAATCTGTCCTGTTTCTACATTCATTAAAATTAAACAATCAAGTCCCCTGGATCATTGGAAAAGCAAGAGAATTCCAGAAGAACATTTACATCTGCTCTATTGACTATGCCAAAGCCTTTGACTGTGTGGATCACAACAAACACTGGAAAATTCTGAAAGAGATGGGAATACCAGACCACCTTACCTGCCTCCTGAGAAATCAGTACACAAGTCAAGAAGCAACAGTTAGAACTGGGCATGGAACAACAGAATGGTTCCAAATAGGGAAAGGAGTATGTCAAGGCTGTACATTGTCACCCTGCTTATTTAACTTATATGCAGAGTACATCAAGTGAAATGCTGGGCTGGATGAAGCACAAGCTGGAATCAAGATTGCTGGGAGAAATATCAATAACCTCAGAAATGCAGATGACACCACCCTTATGGCAGAAAGTGAAGGAAGAAGAACCTCTTGATGAAAGTGAAATAGGAGAGTTAAAAAGTTGGCTTAAAGCTCAACATTCAGAAAACTAAGATCATGTCATCTGATCCCATCACTTCATGGCAAATAGATGGGGAAACAATGGAAATAGTGACAGACTTTATTTGGGGGGTCTCCAAAATCACTGCATGATTTTGTCATGAAATTAAAAGATGCTTGCTCCTTGGAAAAAAAAGCTATGACCAACCTATACAGCATATTAAAAAGCAGAGACATTACTTTGCCAACAAAGGTCCATTTAGTCAAAGCTATGGTTTTTCCAGTAGTCATGTATGGATGTGAGAGTTGGACTATAAAGAAACCTGAGTGCCAAATAATTGATGCTTTTGAACTGTGGTGTTGGAGAAGACTCTTGAGAGTCCGTTGAACTGCAAGGAGATCCAACCAGTCAATCCTAAAGGAAATCAGTCCTGAATATTCATTGAAAGGACTGAAGTTGAAGCTGAAACTCCAATACTTTGGCCTGATGCGACAAATTGACTCTTTGGAATAGACCCTGATGCTGGGAAAGATTGAAGGCAGGAGGAGAAGGGAACCACAAAGGCTATGGTTGGATGGCATCACAGACTCAATGGTCATGAATTTGAGCAAGCTTCAGGAGTTGGTGATGGACAGGGAAGCCTGACATGCTGCAGTCCATGGGGTCGCAGAATCGGACATGATTTAGTGACTGAACTGAACTGAACTGAAACTTCGGTGACTTACAGCAATAAACAGATATTTCTGCTTGTGAATCTGGAGACTGGCTGGGTGGATCTAAAGATCTGGAATGGATAAAGTCAGCCAGCTTGCTTATCCATCTTTGACAGTTGGTCAGTCAGGTCTGCATGATCTAGGATGGCCCCAGTAGGATGGCTCATCATGGCTCCATGTGGCCTCTCCTTATCCACCTGTGCCCTCTCCTATCCACCTGTGCCCACCATCCCCCCCCCTCCCCGCCGCCCCGGCCCCTCACCAATTGTTCTCCTAGGGGCGGAGGTCTAAGAGAAAGAGGGCAGACACAGGGCCCTTAAGAACTGGAGTGATTACCTAATCACTTATTGCATCGTATCAGTTAAACAAGCCACACAGACAAATTTGAAGTTGAAAGCTGAGGAAATACACTCTCTTTCATGACAGACATGCATTGCAACAGAGTCATACTGCAAAGGGTGTATCAAGGGTGGGGCAGGGCCTTTTTTTTTGGCAAATTATCGTTTTATTAGATTTTTACAACATCTTATTGAGTTGAGTACATTACCTGCAATTTACAAATGAGGAAACTGAGGCTCAGAGAAATGGAATAATTTACCCAAGTTCTTACAGATAGTAAGTGGAATTAGTAGAATTTAAACCAAAGCTGTCTGCCTCCCACAAAGCCAAATAAATCATTTGTTAAAGTGCTTAACAGGACCCAGCCCGTAGCAAATTGCTCGATAGAATACATCGATTGTTAAAACCATGACAAGCATAATGTCAATCTTACTTATCAATTATGAATTATATGAATTGTATCCGGCACACGTTATGTGTTTCTTCAGATTCCCCTGGTGTTGACCTCTCTCAGATTCTTAGGAACTTGCTCTGTCTTGATTTATTGTACAAATCATTGACTCTGCTCAGACCTCTGTAGTCTGATCATAAGTCACTTTGCCCAGGAATGTCAGGCCCTCCACCCTGCTGAGCTTTGGGTCTGTCCATGACCTCTGGACTGACGAGAAAGTCCACATTGTGAGGTGTGAGGTCTTGTCAACCTGAGGGTCTGAAAAGCCATTTAATAAATAAGACTAGACATATGTAAGGAACTCAATCTGCTAAGGAGTCACCTTTGACAAGTAGAAAATAGGGCAAAAAGGAGCGGGCCAGTAAATGTCCGCTCCATAACCCCTTCCATGGTCTGTTCCATGACATTGCCTAGGGCTGAGGAAGCATGTCGGCCAGGCAACATACCGTGTCTGCTCATCAGGAAGCAGTGCCTAGTATAGTGCTTAATATAGTTTGTCACCTTGTTCTCCTTTGTTTCCCACCTCACTTTCTTTTGTCTTCAGCTTTATGCCCTTGGTTTATGTCTCCCAATTAAAGCTTTGGAACTTAATCCTTGCCTCAGACTCTGCTTCTAGGCAACTCTGGCTAAGAAAAGGATGCTTTTTTTTCAAAATTATGTATCTCAGTTATATATCAATCCATTTAAGATTAAAATGTGCCAATATTCTTCTAATCACTGGAGTTTATGGGTGTAACATCTGCACAATTTATATGTGGTTTCAGTGCACCTATGAGGCAAATTCATATCCTTTTTATGATGAAGTGATAAGCCTGTTTCTGGAACAGCTTGAAAAGTGTGTGTGGAGGCAGACACTGGGATGTAAAAGCAATCTCAGTTATTGCTGGTTTCAAGTTGAATCTGGGTCTTGGTGGCAAGAACATATAGAACTGTACCCCCAAAAAATGTCTTAATGACCTGGATAATCATGATGGTGTGGTCACTCACCTAGAGCCAGACATCTGGAATGCAAAGACAAGTGGTCCTGAGGAAGCATTACTATGAACAAAGCTAGTGAAGGTGATAGAATTCCAGTTGAGCTATTTCAAATCATAAATGATGATGTTGTTAAAGTGCTGCACTCAATATGCCAGCAAATTTGGAAAACTCAGCAGTGGCCACAGGAGTGGAAAAGGTCAGTTTCAATTCCAATCCCAAAGAAAGGCAATGCCAAAGAATGTTCAAACTACCACACAATTGCAATCATTTCACATCTTAGCAAGGCAATGCTCAAAATCCCTCAAGCTAGGCTTCAACAGTATGTGAACCGAGAACTTCCAATTGTACAAAATAGATTCAGAAAAGGCAGAGGAACCAGAAATCAAGTTACTAACATCCATTGGATTATAGAAAAAGCAAAGGAATTCCATAAAAATATCTTTTTCAGTCTCATTGACTACATAAAGCCTTTGACTGTGTGGATCACAACAAACTTGGAAAACTTTTCAAGAGATGGGAATACCAGACACCATATCTGCCTCTTGAGAAACCTGTATGTAGGTAAAGAAGCAACAGCTAGAACCAGACATGGAACAATGGACTGATTCAAAACTGGGAAAGGAGAACATCAAGGCTGTATACTGTCACCCTTCTTATTTAACTTATATGCAGAGTACATCATAAGAAAATGATGGGCTGGATAAAGCACAAACTGGAATCAAGATTGCAGGAAGAAATATCAATAACCTCAGATATTCATATGACACCACTCTAGTGACAGAAAGCAAAGAGGAACTAAAAAGCTTCTTGATGAGGGTGAAAGAGGAGAGTGAAAAAGCTGGCCTAAAACTCAACATTCAGAAAACTAAGATCATGTCATCTGGTCCCATCACTTCATGGCAAATACATGGGGGGTGGGGGGAATGGAAACAGTGAGAGACTTTTATTTTCTTGGGTGACAAAATCACTACAGGTGGTGATTAGAGCAATAAAATTAAAAGATATTTGCTCCTTGGAAGAAAAGCTATGACAAACTTATTATATTAAAAAGCAGAGACATTACTTTTCTGACAAAGGTCCATATTGTCAAAGCTATGGTTTTTCCAGTAGGCATGTAGGGATGGAGAGTTGGACCATAAATAAAGTTGAGCACTGAAGAATTGATGCTTTTGAACTATGATGCTGGAGGAGACTTTTCAGAGTCCATTGGACAACAAGGAGATCAAACCAGTCAATCCTAAAGAAAATCAATCCTGAATATTCATGGAAGGACTGTTGTTGAAGCTGAGGCTCCAATACTTTGGTTACCTGATGTGAAGAGCCGACTCAGATAAGTTGGCTTATAGATAAAGAGCCGACCTTTATCATTAGATAAAGAGCCGACCCTGATGCTGAGAAAGATTGAAGGCAGGAGGAGAAAGGGGCAACAGAGGATGAGATGGTTGGATGGCATCACTGATTCAACGGACATGATTTTGAGCAAACTCTGGGAGATGGTGAAGGACAAGGAAGCCTGACCTGCCGCAGTCTGCAGGGTCGCAAAGAGTCAGACAGGATTAGTGACTGAACAACAACAAAAACACACACCTGGAGATGTTTCAGAGAGCTGGTTGAATGGGTGCGGGGGCTTCCTTCCTCGTTCTCCAATGTAGACAAGCTGATACAGACTCTAAAGGTGGCTCTGGGCTGGCGGAGTGCAGTGTGAGCCTAGAAAATGCCCCCCACTCCCCTGCCTGCACTTTCTTCTGGAAGATGCTCGTCTACATTTCTGAAAAAGTAAGTTAAGCAATTCTGGCTACAATCTCCCCTTTCCTCTTTGTCAAGAGGACAATGATATAGTCTCCTGTATGGTCTGAGTTGAGAGATATAATTACACAATTTAGAGATAAGAATGTGTGATCAGAATAAAAATTAGTGTGAGATCAGCCAACTCTTATTTGTTCTCTCAATATTTGTCTGATTTTTCTCCTGTTGTAGTAGACTTGTGTCCTTTTGGCAACTTCCTTTAGTTTAAAAAAAAAATTGTTTGCCTAGAATCAGCCACAACTATAAGCAGTATAGTATTGTCACTTACAAGTGAGATTGAAAAGGTGCTAGGAGGGACCCTGAAGTAATTTCAATCTAAAACCTACAGCATCTGAAATTCTATCAGATCTATTTCTTTGGTAAAAAATCACATTCTTTCTTTTTAGTGCAAGGTAAGCCTGGCCACGCTGTGTACATCCTGTAGACAAAGTCCAGAGTGCAGGGAACTAAAGGTTTTATCCCATAGAGTCTGCATTTCCTGAGTAGAACACAACTGTTCTATACCTGCATTTAATAGTCCTCCTTCTATATCCTTCTCTCCCCTACATTGTGACACAATATTTAAAGCATTTCCCTAAATGTAAAAATAAAAATTAAGAAAAATAAAACTGAGACACCATAAATGGAGTAACAGGGGAGGAAGGTTTGCTCCCTCCTCCCATGATTCGCAGGTCCTGCTGACTCTTAAAAGAGACGTTCAGACAGCCTCAATATCTTAAATATCTGATAACAGAGTTGTTCTGGAGTTGAAGGCAGTGGGGGTGGGGTGGGCATTATCAGAGTCATGATACAGTAACGTTATCTGTCAAGTTATACCTTAGTTGCTGTGACCTCAGTTTCTTTATTAGCCTTCAGAAAGGGACTTTGAAAAGGAGCCAGACTTGAGCTAATATGTGAGTTGTCACCCTAACTAAACTTGTGACATTGAATAAGTTGTATCATCACCTTCCCTGGATCTTGCAATTGGTAATTATATCCTCTTGGGCTAATGTCTTAGGTCATCTCCTCCTAAGAGGAGCTTTCATGTGCAAGTAATTTACTGATGCCAAGCAGGACCCTGTGGGGCTCCTAAGCACAAAGCTTTTCTGTGCCCCACATTTATTCGATTATAGGAAACAGCCTTCGTCCAGCCTCCAGGACCTTCCCTGAGTTTCAGTGAGCAGATTCTAGCAGTTGTTAATCAGGAAAAGGAGGGGATGCAAGGGGCTTCCCCAAGGCTCAGTGGGTAAAGAATCCACCTGCAATACCAGATACACAGGAGATGTAGGTTTGATCCCTGGGTTGGGAAGATCTCTTGGAGGAGGAAGTGGCACTCCATCCCAGTATTCTTGCCTAAAAAAATACCATGGACAGAGGAGCCTGTGGGCTACAAAGGTTACAAACAGTTTGACACAACTGAGCAACTAAACATGCATGCATGGGGGTGCGAGACCAGGGAAAAACAAACAGTCAAAAGCAGACTTGAGGCAAAGTCCAGTTTCTGCATCAGTGGATACACACAGCAATTATCTTTGAGCTATTCAGCAGGTAATTAAACCCCCTCCAGGTGGTTAGAAGTTAACAATGAATGATTGTATGCAGCCTACAAGCATCTAGACCCCAGACCAGATGGACCTGAAGTTTGATGCCGACTCCTGCTTCCCACCACCAAACCATAAGAAGAATGTGCATGAGCTGATGATAACCTCTTTTAAACAGTTATTATTAAAATTCTCACTATCTTCTCCAAATTGGGACATGGGTTTTTTGAGGTCATCAGCCCACTGTGTACCCCTCAGCCTGGCAAAGTAATAAAGCCTATTCTTTTCTACTTCTTCTAAAACTCTGTCTCTGAGGGATTTTCATGGTGGTCCAGTGGTTAAGACTCTACCTTCCCAATGGAGGGGACCCGGGTTCAATTCTTGATCGGGGAACTAAATCCTATCTGCCACAGACACCATATGCCTCCCAGCAGAGCCAAATAAATAAAGTAAAAATAAAATCTCTGTCTCCCTGGTGTCCAGAGGAGCTGAGGTTCTGGCGTCATACTAGAGAATCATGCTTGGGAAAAGGTGGTGAATGAGGAAAGTGGGTCTGGTCGAAGGACAGAAGCCAAGCAAAGAGGAAGAATGTTCAGGTAAATTCCCAACATCAGCCTGGTCCCAAGGGGAGCTGTGGAGTAAGACTTACACTCCACAGAGTCTGTGGTGCCTTGAAGCAAATGAGCTGAGCTTTCACATGTCAATAACCATTAGTAAGGCTTGCCTCATGTATAAAATAAGAATCAAATCTCCATTACCAGGCAGTTTGAATTACACGCTCTAAGTGGGTAAAACACTTGGTAAAGTGCCTGGCACCAGGTAAGATTATGACATGTGCTAGGTCATTTATAATAACTAGTGGCATTATTATTGAAAAATTGAGCAAGTTGCTTAGGAGTCACATGTCTGACTGGAGCAGAGCCTTAAAAGAGGACCTTCACTTGATTCTTTCCCTTCAGGCTCCCTAAAGAGTCACAGAAATTCAAGGTTGTGGGTTTATTCTCTGGGTCACTGGGGACTCAAGTGTCTTCTTCTAGGTGGTTTTAATTCTAAAATCAATTAGAATTCACGTGAAGAGTAAAAATGAAAATGATCTGTCCTGTGTTTGTCAGAGTTGTTCTGAAAATCTGAATATAAAAAATTCAGACAATTCAAAAGGTCTTCATCCATGTGGGTACATTCATATGGAAGCAAAGTTGAATTGGAAGTATTTCGCATTGACCAGGGTCATATTTTTGTTTGAAAGCAGAGTTCTGTCAAGGGCTTTTCTGGTGGCTCTGCAGTAAAAAATCTGCCTGTCAATGCAGAAGACGTGGGTATCAGCAAGATTCCCCTGGCAGAGGAAATGGCAACCCACTCCAGGGATCTTGCCAGGAAAATCCCATGGACAGAGAAGCCAAGCAGGCTATAGTCCACGGGGTAGCAAAAGAGTCGGACACACTGAGCAACCAAACAACAACAAAATCTATTCACAGTCACACAGCGTGCTGTGCTCTGCTCAGTCACTTCAGTCTCGCCCAACTCTGTGCAACCCTATGGATCATAGCCCACCAGGTTCCTCTGTCCATGGAATTCTTCAGGCAAGAATACTGGAGTGGGTTGCCATGCTCTCCTCCAGGGGATCTTCCCAATCCAGGGATCAAATCCACATCTCCTGTGTATCCTGCTTTGCAGGCAGATTCTTTACCACTAAGCCACCAGAAAAGACCAGTCACACAGCTAATTGGTGACTAAGCATACTTTGATTCAAAATGTTTAACTTTTAAAAAAGCCTAGATTCTTAACTAGCCACCACCTTTGAACCCTTGAACTTGAAACTAAGAAAGTGTGAAAGGAGATCCTTTAGTTCTTATTGCAAGAGGCATCCATTTCAACCTCTGAATTAATAGTCCAAGGGAATTCTTTCTTTGATTTCAGATCCCCTCCTAGGTCAGTTTTGTGAATATGTCTGGATCTTGCATCATATTCCATGGAGAGACATGTGGACAACATTCCTCTTGCATTTTCACACTCTGTGGCTTAGGTGTTCCTGGAGACCCCATTGAGTTCCAATGCTAGCTGCCATAGATTCTCCACCAAGGAGTGGGGTTTAGAATTATCACCAACAATAAAGGCTCATCCTCCAGAAATGTAATATGCCTGAAAGCTAACCTTCTAAAAGTTCAAAAGATTGTTATCACTAAACTGAAAGGAAATCCTTCTGTGTAGGGTTGACCTTATCGGCTACAATGAGGACTAGAGTTTCAATCTGCTTCCCAAGTGTGTTGTAATAAGGAAGGAAAGAGAGACAAACAAGATAGTGCAGATGAGGCTAGCTCTGTGAAATCAGTACCACAAACCAACTGAACTGTCTTCTGCATTTATTCACTTTCTTATACTAGGGCAGCACCCCCGCCATCTTTTTTTTTTTTTTTTCAACTTTCCCATAACATTCAGCACAACACCAACACTTCCGAATGATTCTAAGGCTAATACTCCCTCAGTATTTCTCCACCACTCATAAAATCTATGTGGAAATTACAAAGCTAATGGTCATAATAAAGAATGAGCACAGATGTATCATCAAAAAGAAAAGAGCCATGGACTTGGAATCTTTCATTGTTTTCTTCTTCTTTCCCTCCCACCATGTATTAACATAAAGAATGATAGTATCACCATTTTGGCCACACCTCTCAGTATTCGGGATCTTAATCCCCAACCAAGGATCAAACCTGACCCTCCCCATTGGAGAACAATAGATAGTAAATCATGAGATGCATATATTTTTGAATAGATCCTCACACACACTGAACTACATAAAGGTATCATACTAGCTTGCAAGCATCCTTTCCTAAAGGAATCCTACAGTCCAGATAGGCAGTAAGACATTTAGACTGATGAATAAAGCATGAGGCAAGTAAATTCTGTTTATGGTTCTATGAGTTTAGTGGTTGAAGAAATCATTTAGAGCCAGATTGGTCAAGGAAAGCATTGTGAAGGAGGTTGATTTTGAGCAATAGCCTGTGGTAGGCAGGCTGAGAAAACTAGAATAGGCATCCTGTGCTCAGGGTTCATATAAGCAAGGGTGTCATGGGAGGAAATTTATAAGACATTATCTGACTATCTGATGCACGATGGGCCTAGTACAACAAAGAGTTTATAATAAAACTTTGAGATATTTTAACTAAGTTTACATAGACTTTTAAATATATTTGAAATGTTAAAGTCTTCCCTTATTAAATACTTACTGGCTGTTGACTAAAGAATAATATAACAAGCCTGTCTTTGCATAACAAACCAGTGTAAGCTCAGTGACTTAAGATGACCATCGTTTTATTTACTCAAAGCAATTATGGACAAGAAACTTATATGCAGAGTACATCATGAGAAATGCTGGGCTGAAAGAAGCACAAGCTGGAATCAAGATTGTCAGGAGAAATATCAACAACCTCAGATATGCAGATGACACCACCTTTATGGCAGAAAGTGAAGAGGAACTCAAAAGCATCTTGATGAAAGTGAAAGAGGAGAGTAAAAATGTTGGCTTAAAGCTCAACATTCAGGAAACTAAAATCAGGGCATCTGGTCCCATCACTTCATGGCAAATAGATGGGGAAACAGTGTCAGACTTTATTTTGGGGGGCTGCAAAATCACTGCAGATGGCGATTGCAGCCATGAAATTAAAAGATGCTCACTCCTTGGAAGGAAAGTTATGACCAACCTAGATAGCATATTCAAAAGCAGAGACATTGTTTGCCAACAAAGGTCCATCTAGTCAAGGCTATGGCTTTTCCAGTGGTCATGTATGGATGTGAGAGTTGGACTGTGAAGAAAGCTGAGTGCTGAAGAATTGATGCTTTTGAGCTGTGGTGTTGGAGAAGACTCTTGAGAGTCCCTTGGACTGCAAGAAGATCCAACCAGTCCATTCTAAAGGAGATCAGCCCTGGCTATTCTTTGGAAGGAATGATGCTAAAGCTGAAACTCCAGTACTTTGGCCATCTCATGCGAAGAGTTGACTCACTGGAAAAGACTCTGATGCTGGGAGGGATTGGGGGCAGGAGGAGAAGGGGACGACAGAGGATGAGATGGCTGGATGGCATCACTGACTCAATGGACGTGAGTCTGAGTGAACTCCAGGAGTTGGAGATGGACAGGGAGGCCTGGCGTGCTGCAGTTCATGGGGTCACAAAGAGTCGAACACGACTGAGCGACTGAACTGAACTGAACTGAAATGAACTGAATGTAGGTTGAGTTCAAATGAATGATTTTTCTGCTGGTCTAGTCTGGGGTCATTCACACAACTCAGAGGGGGCTGGGTAGTTTTGATAGCCTTGAATATGTGCTCCTATTGGTGGTATCTTCTCCACCTACCTCACTCTGTCCCTACCCCCAGAATCTTCCATCCCTTCTCTTCTGTACTGGTGGAATCTGGATCATGGATTCTGGATCATGGATTCTGCCCTTCCAGCAGTAATCTGGTGAAGACTGATAAATGATATCCAGACAGTTAAGAGTAATGGATCTCATTCTATAATTAGAGAAGTAACCCTAAACAAGGTTTCAAATTTGAAGATAAATCTATGCTATTTACCCTACTTAAAAAACATCACCTACTACCATGAATGTTCTGGAATAGTTAGATTTAGAAGTGGTCAGTCTATCTTGTTCAGTGCCCTACAGATGGCGTACAAGGAATCCATGGTTTCAGAAGAACATAGCTGTGATAAGCTTGAGCAGGAGTGGTGATATTGTTTGCTCTGTGGGGAGAAAATAAATCTGTATGCTCCTGAATGTCTGCATGCCCTGACATAGATACATCTTTCTCCCTTTGGGGATAGAAATGAGATACACAGCATACCAGCAACTCCTTTTTCCCTTAACACCTACATAGGGATTTGTCAATACCTGAAGCATATTTATTTCCATTTACTTTTAGTATTTAAAATCTAGCTTCCTAATCTCCTGATATTTGAGGAAAATATCATTGGTGGCCTGAATCAGAATGCAACTCAATAGTGCCCAAATAGGTCCAGAATTTTCATTTCTTTTCTAAAAGAACCTAAGACAGCCTTTTTTTTTTTTTTTTTAACAAGGAATACCTGTGCTGCAATACTCTGTCTGCCTACAGCTGCTTTCCCAAAGGGAAGGGAGTTTTCAAAGTACTTCAGAAATGTTAATACAGTTATCCTTCAAATTTTCTTAATTAATGTATAAAGAACAAGAATTTACCACTATTAAATAAAAGAGCCATATTAGCATTTGTCCACATGCCCTTTGGTCCTAACCCTGTAATGCTCATTGACCTAAAATCTGAATGTCACCATTTGCATCTTGTTGCCTGGGGGCTTCTGTTGTCTCTGCACATCTCTGCCCTTAGGCACAGCAGGTTGAAAGACTAGAGAATGAACTGTCGTCCTCAGGGGCAGCTATCAAGTCATGGGTTATTCACTAAGTCATGTCTGACTCTTGGTGACCCCATGGACTGTAGCCTGCCAGGCTTCTTCCTCATGGGATTTTCAAGTAATGACTCTCAAGTAATGACTGACAAAAATTGAAAATCCTTAGACAGCACCCTTCCCCTGTGGCAACTCATGCCCGCTGGTGGGATAATTCTGAGGTCCTTGTTCTACACCAACTCCCTGATTCCCTAGCAGAAGTAAGCACCAGTTACCCTCAGTGACACTAAAGTTGAGAATATACCCTGAATCACCTACCTTGCTGCCCTGATCCTTCCTCCTAAATAAATCCCTTTCTCTGGAATCTGTATCTCATATTCTGCTTCTGGGGGAAACAAAATTAATGCAAAGAGGGATGCATAAAGAGTGCTTTTCATTAAATCAGATTTAATCTTTAGGTTTCAGACCTAGAGCTTCTTCCATAGACGATTCTCTTCTTTCTATATTTTGAATTGTGGGATTTAAAATTAGAAAACACCATGGACAATTTCATTTCAAACACTTTATCCTAAAGGTGAGGAGGCTGAGTGTCAGAAAGGTGGAGGACTTGCTTCTTAGGGGTAAAGCAGAGCAGCTTTTGTTCCCCAAACAGCACTGTCCACACTAAGCCACAACATATCCATTACTTTATGTCTTTTCCTATCAAATATCATGCAATGAAAATAATATACCACAATAAGAGAAAGAGACAAACTTACAGATAACAAGAAAAATAGACCAGAGGAAGAGACAGGAAAGAATGGAGGAGGAAAGAAGGGGGTTATCCCAGCAGTGAAACTATACAGTGGTTCTCAATTTTAGACATGTTGGAATCACTTGAAGAGCATTTAAAAGGACTGAAGCCTGGCTCCATTCCCCAGGGATCCTGATCTAATTGACTTGCTGTACAGCCTTGGCACTGGGACTTAAAACACACACACACACACACACAAAAACAAACCTTCAGTTGACTTTAATGTGTAGCCAAGATTGAGAACCACTGGTTTGGTGTACCCAACTGTGCAATTTTTCCATTACTGAGATAAGAAATCATATTGCTTCAAGCAGTCAAAAGACACTCCAAGGTTATTTTAAAAACTGAAGAAATATCAGAAGTTGTTAAAAAGATATATTTTTAGAAGTTTGGAAAAGTGAAATTGTTAGTCGGTCAGTTATACCTGACTCTTTGCAACTCCATGGACTGTATACTGCCAGACTCCTCTGTCCATGGGATTCTCCAGGCAAGAACACTGGAGTGGGTTGCCATTTCCTCCCCCAAAGGATCATCTTGACCCAGGGATTGAACCTGGGTCTCCCGCGTTGCAGGCAGATTCTTTATGGTCTGAACCACCTTATATTTAAACATTTAACATTTATAAAGCACACTATACAATATAATTACACATTCAATCACAGTGCTTCTTATAGGTCAAATAATGGCCCCAAGATGCCTTAATCCCCAGAACCTGTGAATAGGATACCTTTTCACATATAATTAAGCTAAGGATCCAGAAATGGGGAGACTCTCCTGGAAGTTCTGCATGGATCCAATGTAATCACAAGGGTCAGGAGGGTCAGAGTCAGAGACTAAGGGAGGCCAGCAGAGGCTGAGTAGTGTCATTGCTGGAAGGGGCCCAAGTGCCAGAGTAGGCAGCCTCTGGAAGCTGGAAAAGACTAGAGATGGATTCTCCCATAGAGCTTCCATTAGGGAGGCAGCCACTCTCACAAGTTGATTTTAGCCTCCTCGATACATTTTCAGACTCCTGACCTCCACAAATATAAGCTCATAAGTCTGTATTTGTTTGTTTGTTTGTTTGTTTTTAATTCTATTATAATGGATTCTCATTGATTAGCAAAGCTTGTGTTTTCTTAAGTCATGGAGTCTACTGTGAACAGTTACACTGGCAGTAAGAAACTCACACAGGACTAGTGGTGTGGTCTGTTCAAGAGAAACAGCTTTAAAGGTGTTTGATAGACGTTTCCTTTCACTTCTGCACCCACACCTATCCTGATGGATAATGTAACCTGAAGATACTGGAAACCTGGAATTAATACTCTTTGTGACTATGTGTGCATGCTCAGTCATGTCTGACTCTTTGCGACCCCTGATTGAAGCCCACCAGGCTCCTCTGTCCACGGGACTGTCCAGGTAAGAATACTGGAGTGGGTTGCCAGTTCCTCCTCCAGCAGGTTTTTTTTTCCACTCAGGGATCGAAACCACACCTCCCACATCTCCTGCATTGCAAGCAGATTCTTTACCACTGTGCCACCTGGAAAGCCCTTGTCAACTGTGCAGCCCAGGCCAAATGATTCCCTGACTCCTGGTGATAAACTCTGAATCCAAGCTCATGTGGCAGTGTTGCAAGAGATATGAAATAGCATAATGCCAAAATAATGCATCTGCCGAAATGCAATGCCCAGAACAGAATCTAAATAATCATGTATATGTTAAGGGCTTCCTTAAATAATCATGTATTCATTTATTTATCCATTCTTCTATTCATCCATTTGTTTATCCTAGTTTTCACCATGTGAAGTTGAAGTGAAGTTGTTCAGTCGTGTCTGACTCTTTGCGATACCATGGACTGTAGCCTACCAGGTTCCTATCCATGGAATTTTCCATTTCCTTGTCCAGGGGATCAAACCCAGGTCTCCTGCATTGCAGGCAGATCCTTTACCCTCTGAGCCACAAAGGAAGCCCAAATAATCATGTATTCATTTATTTATCCATTCTTCTATTCATCCATTTTTTTATCCATTAGACCAACATCTTTTGGTTCCTGTTTTTGTATTGAGTGGGCTTCCCAGGTGGCACTAGTGGTAAAGAACCTGCCTACCAATACGGGAGACTCAAGAGCTGTGGGTTCGATTCCTGGGTCAGGAAGATCCCCTAAAAGAGGCCATGGCAACCCATTCCAGTACTCTTGCCTGGAGAATCCCATGAACAGAGGAGCCTGGCATGCCATGGTCCATAGGATAGCAGAGTCAGACATGACTGAAGCAACTTAGCACACATGCATGTACTTGTGTTGAGCAGGGAGTATATTATAGTACAGTTAGAATTGCCAGATAAAATACAGTATACCTAGCTACACTTGAATTTCAGACAAACAGAAAATGATTTTTTACATATGTGTGTCCCAAATACTGCATCATGTTAATACTATAGTATTGGTTGGTGTTCTTTGAAATTCAAGTTTAACTGGGCACTCTATATTTATTTTTTGCTTAATCTGGCAACTCTAAGTATAATGGTTTTTGGTCAGATTTCCTGGATACACTACTGTGTTATTGGTAATTGGTTGCTATGTTTTGTGAATGAGCTATGCTTATAAAACTTTAAACCTACTTCTCTCACAGAATTTATTCCGATGTATAATCTAGTGCCAGAGAAAGAAGGGTGGACTTTTGGTTAGAGTAAAAAGAAAAAGGCTCTGCCTACAGCACTTGGGCACTCCCTGTGGGACTGCAGATGCAATGCTTTATAGAAACATAGGAAAAAAGGGAGAGTCTGGTGCAGATTTCAGAGGTCTACAGATCATCTTTTGAATGTTGGCCCTGGCATTCACTAGCTGTGTAACTTAGGCAAGTTATATATTGTCTAAACTTCTGGAGGGGCGCTTCTGTAAAATTGTGCTGTGCTGTGCTTAGTCACTCAGTCATGCCCGATTCTTTGCACTCCCATGGACTGTAATCCACTAGGCCCCTCTGTCCATGGGGATTCTCCAGGCAAGAATACTGGAGTGGGTTGCCATAGATCCCCCTCCTCCAGGGGATCTTCCTGATCCAGGGATCAAACCCAGGTCTCCTGCATTGCAGGAAGATTCTTTCCCATCTGAGCCACCAGGGAAGCCCAAGAATATTGGAGTGGGTGGCCTATCCCTTCTCTAGGGGATTTTCCAACCAAGGGATTAAACTGAGGTTGCATCACAGTCAGATTCTTTACCAGCTGAGCTACCAGAGAAGCCCCTATAAAATCATAACTTTACCTAATTTATACATCATTCAATTAATCAACTAATGTTTACTGTGTACCTCTTCAGTGCCAAGCATCTTTCCAGCTACTAGACATACTAGGTCGAAGAAGCCAAAGTCCTTAATCTCAGGGAGCTTATATTTCTTTGGTTAGGGTGATGATTAGAGGGATTATCTCAGTGCTGGATAGTAAGTGTTCAATAAATGTTATGGAATGACTGCTTTGAATACTTATGACTTAAGACTCTCCCCTCAAGGATCCCATCCTCATGTGAGCAGGTTTGTCCTGCCTGCCTTGTTCTGTCGTAGGCCTAGGATATTCTCTTTAAGGGGAAACCAGTTAAATCTTGAGTAACATAGGGTATAATTTTCCTCTGGGTCTAGGAGTAGCTAGCAAAAGAGAGATCTGGCTTCATTAGGTTCTGTGTTTTCTCAATGATGAACTTACAGATGTTCAAGCTGAATTTAGAAAAGGCAGAGAAACCAGAGATCAAATTACCAACATCTGCTGCATCATCAAAAAAGCGAGAGAGTTCTAGAAAAACATCTATTTCTGCTTTATTGACTGTGACAAAGCCTTTGACTGCATGGATCACAATAAACTGGAAAATTCTGAAAGAGATGGGAATACCAGACCACCTGACCTGACTCTTGAGAAACCTATATGCAGGTCAGGAAGCAACAGTTAGAAATGGACATGGAACAACAGACTGGTTCCAAATAGGAAAAAGAGTACATCAAAGCTATATATTATCACCCTGCTTATTTACCTGATATGCAGAGTACATCATGAGAAATTCTGGGCTGTAAGAAGCACAAGCTGGAATCAATACTGCTTGGAGAAATATCAATAATCACAGATATGCAGATGACACCACCCTTATGGCAGAAAGTGAAGAGGAACTAAAAAGCCTCTTGATGAAAGTGAAAGAGGAGAGTGAAAAAGTTGGCTTAAAGCTCAACATTCAGAAAACGAAGATCATGGCATCTGGTCCCATCACTTCATGGGAAATAGATGGTGAAACAATGGAAACAGTGGCTGATTTTATTTGTTTGGGCTCCAAAATCACTGCAGATGGTGATTGTAGCCATGAAATTAACACTTACTCCTTGGAAGGAAAGTTATGCATATTAAAAAGCAGAGACATTACTTTGTCAACAAAGGTCTTTCTAGTCAAGGCTGTGGTTTTTCCAGTAGTCATGTATGGATGTGAAAGTTGGACTATAAAGAAAGCTGAGCTCCAAAGAATTAATGCTTTTGAACTATGGTGTTGGAGAAGACTCTTGAGAGTCCCTTGGATTGCAAGGAGATCCAACCAGTCCATTCTAAAGGAGATCAGTCCTGGGTGTTCATTGGAAGGACTGATGTTGAAGCTGAAACTCCAATACTTTGGCCAGCTGATGCAAAGTACTGACTCATTTGAAAAGACCCTGATGCTGGGAAACATTGAGGGCAGGAAGAGAAGGGGATGACAGAGGTTGAGATGGTTGGATGGCATCACTGACTCAATGGACATGGGTTTGGGTAAACTCCACAAGTTGGTGATGGACAGGGAGGCCTTGGGTACTGTGGTTCATGGGGTCACAAAGAGTTGGACATGACTGAGCAACTGAACTGAACTTCCTCATTGAGGCAAGTTTCCATGAAGTAGTCCTTGGTAAGAGTATAGTGGATTCTGTGATGTGTTTGTTTGCCTGTAAGTCAGAAGGCCCCTCATGGGATGTTATATATTTTCAGCTTTGGTAAGCCATATGGATGTGACTATTAGTCCTGACATTCAGGAGTCCTAGACATTTAAGTATTTACTTTCATAGTTCCACTTATTTAAGTAAAATTTATTAAAATACCTTCCATGCATGCATGATGGAGGTAAACTTCAGTTTTCACAGCTGAAGGCATTTCACATTGTTAATGTGCAAAAAATCTGGCAGTAGAAGTATACTCTGAGATTATAGAGGAAAGAAATGTTTCTGATGGAATCCATAATATTCTCATGTCGTTACATGGTATAACTTCTTTAATCTATGTGCATGCCTAGGAAAGAATATGTAAGAAAGATTTTTATCTACAGAATAAATAAAAAAGCATCTGTTTATTCAACAACTATCCACTGCTGCTGCTGCTGCTAAGTCACTTCAGTCGTGTCCGACTCTGTGTGACCCCATAGACGGCAGCCCACGAGGCTCCCCCGTCCCTGGGATTCTCCAGGCAAGAACACTGGAGTGGGTTGCCACTGCCTTCTCCAATGCATGAAAGTGAAAAGTGAAAGTGAAGTCACTCAGTCGTGTTCAACTCTTAGCGACCCTATGGACTGCAGCCTACCAGGCTCCTCCATCCATGGGATTTGCCAGGTAAGAGTACCGGAGTGGGGTGCCATTGCCTTCTCCAAACTATCCACTAGATGTCCTTTATTAAGCACAGTGTTGTGTGCTAGGGAGAAAGAGAAGAAAAGCCATTGAAGACTTTGCTAGTCAAAGTGTGATAGATCCATGAACAATTAGTATCATCATTTTCTAAAAGATCTGCAGAAACTCAGACTCTTATGCTCCACCCCAGACCTAATGACTCTGAATCTGTATTTCAACAAGATCCACAGGTACTGAGAGTTTGAGAAGCCCTGATATGTGATACAGTCATGGTTATTTGGATCACTCTATAGAGATCCTCTTGATGTGGCTGAAAGAGGAGAGTGAACTAGCTGGTTTAAAACTCAATATTAAACACACACACACACACACACACACACACACACTAAGATCATGACATCCAGTCCCATCACTTCATGGCAAATAGAAGGGGAAAAAGTGGAAGTAGTGACAGATTTTATTTTCTGGGGCTCCAAAATCACTGCAGATGTTGAATGCAGCCATGAAATTAAAAGACACTTGTTCCTTGAAAGGAACACTATGACAAACTAGACAGCGTATTAAAAAGCAGAGATATCACTTGCCTACAAAAGTCCATAGAGTCAGAGCTGTGGTTTTCCCAGTACTCATGTGTGAATGGGGCTTCCTAAGTGGCTTAGTGGTAAAGAATCAGCCTGCCAATCCAGGAGACACAGGAGATGTGGGTTCAGTCCCTAAGTTGGGAAGATCCCTTGGAGTTCAGTTCAATTCAGTTCAGTCACTCAGTTGAGTCAGACTGTGATCTATCACCAACTCCCAGACTTTACCCAAACTCATCTCCACTGAATCGGTGATGCCATCCAACCATCTCATCCTCTGTTGTCCCCTTCTCCTCCCGCCTTCAATCTTATCCAGCATCAGGATCTTTTCCAATGAGTCAGCTCTTCACATCAGGTGGCCAAAGTATTGGAGTTTTAGCTTCAACTTCAGTCCTTCCAATGAACACTCAGGACTGATCTCTTTTAGGATGGACTGGTTGGATCTCCTTGCAGTTCAAGGGACTCTTAAGGGTCTTATCCAACACCACAGTTCAAAAGCATCAATTCTTCAGTGCTCAGCTTTCTTTATAGTCCAACTCTCACATCCATACATGACTATTGGAAAAACTTTGTGGACAAAGTAATGTCTCTGCTTTTTAATATGCTGTCTAGGTTGGTCATAGTGTTTCTTCCAAGGAGTAAGTGTCTTTTAATTTCATGGCTGCAATCACCATCTGCAGTGATTTGGATGCCCCTAAAAGTAAAGTCTGTCACTGTTTCCACTGTTTCCCCATCTATTTCCCATGAAGTGATGGGACCAGATGCCATGGTCTTAGTTTTCTGAATGTTGAGCTTTAAGCCAACTTTTTCACTCTCCTCTTTCACTTTCATCAAGAGGCTCTTTAGCTCTTCTCCACTTTCTGCCATAAGCGTGGTGTCATCTGCATATATGAGGTTATTGATATTTCTCCCAGCAATCTTGATTCCAGCCTGTGCTTCATCTAGCCCAGCGTTTCTCACGATGTACTCTGCATATAAGTTAAACAAGTAGGTTGACAATATACAGCCTTGACGTACTTCATTTCCTATTTGGAATGAGTATGTTGTTCCATATCCAGTTCTAATTGTTGCTTCCTGATTTGCGCACAGTGAGAGGCAGTTGTGCGGTGCTGGAGCAGCTGAGAGGAGATACCCCATGTCCAGGGTCAGAGAAACCCCAGTAAGATGGTATGTGTTTGGAGAGGGCATCAGAGGGCAGATGATTGAAACCTCAATCACAGAAAAGTAACCAATCCCTTGGAGTAGGAAATGGAAACCCACTCCAGTATTCTTGCCTGGAAAATTCCATGAACAGAGGTGCCTGATTGGCTGCAGTTCATGGAATTGGCACAACTGAGCACACATGCACACATGCATGCATGTATGGATGTGAGAGTTGGACCACAAAGAAGGTTGAGAGCCAAAGAATTGATGCTTTGAATTGTGGTGCTGGAGAAGACTCTTGAGAGCCCCTTGGACTGCAAGGAGATCAAACCAATCAATCCTAAAGGAAATCAACTCTGAATATTCACTGGAAGGATTGTGGCTGAAGTGGAAGCTCCAGTAGTCTGGCCACTAAACAGCTGACTCACTGGAAAAGACCCTGATGCTGGGAAAGATTGAAGGCAAAAGGAGAAGGGGCAGCAGAGGATGAGATGTTTAGATAGCATCACCGACTCGATGGACAAGAATTTACGCAAACTCCAGGAGACGGGGAAGGACAGAAGAACTTGTCATGCTGTGGTCCATGGGGTCAAAATGAGTCACTTGATTTAGTGACTGAACAACAACAACATAGAAAGGCAACTTATACAAAATTTTTAGGTAATGAGAACAGCAATCCGATTCTTAAACTTCTGCAGTGCTCTCCTCTGTTTCTCTCACTGTGATTTCAAACTTTTTTGACCACAAGCAACAATTCTGAATTAACTTAAAACCATATTATTAATGTTTGTATTTTTATTTCCTGGAATTCGTTTCTTCTCCATGAATTTTTAGCTCTGGGCATGCAAGTTCTCTATTTACTCTCTTTTTGAATAATGCAGCTTCAGTAATATGGAGATGCTTTTTGCCCTCAACTTCAAATATTTGTGCCAATGGATGGTATGAGATCAACACAACAGCAGGTAAAAAAGACCTCAGCATTGATTGTATCAGGTTTTTCAATATTCTTTATATTTGTGGAAAGCCTGGTATGTCTGCTCTTCTGTGAACTCACAATGATCTTTTTAATTGAAATGATTCACATACAAGAAAGTATAGTCCTTTTAAAGTAGACAATTCAATGCTTTAGAATATATTCACAAGACTACACCATCATCACCTCATTTCCACATTTTCACCTCCCCTCCAAAGAAATCACATACTTGTTAACAATCACTCTCCATTCTTCCTCCTCTCAGCTCCTGGTCACCATTAATTTACTTTCTGTCTCTACAGATTTCCCTCTTCTGGGTATTCATATAATGGGAACCATGCAATATGTAACCTTTGGTATCTAGTGTCTTTCATTTATCATGATTTCAAAGTGCATCCATGTTGTAGTATGCATCTGTTCATCCTTTCTTTTTATAGCTGAATAATACTCCATAGTAAAGATACACCATATGTGTTTATCCATTGATCAGTTGATGGACATTTAGGTTGCTTCTGCTGTTTTACTGTTATGAATAAAGCTATAATGAACATTCTTTTACCAGTATTTGTGTTAACAGATGTTATCAGTGCTCTTCTGTACATACCTGGGAATGAAATTATTGGGCCATATGGCATTTTTATTTTTAGCACCTAGAGGAACTGCCAAACTCTTTTCCACTGTAGCTACACCATTTTAGTGTTCCGGCAGCAATGTGTGATGGATCTGATTTCTCCATGTCTCCTTGCCAATTCTTGTTTGTGCCTGTGTTTTTTATTATAGACATGCTATTTGGTATGAAACAGTATTTCATTGTAATTTTTATTTGTATTTCCATAATAATTAATGATGCTGAAAATATTCTTATGTGCTTATTGTTAATGTGCATATTTCTTTGGAAAAATGTCTATTAAATTTTTTGCCCATATTGGTCTCTGTATTGTTGTGTTGTAAGGGTTCTTTATTTATTCTGAATACTAGAACTTTAACAGGTAAATTATTTCCCAGTATTTTCTCCCATTCTGTGGGATATCTTTTCACTTTACTGATGAGGTCCTGTGTAGCACAGGTTTTTTTTTGTTATTGTTGTAGCTTTGTTCCTTTGCTTGTTTGATTGTTTTACTGAAGTTTAATTTATCTATCTTCTTTGGCTTCTCATGTTTTAAGTATCATAGCTAAGAAACTACAGGCTAATCCAAGATCATGAAGACTTATAATTCTATTTTCATAAAAGTTTTGTTGTTTTAGTTTTAACATTAATATCTTTGATCCATTTTGAGTTAAATTTTGTGTATGATCCAAGGTTCTGGTCCAATTTTAGTTTTGCAATGCTGATATTCAGTTGTGCCTATTCATATATAGGTCTTTTGCCTTGTAATGTCTTTCTTGATGTTGGGAAGTATTTCTTCTTCTTCTATATTTTTCAAGAGTTTATAAAGATCTTTGCTAATTTTCCTCTAAGCATTTGGAAGAGTTACCAGTGAAGTCACCTGATTCTGTATTTTTCTTTATGAGAAGCCTTTTGATTACTAAGTCTCTACTTGTCGTAGGTCTATTCAGATTTTGTATTTTGTTTTGAGTCAATTTACTAGTTTATATCTTTCTAAAAAGTTGTCAACTTCCTCTAGGTTATCTAATTCATTGGCATACAATTTTCACAGTGTTCCCTTATAATCTTTTTTATTTTTCAGTAATAATGTTGTATCTTTCAATCATGATTTTAGTCTAGAACCAGTAAGTCTCATCTTCATTAAAGAGCTCTGTGTGTGCATGAGGCAACATTTTCAATACTCAACATGTATTTGACAGTTCTGCCTTACCCTTCATTTCCTGCTTGCAAGAAACCTCAGGTCAGCCACAGGTTAGGTCTTTCCCGAGCATACACACACTGCTGTGTATGTGCATGGCCTTTTAGTTCCTTGTAAGTGTGCAAGCTTTTCAAAACTCATGTAGATGTCTCACTTCCCAGCTTTTCCTTTTAAGATTTTTTTGTTATCCTATTGTGTTCTCAAACTGTTATCTACTACTTCAGAGAGTCACAAAAGTGGGCAGTCACTTCTAATTGTATTGAAAAACACCGCAGAATAAAGGTTCGGTTCAGTTCAGTTCAATTCAGTCACTCAGTCGTGTCTGACTCTTTGCGACCCCATGAATTGCAGCATGCCAGGCCTCCCTGTCTATCATCGACTCCCAGAGTTCACTCAGACTCATGTCCATTGAGTCAGTGATGCCATCCAGCCATCTCATCCTCTATCGTCCCCTTCTCTTCCTGCTCCCAATCCATCCCAGCATCAGAGTCTTTTCCAATGAGTCAACTCTTCTCATGAGGTGGCCAAAGTACTGGAGTTTCAGCTTTAGCATCATTCTTTCCAAAGAAATCCCAGGGCTGATCTCCTTCAGAACGGACTGGTTGGATCTCCTTGCAGTCCAAGGGACTCTCAAGAGTCTTCTCCAACACCACAGTTCAAAAGCATCAATTCTTTGGCGCTCAGCCTTCTTCACAGTCCAAAACTCACATCCACACATGACCACTGGAAAAACCATAGCAATGAGGGTCAAGGCAAATAAAAGACAACCTTATGAGTTGGATCTTCTAAAAAGCCACTAGACAGGTGAATAATTGTCATCTATGGGAAGGAGTTTGAAGGAGCTTCAGCCCTGTTCCTCTTCTAGTTGCTGTTTGTCTGCTGTGTTTAATTCTGAGACTAGACTCCACGTTTCCAAAGCTACCAAAGAGATGAAGGGTGAGGTAATAGGAATGGAACAAGTTAATACACTAAGAATAATGCTCATTGATTTTACTGACATTCATCCACTGTTATTGAGTAAACACTTCCTCTATGATAGTAAGTCTTTGGTTAATTTCTGGAGGTATGAAAATATTGATTCTGTATTTTTGCCAATTTTCTTGTGAATTTTATAAGGAAGAGCATTTTCAAAGGGCTGTAGATGCTTACTTTGCCATTTTTACTGACATTCACTGTATCAATTATTTTAAAATAAAGATATAAAAGATTTGTCTGAGGGAAAATTTATAATTTCCTCTTGTTTTACTGTTCAACCCTCACTGTGAAGAAACAATATGGTACGAGTGTGATATTCTAGCTTTATAAACATTGTGCATATTCACTTTACTGAGAATACTGTAAAGATATTAAAACAGTCTGTATTGCCCTAAACACAAATAAAGAGGAAGATCTTTTGTGAAGATGCATATTTCTCAGAATAGTAGCTAGACCTTGAACACATAGACTACCTTTCTAGGAGAAATAAATTAGAATTCAAGAAGTAGTAAAATATCCCTTAATTTAGCTGTTCTGTGTTGAAGACAGGGCCTCCAACTTGAAGTGCTGAAGGAGCTAAGGACAAAATTGAGGAATGGTAACCCATTGATGGGTAAACAATGGAAACAGTGAGAGATTTTTTTTTTGGGGGGGGTTACTAAATAATTGAAGATGATGACTGTAGCTATGAAATTAAAAGATGCTTTCTCCTTGGAGAAAAACTATAACCAACCTAGACAGCATATTAAAAAGCAAAGACATTACTTTACCAACAAAGTTCCGTCTAGTCAAACTATGGTTTTTCCAGTAGTCATGTATGGATGTGAGAGTTGGAACTGTAAAGAAAGCTGAGTACCAAAGAACTGATGCTTTTGAACTGTGGTGTTGGAGAAGAGTCCCTTGGACTGCAAGGAGATCCAATCAGTCCTTCCTAAAGGAGATCAGTCCTGAGTGTTCATTCCGAGGACTGATGCTGAAGCTGAAACTCCAGTACTTTGCCTACCTGACTGGAAGAACTAACTCATTGGAAAAGACCCTGATACTGGGAAAGATTGAAGGCAGCAGGAGAAGGGGACAACAGAGGATGAGATGGTTGGATGGCATCACCAAGGCGATGGACATGAGTTTGAGTAAGCTCAGGGAGAGAGAAGGGAAGCCTGGAATGCTGCAGCCCATGGGGTCACAAAGAGTCAGATGCAACTGAGTGACTAAACTAAACTGAACCCAAAGAGGAAGGAAACTGGGGTATAATAAGTCCTTTTTTTTTTTTTTTTTGTTATAAACCAGACTTCTTATGATCCTGGTATTGACTGTGTTTATTTTCTTCCTGCTACCATTTAAGATGATATACCCTTCTAAAATTCTGAAAGAGATGGGAATACCAGACCATCTGACCTGCCTCTTGAGAAATCTGTATGCAGGTCAGGAAGCAACAGTTAGAACTGGACATGAAACAACAGACTGGTTCAAAACAGGAAAAGGAGTACGTCAAGGCTGTATATTGTCACGCTGCTTATTTAACTTATATGCAGAGTACATCATGAGAAACGCTGGGCTGGAAGAAACACAAGCTGGAATCAAGATTGCTGGGAGAAATATCAATAACCTCAGATATGCAGATGACATCCTTATAGCAGAAAGTGAAGGGGAATGAAAAAGCCTCTTGAAAATGAAAGTGGAGAGTGAAAAAGTTGGCTTAAAGCTCAACATTCAGAAAACTAAGATCGTGGCATCTGGTCCCATCACTTCATGGCAAATGCATGGGGAAACAGTGGAAACAGTGTCAGACTTTATCTTTTTGGGCTCCAAAATAACTGCAGATGGTGACTGCAGCCATGAAATTAAAAGACACTTACTCCTTGGAAGAAAAGTTTTGACCAACCTAGATAGCATATTCAAAAGCAGAGACATTATTTGCCAACAAAGGTCCGTCTAGTCAAGGCTATGGTTTTTCCAGTGGTCATGTATGGATGCGAGAGTTGGACTCTGAAGAAGGCTGAGTGCCGAAGAATTGATGCTTTTGAGCTGTGGTGTTGGAGAAGACCCTTGAGTCGAGAGTCCCTTGGAGTCCATTCTAAAGGAGATCGGCCCTGGGTGTTCTTTGGAAGGAATGATGCTAAAGCTGAAACTCCAGTACTTTGGCCACCTCATGTGAAGAGTTGACTCATTGGAAAAGACTCTGATGCTGGGAGGGATTGGAGGCAGGAGGAGAAGGGGATGACAGAGGATGAGATGGCTGGATGGCATCACCGACTCTATAGAGGTGAGTTTGAGTGAACTCCAGGAGATGGTGATGGACAGGGAGGCCTGGCATGCTGCGATTCATGGGGTCGCAAAGAGTCCAACACGACTGAGGGACTGAACTGAACTGAACTGAATCCTTCTAAAAACTAGATAAGGATATGTATTCAGGAGAAATGTAGCCTTAGTCTGTTCCTATCTAGAAAATTAATTGATCAAAAGTCAACATTTCTCCTATTTCAGATCATGTCCAACATCAGTGCATATCCTTAGAGTCAGAGCTTATCATCAGGGGCCAAGATGATAATTCAGCTTATGCTGCATAGTCATGAAGGGACTCAGTGTTAGACTTTCAATCTTACCTTTCAGTCAGTTCAGAGTATATCATCTATATGGCTACAAAGAGGCAAAAAGCACTATAGCCCTGAAAGAAAATGCAAGACCTTGCTTCTGTACTTAAACTATAGTCTATGGACAATTCATATTACCATCTTATGAGAGATGTTCATATACAGAAAACCTAAGGCATCACCCTAGACCTACTGAACCAGAATATACATTTAAACGAGAGCTTCAGGTGATTCGTGTGCACATTAAAGTTTGAGAAGCACTGCCATAGATAATCTGGTCATGGATTGTTGAGATTTGATTGTATACACTCCATTAAACAAAGCCTTGGGGAATTTCAGAGGTTGTTTTTGATTTTTCTAGATATTCTCCTGCCTTCAATTGCAAAAGCAATAGGGCAGTTAAAATATTCTAACCTCAAAGTGGCCTCTTATAAATTATTAGCTGAGCTATATTAAATATCTTTCTATATAATGTTGCAGTAAAAAATTTTATGACAGGAAACAGAAAAGTCATGCTTTTTCCCCCAAGAAAGTTGATTCATGTTTTGTAGAGAAACTCCATAGTGACATCAGTCAGTGTGCTTAACAGAGTCCACACTTTCTGAAGCTACTTCTTGAAAGAGATGCCAGATGCCATTCCTAGATTTTTAACAGGGAGAGGAAAAATGAAAATAACAGCTTCAGGTGCAGATATCACCTTATTTCATAAGTAAAATTTCTAAAATTTATCAAATATATGAATTGGCACATTATGTGAGAAATGCAATAATAAGCTGTCTAGGGGTCTCAGGAGAAAAGACCCCTGGAAGATAAGAAAGATCAGTGGATGGGGACTTCCCCAGTGGTCAAGTGGTTAAGAATTCACCTTCCAATGCAGGGGATGTGGGTTCAACCCCTGGCTGGGAAACTAAGATCCCACATGCCATGGAGCAACTAAGCCTGCGCACCACAACTAGAGAGTCTGTGTGTCCCAACTCCTAAGCCCCTGCTGCAATGAAAGATCTCACATGACACCACAAAGACCCCACTTGCTGCAACTAAGACCTAACACAGCCAAATAAATAATCGTTTTCCAAAAAAGAAAGACGAGTGTATATCAAGAGTTGTCTTAAATTCAGTCCTCTAAAAGCAGAGCCTGAAATAGGGATTCAGATGTATGATGTACTGCAGGGGGGCTCTCAGACAGAGGGGTGTAAAGGAAGCAGGATGGGGCAGGGAGAGCAGACGAGCCGTGTGGTGTGAGCTCACATCACATCTAGCTTCAGCCTGAGCCCCCCAAGGAACTCTGGGGTAGGGATTACCACAAAGCCTGCTTGAAGGCAAGAAGACCAACTCACTGTGGGCCCATGCCAGTCAGTTACTGACCTTCTCTGGAGGGTAGACATGCCCTCCCTGGTGAGACAGCTCCCCTTGGCAGAGGGTAGTTCTCCAGGAAGGGGTCCCTGTGACAATCAACAGAATGTGGGGTAGGGGGTGGGGTGGAGGGGAGGTCACACTGGGGATATTAAAGCTATGGTTTTTCCAGTAGTCATGTATAGATGTGAGAGCTGGACCATAAAGAAGGCTGAGCACCAAAGAATTGATGCTTTTGAATTGTGGTGTTGGAGAAGACTCTTGAGAGTCCCATGGACTGCAAGGAGATCCAACCAGTCCATCCTAAGGGAAATCAGTGAGGCTGAAGCTGAAACTCCAATACTTTGGCTACCTGATGCAAAGAGCTGACTCATTGGAAAGACCCTGATGCTGGGAAAGATAGAAGACAAAAGGGAAAGAAGAGAGCAGAGGATGAGATGATTAGACAGCATCACTGACTTAATGGACATGAATCTGAGCAACCTGTGGGAGAAAGTGAAGGACAGGAAAGCCTGGTGTGTTACAGTCCATGGGGTTGCAAAGAGCTGGACACCACTTAGCAACTGAACAATAGCAATTAATTCTGTAGCACATCCTGGCTACTCTGGTTGTGAGCTTCATCAGAGAAAAGAGATAAGTTTAGGTTAAAAAAGATTTCATATAAAAATATTAGAATACAGGGTTTAAAAGATTGTTCCATCTGTGATAATTGATGGGCCAAGGGATGTGACACTATACCAAGGTGAAGGAAGGGAGTTTGAACTTGACCCTGTAGGAAATGAGGTGCTATGAAGATAAACACAGGTGTGTTATATAATAAAAGCACTGATTTATTAAAATCAATATGATTCAGGAGAATCCCATGGACAGAGGAGCCTGGGGGACTTCAGCCTATGGGGTCTGAAAGAGAGGCTTCCCTGGTAGGTCAGACAGTAAAGAATCCATGTGCAATGCAGGAGACCCAGGTTCGATCCCTGGGTCGGGAAGATCCCCTGGAGAAGGAAATAGCAACCCACTCCAGTATTCTTGCCTGGAGAATTCCATGGACAGAGGCTACAGTCCATGGGGTTCCCAAGAGACAGATATGACTCAAGAGAGTGAGCAAGCATGCAGCCACTCAACAGATATTCACTAAATACCAACAGTACACCCAATACTTGCAGCATCAGCACCAGAGAGAGAGACTTTCTGAACTCATCAATTGCAGTTCCCAAGCCTGAGTTAAGTCAGAACTGAGCTAATATTGACCCGGCAGCAAGTACTAGCCCTTACCCATGGTTTACATGTAATCTACTCTACAGAGTCAGGGAACTCCCCGCACCCCTACTAAGCTGACTTGAGTTGAACCTGTTGGATTCCTGGACACATCTGAGGGAATTCTCAAACATGAGGTGGCTGGAAGGCTATGGAGTCAAAAGTCAGGAGGGTCTTCTAGTTCATGCTCTTCCAATAAGGCATTCCACAAGCTTTCTCTTCTCTAAAACTCCATTCTATTCCCCCTAAATGTAAGGAAACTGGACTTGTCTACAGCCTTACTCTCCAGATTCTGTTCTGACAAAACTCCAAACCATGTTGGATGGAACTAGTCCCTGGTGAATTTCCCACTTCTTCAAAAATGTCACTCATCCAACAACGCTCTTCCAGAAAAGTCCAGGAATGATTTGCATGTATGCATGATCAGTCACTCAGTCATGACTTGCTCTTTGTGACCCCATGGGCTGAAGTCCCCCAGGCTCCTCTGTCCATGGGATTCTCCAGGCAAGAATACTGGAGCAGGTTGGTGTTCCTCCTCCAGGGGATTTTCCCAACCCAGGATCAAACCTGAGTTTCCTGCATTGCAGGTTGATTCTTTACCACTGAACCACCTGGGAAGCCCAGGAATGCTTTGATCCTGCCTTAAATCAGTGTGGCAAAATCATTCCCCACATTAAAGATCATTTGCCCATTTGCAAGGTCCATAAATCAACCACATTCTTTTTTATTTGTTTCAAATTTGCCATCTTGTATTTCTGTTAAATAAAAATCTAATGGAAATTCTTCACCTCATCAATTTTCATGATTCACACCCAATTCAGATACACCTCCCCTCTATGCAAAAAGTTCTTCTACACTGTGTCTTGGCTTTCAATCTACATGAACAAATATCTTTAAATAAATTTACCAAAAAAGTATTATTTCCCATTATGTAATATTTTAAAAGAAAAATGTCATACTTGTGAGAAAGTGTGCCAATGGACAACAGAATAGACCATGTCTGTGGAGAGCCTTTCCATTCAGAATATAGACCCACCGCAAAGCCAGGGAGGTGGGTGCTTCCAGAAACCTTAGGCATATAATCCAGGAATAAATAAAATACCATTTCAAATCTATAAAATGACAATAAGTATCAGTGCATATAAGCATTCTCAGAAACACACGGTCAACAGGAGAAATCTAAAGAGGCCTCCCAGTCTGGACAGAGATTCAACCTCCCAATCTAGACAGAGATCTGATCTCTACTTCTCTGAATAAATCCATCTGAGAGAATTGATAACACATGTTATCCTTGAGTTTGGAGTCAGTTGGCAAATGCAAGTTCAATCAAAGGCAATAATGTAACAAGTGTTCCACGTGTAATAATAAATTTCAATAGCCACATTAAAAGGACGTGCAAGACCCAAAACCTAGGTGGCAATTAAAGCTGCTCTTTTAAATGGGAAAAATCAAGCTGTGTGGAAAAGAGGCATATAATTGGTCATACGTGCCAGAAAGGTCTAGATTCCCAAGGACAGGGGGCATGTTTTAACTCCACTTAAAATAAGCATTCATGGCTAATGTTGCAGCACTAAATTTCACTAAATGAAAGTTTTGGTTGTTATTTTTGATAAACTATTTCTCAATGTTCAGTGAGAGCTGGAGTCCAGAGGGCTCAAATCGTAACTGTCCTGTGTTTAAAAGAATTTGAGGGAAAGAAACAGTACATGTGTCAGCCTTAGACATGGAGTAATGATGCCTCAAATTTTATGCATACAACAATTTTGGAAAACATTTTTGTTTTGCTCTTTGCAACTAGAAAGCATAGGTGGAAAAAAAAAAAAAAGACATACTTGCATTCTCTAGCCAGACACGTTATTCAAAATCTAAAGTTTCATTTAAAAGATTAACTTGGAAGGGACTTTAAAAGCCATTTAGTCCAACTTTCTTTCTATCTATGCAAGAATTCCAGACAGGTATTCATTCTTGGCTTGGATACTTGCTGGGGAAAGGGTAGATGGGTCATTTGTCAAAAGCTCACCCTCCTCCAGACCAGGATTGTATTTCCTCCATCCCTTTCTCTCTCCATCCCTCCCTCCTTCCTACAATTTCTCCCTTATCTTGTGTTCTTCCCCATTCTCTCCTTCTCATCACCTGCCCTCACCATTTTCCCTCCTTCCCTTCATTCTTTCTCTCCTTTCCATCATCATTGTTTATAATTCCTTTCCTCTTTCTATCTCTATCTTCCTTTCTTAAAAAAATATCTTTGTTAGAACTTCCATGGTGGTCCAGTGATTAAGACCCTGTGCTTCCAAAGTAGGGAACATGGGTTCAATCTCTGGTTGGGGACCTAAATTCATTTATGTGCCTGGCAGAGCCAAAATATTTTTAAATATTTTTTTAATTAGAAAGAATCTTTGTCAATGAAAAATTTAATCGACTATAGTGCTAAAGCTCCATTCCCTCCAAATTTCCCCATTTGTGTGCAGTTCTCAGCCTCAGGGCCCATCAAGATGAGTCTCTTTGGTTTTTGGGTTACCTTCTCCCTAAATCCCACCAAAGCCTCACGCCTCTCCTTTCCCAACTTCCAAATCTCTCCCCAGACTCACACACATGGTTTACAAACTGGAAATCAGCATCCAAAATTAGAAAAGGAGCATTGTTCTGAATGTTTGTATATCAGTCATATTTTACTGACTTTGTTAGAAGAGGGGCTGGCCAATAATGACACAGTAGAACAATCTACAAATATTCATCATGTGTCAGATAATGTACAAGTACTTACAGGGACTATCTCACTGAGCTCTCAGTACCTGCACAAAAGCTACTTTTAGCCTTTTTTGTGCTGAGTGTTTAAGAAACATGCCCAAGGACGGCTAATTCAGAAAGGACCGTCAGGTGTTGAGCCTATATTAATCTCTGTATCTAGTGCTCTCATCCACTACCCAGACTTGCCTTTACATGTGTGCAGTGTTTAATTCCCAAAATGGCCCTGTACCTAATCTTTCATCCCAGCCAGTTTCATAGCTAGAATTCCCAGGAGGGCCAGAAGCTGTGTTCATGTTTCTAAGCTCCCCACCACCACAGGAATGGTGGGATATCTCGCACCTGTTGTCATGTGACATCTGCACCCATCCTTTCAGACTTATGTGTGTCCAGCTTGCCCCATCACAGTACCTAAAGGTCACCTCCTGTCCCCACCCTGACCTCTCATTCCATGCTTACCAAAAAACATGCTGAAGTTCTGCTATGGGAGCCTTTTCATATCCATTAGATTATGAGAGCTTCAAGGACAGAGTTCAGGCCCTACACAGTGCTTTGCACAGCACTTTGCAAACAGGCCCTCAACTCATGTATTATTATTTTTTTAATATTGAAGTATAATTGATTTACAATATTCTGTTACATTTAGGTGTGCAGTGGTTCGATTATACTGAATGGTAGTCAGTGATTTAGTTGCTAAATCATGTCTGACTCACCAGGCTCCTTTGTCTATGGGATTTCCCAAGCAAGATTACTGGAATGAGTTGCCATTTCTTTTTGTAGGGGATCTTCCTGACCCGGCGATCGAACCTGGGCCTCCTGCAGGCAGTCTCCTGCTTTGCAGGCAGACACTTCACCAACTGAGCCACCAGGGAAGCCCACATATATATCTACTCTTTTTCAGATTCAACTCATGTATTTTGGAAATGTTGATCAGCATTTTTTTTCTAGCAGTTCCACTGAAGACTCAAGATGCTTTCCTTCCCCTGATCTTCACTCACAGCTCTGATTTCTTCAAAGAGCGTGAGCATACCTCAGTTCCCAAATCCCTTTTAAGCTTGCTCCTTCTGGTTTATAGGGCCACCCAAACTTGGAGTTTCTCCAAGCAGACTGCAGAAACAGAGAGGATTTTAGAAAGCAGTCAACAGTATATTTTTCATTCACAAGCCACCAAAAAAAAAAAAACAACAAAAAAACCCTCTAGGCTCCCTTAGAGTCTCAGCTTCCAAAGGAAATGTTAGAAGGAGATTTCCTTTGACCCTGGAGAGGAGCCTGGGCTTCCCATGGCTCATGTAATGGTAAGCAAAATTTCCCCAAAGTGTTTGGACATAATTTTGTCTCTTAATAAAAGATTAATTCCAGTGTAAAAGGCTGTGTGGGGATCATCATTACTAGGGAGGGGGGCCATTCCATCTCCCAGTGCCTCTCTGATCTGCTCTGGGAAGCTTTATAATGTGCTGTAAGGGAGTCCTTCCACAGATGGAGAGATGCAGACGGAACCAAGAAGGAGGTCGCACAGACCCGGGTGAAGATGCCAAAGTTCTGATCTGGGGTCTAACATTCCTGTTTTCATCAGATGATGCTCCATTCCCATGTATCAAACCATCTTACAGAGGCTTTCTCCCTCGGCTTCTGTGTGGCCTCATCTGCACACATATAAACTCACAACCACATGCACTTACTTCTGCCTGGGAACGCACTGCCTTACTTTTGTTGTTGTTTAGTCGCTCAGTCGTGTCCAACTCTTTGCAACCCCATGGACTGTGGCATAGTAGGCTTCCCTGACCTTTACTTTCTCCCACAGTTTGCTCAAACTCATGTCCATTGAGTCGGCAATGCCATCCAACCATCTTATCCTCTGTTGTCCCCTTCTCCTCCTGCCTTCAATCTTTCCCAGCATCAGAGCCTAATGATTCAATGCTTCACATCAGATGGCCAAAGTGTTGGAGTTTCAGCTTCAGCATCAGTCCTTCCAATGACTATTCAGGTTGATTTCCTTTAGGATTGACAGGTTTGATCTCCTTGCAGTTCAAGGGACTCACAAGAGTCTTCTCCAGCTCTACATTGTAAAGGCATCAATTCTTGGTGCTCAGCCTTTTTTAGTGTCCAGCTCTCACATTTGTACATGACTACTAGAAAAACCATGGCTTTTGCCTTACTTTAGGGTCTGGCAAACTTGAGGTGGTAAGAGCAGCTCCTTTCCACTTCTAGTGGAAGGAGCAGCTGCTTTCTGCTTCCTAGTAGTCAGGCCCTATGTTTGGCATATTAGTTCGAGTTACGTCTTTTAATGCTCAGAAATCCTGAGATAAGATGCTTATATTATTATTTTAAATCTATAATTGATAATATTATATCTTACATGTGTGTGTGTCAGTCACTTAGTTGTATCTGACTCTTTCTGACCCCATAGACTGTAGCCCACCAGGCCCTTCTGTCTATGGGATTTTCCAGGCAAGAATACTGAAGTGGATTGCCATTTCCTTCTCCAATATGTTATATAAATCTGTGTAATTAGGCACATGAAATTAAATAATGACAATCCTCATTTTGCAACTTCATTTAGAAAGATCATCCCATGACTCCCATCTGATAAGAAATGAGCATTGCATTCAAATCTAGGCTTTTCTGACTCAAGTTCTTACATAACTACTCTGACAAGCCACCTGTCTGTTCATCTTTCAAGGTCAAGGTCAAATGTTACCTCCTACACAGAGAGCCTTCCTTGGTTACAGGAAAGGTAATTGGGTGATTTTTTTTCCAGCTCCCTATAACACTTGGACATATATAACTGAGTAAATCTGTGTCTTATCAAGGTTGATCTCAACACACTGCCAAAATCAGAAGAAACATCAGTCCCAGATCCAAGAATTGTAGAAAAGTAGCTAAAACCTTTTTTACAGGTTCTTAAAAGATAGATAA
The DNA here is from genome assembly GCF_014754425.2 of Oryx dammah. NCBI lineage: Eukaryota > Metazoa > Chordata > Mammalia > Artiodactyla > Bovidae > Oryx > Oryx dammah. The sequence goes on from NW_024070194.1 coordinate 76,985,995, forward strand.
CTAAATTGCATTCATTAAGTTTAGTGCATAGTATTTTAACACATCAAGTAGACTTTTACATAAAGCAGTAAGTGAAACAGTGTTAGTTGCTCAGTCATGTCCAGCTCTTTGGGAATCCATGGACTATAGCCTGCCAGGCTCCTCTGTCCATAGGATTTCCCAGGCAAGAATAGTGGAGTGGGTTGCCATTTCTTTCTCCAGGGGATCTTCCCAATTCAGGGATCTAAAGCACATCTCCTGCATTGCAGGCAGATTCCTTACTGTCTGAGCCACCAGGGAAGCAATGTATTTGTGTGTGTGTGTATGCATATATATGTATATATACATAAAAGGGCTTTCCTGGTGGCTCAGACAGTAAGGAATCTGCCTGCAAAGCAGGAGACCTATGTTTGATCCCTGGATTGGAAAGCTCCCCTGGAGAAGGCAATGGCAACCCACTCCAGTATCTTTGCCTGGAAAATTCCATGGACAGAGGAGCCTGGTGGGCTACAGTTCATGGAGTCCCAAAGAGTTGGATATGACTGAGCAACTAAAACACACACACACACACACACACACATATGAAGAGAGAGATCTATATAGATATGGATATACACACATATGTGTATATATGCAAACAAATAACAAACATTAAATGAAAAGCATAACTCATAGCAGGAGTGGGTTAATCATAAAAGAAAATTTCTTTTCTATTTTCTTTTATGATCTATTCGGTGTTGGTTCTTCCCTTGCCTCTGGATGAAAATCCTTAGCCAGCACCATGATATACCTGGTCACAATTATATGATAAAATGGCCCATGACTTTAAATCAGAATACAAATTAAAATGACCAGTCCTTATAATCATCAGAGGCCCTTGCCAGGGCCCACTGCAGGTGGAGGCCTGCAGTGAGAAAGCAAGGGTGGAGGGTGGGGGAGGGGGATATATTTTATACTTTCAGTCGATTTTATACCGGAGAAGGCAATGGCAACCCAATCCAGTGTCTTTGCCTGGAGAATCCCAGGGATGGGGGAACCTGGTGGGCTGCTGTCTATAGGGTCACACAGAGTTGGACACAACTGAAGGAACTTAGCAACAGCAGCAGCAGCAGCAATTTTATACTTGATTGAAACTTTTGTAAGCTGCCTTTGTATCTTCTGATAACGAACTAATGCACACTATATAGAATTATACTATATTAAGTATGCAGGTCAGGATGCAACAGTTAGAATTGGACATGGAACAACAGACTGGTTCCAAATAGGAAAAGGAGTACATCAAGGTTGTATATTGTCACCCTGCTTATTTAACTTATATGCAGAGTACATCACGAGAAACACTGAACTGGAAGAAACACAAGCTGGAATCAAGATTGCCGGGAGAAATATCAATAACCTCAGATATGCAGATGATACCACCCTTATGGCAGAAAGTGAAGAAGAACTAAAAAGCCTCTTGATGAAAGTGAAAGAGGAGAGTGAAAATGTTGGTTTGAAGCTCAACATTCAGAAAGCAAAGATCATGGCATCCAGTCCCATCACTTCATGGGAAATAGATGGGGAAACAGTGGAAACAGTGTCAGACTTTATTTTGGGGGGCTCCAAAATCACTGCAGATGGTGACTGCAGCCATGAAATTAAAAGACGGTTACTCCTTGGAAGAAAAGTTATGACCAACCTAGAGAGCATATTCAAAAGCAGAGACATTACTTTGCCGACTAAAGTCCGTCTAGTCAAGGCTATGGTTTTTCCTGTGGTCATGTATGGATGTGAGAGTTGGACTGTGAAGAAGGCTGAGCACCAAAGAATTGATGCTTTTGAACTGTGGTGTTGGAGAAGACTCTTGAGAGTCCCTTGGACTGCAGGGAGATCCAACCAGTCCATTCCGAAGGAGATCAGTCCTGGGTGATCTTTGGAAGGAATGATGCAAAAGCTGAAACTCCAGTACTTTGGCCACCTCATACGAAGAGTTGACTCATTGGAAAAGACTCTGATGCTGGGAGGGATTGGGGGCAGGAGGAGAAGGGGACGACCGAGGATGAGTTGGCTGGATGGCATCACTGACTCTATGGACATGAGTCTGGGTGAACTCTGGGAGTTGGTGATGGACAGGGAGGCCTGGTGTGCTGCAATTCATGGGGTTGCAAATAGTCGGACACGACTGAACGACTGAACTGAACTGAACTGAACTGTAGCAAATATTTTTTGAAAGTCAAAACAGAACAAAGGGCAAAATAGAAGCCACCCATAACACCATCAACCCCAAATGACTTGGTCAACATTTGGGTGAATCCTGCTGATATTTCATCCTCACTTGTAGATTACATGTTGCATAGCCATACTTATGGGAGGTTTTTTTTTTCTCCATTGTCTTTTTCAAACCTTAACAATGAAACTTCACTGTCATATATCTCTTGAGTGCAATAAATAAAAAGAAATCATATACTATCTGTTGAAAATAACTACAGCTTCTTTACCTTTTACAAATATGACCCCAAAATGGCACAGTGTACAGGTTAAGACTCTAGACTCAAAGCTAGACTCCTGGGGTCATTACAATATTCCCCTACTTATTAACTAAGTGCCCTGTGGTAAATAAAATAAACCAATGCTCTATATCTCAGTTTTCTAATCTTTAAAATGGGATAATCATAGTTACTTTCCTTCTGGGGTTATCATGAAATATAAAACATGTTAAGTGAATACCCATGTTTAACATTCGTAGAGGAGTGCCCAGCAGCTGGTAAATTCTATGTAAATGTGAGCTACAAAGATGAGGATGATGACCATGGTGATGATAGAATCACATGTTTGGAAGCACAATTCTCAAGAAGCTTGTAATTTACTTTGTGAGAGACATGAATGTAAACCAAACAGTTAGAGAAGCTTTTAGAGCTAATCTAACCATTTTGATTCTTAAAAATAAAGTCATAATAGGTTTTAATAAGCAGGGTAGAACTTGGGAGAATTTAAGTTCTTTGGAGTATGATGTTTGGGAAATATATACCTATGTGTTTTTTTGGTTTCAACATTTGTCTGGATCTTTCTCATACCTCCTAAGATCCAACTAGTTTTCTGGGATGAAGTGATGAGAGTAAGCTGCCCTATCCTCATAAATAAACAAAGGACATCCTCCCCCTGTGAGCAAAGGCACATGGGGACTCACTGGTGCTGTCAGCTGTCAGGGCTGCAGCCCCCTGCATCCTCACTAGGTTTGTCTGATCTGAGCAGATCAGAACAAAAGGATAAAGCTGAGGAGCTGGCATCATTCCCTCCTCCCCAATCTCCTGCCAGTGGATCCCCAGAAACTGGTGTGATTGGGGCATTTCTTCTAAAAGTAAGAGGCCCAAAAAGGATTGGGGTAGTGGTACACAGCTTAATTAAGCAGCTGGGTTTTTCAGTTATAGGCTGTCAGGGTGTGGAGGCAGCTAGTGATCATAAGTCCAGATATTTTGATAATGTCAGGCTAAATGTTTGCAGGCTTTTTCTTTCCCTTGATTATTTCCTTTTGTTCACTGGGCCTGGGCTATGAACCATGAACAAGAGCTTTTCAAAGAGAAAACAAGTGAGAGCATTCCATGCAGCAGTATTTTCTCTACAATGAAATGAAACAGGCAGCATCTTACAAGTGGTTCCTGGAGGCCACATGTGGCTCTTCTAAGTCAATGGTTCTCACCCCACACTGCTGAGTTAGAACTATTTGGGGAGTTTTTAAGAAACTCCCAGGCTGCACCAAGACCACTTTCAACCAGGAATGCAGAAGGCAGGATCAAGCATCAGCATTTGATAAAAGTTCCCTGGGTTATTTCACTGGGCAGTCAAGCTGGAGAACCATGCTGTAGACAATTAAGAGTCTTGCCTGTGGCTCAGCTGGTAAAGAATCTGTCTGCAATGCGGGAGACCTGGGTTCGATCCCTGGGTTGGGAAGATCACCTGGAGAAGGGAAAGGCTACCCACTCCATTATCCTTGCCTGGAGAATTCCATGGACTCTATAGTCCATGGGGTCTCAAAGAGTCAGACACAACTGAGCAACTTTCACTTTTCCCTTTATCCAAACAGGTGTGTTCCTTCTCTTAGTACTGAGAACTCATATCTCAGTATAACTCCTTGATCACAAGAGCTTGGTGAGGTCTGCAGGACCACAGCATGGTGGAGGAGAAGAGGTCTGGTTTTGTGGCCTGAAAGTTCTGGATTCATATCCTAGCTCTGTCACCAACTTCTGAGCTTCATGGATTTGCTTTTTGTTTGTTTTGTTTTTTATATTTATATATTTGGCTGAGCTGAGTCTTCATTGCTGTGTGCAGGCTTTCTATAGTTGCAGTCCATGGGCTCCTCACTGAGGGGGCTTCTCTTGTCATGGAGCATGGGCTTCAGTAATTATGGTTCACAGGCTTCATTGCTCCATGGCATAGGGGATCTTCCTGGGCTAGGGACTGAACTCGTCCCCTGCACTGGCAGACAGATTCTTAACCATGGGATCACAAGGGTTGCATGGATTTGGATCCATTTCTAAGCCTCATCTTCCTTGTTCACTCCATGGAGATAATAATATCAACTTGGCAAGAGCTGTCTAAAATTAGATTGATGAGATGAAAAGCGCTTTGCATAGTACCTTAAAACATGATAAGGGTTTGAGAACTGGTAGCTGTTGTCATTATTATTTTTATTTTTTTATTTTTATTTATTTATTTATTAAAAAAAATTTTTTTTAGATGTCCATCAGCAGATGAATGGATAAGAAAGCTGTGGTACATATACACAATGGAGTATTACTCAGCCGTTAAAAAGAATACATTTGAATCAGTTCTGATGAGATGGATGAAACTGGAGCCAATTATACAGAGTGAAGTAAGCCAGAAAGAAAAACACCAATACAGTATACTAACACATATATATGGAATTTAGAAAGATGGCAATGATGACCCTGTATGCAGGACAGCAAAAAAGGCACAGATGTGTATAACGGACTTTTGGACTCAGTGGGAGAGGGAGAGGGTGAGATGACTTGGGAGAATGGTATTGAAACATGTATAATATCATGTAAGAATCGAATTGCCAGTCTATGTCTGATGCAGGATATGGCACGCTTGGGGCTGGTACGTGGGGATGACCCAGAGAGATGTTGTGGGGAGGGAGGGTGGGAGGGGGGTTCAGGTTTGGGAATGCATGTACATCCGTGGTGGATTCATGTCAATGTATTGCAAAACCAATACAGAATTGTAAAGTAAAATAAAAAATAAATAAATCATTATTATTTTTAAAACCTACAATTTTAGAAATAATCAAGTGTGTGCTATTAACAGGGGCAAAATAATACTACAGTCACATACACAGAGAGGACATTTTAAGTAACTATATGTTCATACTACTAATTTCTTTAATGTTAACCCCTGTCTCTAAATTCATAAGTGTTCATAATTATGGATATTAACTTTCTAAATGGAGGAGGTATTGCCCATGCAGGATGTGATGCAGAAAGCAAATTGAAATTCAATGGATGCACTCAGTGTCTCTGTTGAAGACCTTTATGTGACATGCAGATATTATTGCACCCATCTTGGCAGGAATCCAGTGGAATAGATAAGAATATATTCTATCATCCAAGGACAGATCAACTAAGTGGCTGAGAACTCCCAGAGTCACAAAATCATAAAATGTTTAACTCGCAAGAGATCATCTAGTTTAATGATTGTAAAATATATATATTCTCTTGGCAGTAGAACACTTTTCTCAATAAAAATCTTAACTGTTAATGCCCAGTATTTACATGTGAAATTCTTATAGCTGAAGTGAGGCTTCACCATGTTACCCTTGAAGGGTTGTTTAGAGTTCCAGAGATTCAAAAGAACACACTTTGAAAATCAACGATTGGGACTTCCTGGGTGGTCTAGTGGTTAAGAATCTCCTTTCCAATGCAGGGGACTTGGGTTCAATTTCTGGTCTGGGAACTACATACCACCGAACAACTAAGCCTGCATGCTGAAACTACTGGGCTCACAGACTCTAGAGACCATGCCACAACTAGAGAGAAGTCTGTGTGCCTCAGTGAATGGCCTTACATGCTGAAACTCAGACCCAAAGCAGGTAAATAAATAAATAAACTCAACGGTTGAGTTAGAACCACTTGAAGTAGACTGTTACTTCGATTATATCCAGTGACACGCATGTCCTGCTATTCCCACTATTGTGCATTTTCATCAGCATGGACTACAGGCTTGGCCATGTGACTTGCCATCAACAATGGCACATTAATAACCACAGTACAAGTAGATATGGTCTTGCTTCTGGATATCAATTGTTTAACCAGTTGCCACGCTATAATAAAGCCTGGGCTAGGCTGCTGTATGATGAGACCAGGTGAAAAAGAAAACCCAGACAAGCAGCACGAAAGGATCAGGTTTCTGAGTGAAGTCCTTCTGCATTGTCCAGACCCAGTTTAGCCTCTGAACCACTGTACCCTTACGGAGATTTCAAGGGAGACCAGGAGGAGCTCATCCCAGCAACGCCCAGCCCAGATTCCAGAATTATGAGGAAATAAAAATAAAATGGACTGCAATGGGTGAATTTAACTCAGATGACAATTATATCCACTACTGTGGGCAAAAATCCCTTAGAAGAAATGGAGTAGCCCTCATAGTCAACAAAAGAGTCAAATGCAATACTTGGATACAATCTCAAAAATGACAGAATGAACTCTGCTAGTTTCCAAGGTAAACCATTCAATATCACAGTAATCCAAGTGTAGGTCCTGACCAGTAATGCTGAAGAAGCTGAAGTTGAATGGTTCTCTGAAGACCTACAAGACCTTTTAGAACTAACACCCCCCAAAATATGTCCTTTTCATTATAGGGGACTGGAATGCAAAAGTAGGAAGTCAGGAAAACACCTGGAGTAACAGACAAATTTGGCCATGGAGTACAGAATGAAGCAGGGCAAAAGCTAATGAGTTTTGCAAAGAGAATGCACTGGTCATACCAAACACCTTCTTCCAACAACACAAGAGAAGATTGTACACATGGACATCACCAGATAGTTAATACCAAAATCAGATTGGCTATATTATTTGTAGCCAAAGATGAAGAAACTCTATACAGTCAGCAAAAACAAGACCAGGAGCTGACTGTGGCTCAGATCATGAACTCCTTATTGCCAAATTCAGACTTAAATTGAAGAAAGTAGGGAAAACCACTAGACCATTCAGGTATGACCTAAATTAACTCTCTAATGATTATACGGTGAAAGTGACAATAGATTCAAGGAATTAGATCTGATAGAGTGCCTGAAGTAGCAGGGATGGACGTTCATGACATTGTACAGGAGGCAGGGATCAAGACCACCCCCAAGAAAAATAAATGCAAAAAGGCAAAATAATTACCTGAGGAGGCCTTACAAATAGCTGTGAAAAGAAGAGAAGCAAAAGGCAAAGGAGAAAAGGAAAGATATGCCCATTTGAATGCAGAGTTCCAAAGAATAGCAAGGAGAGAAAAGAAACCCTTCCTCAGTGATCAATGCAAAGAAATAGAGGAAAACAACAGAATGGGAAAGACTAGGGATCTCTTCAAGAAAGTTAGAGATACCAAGGGAACATTTCTTGCAAAGATGGGCTCGATAAAGGACAGAAATGGTATGGACCTAACAGAAGCAGAAGATATTAAGAAGAGGTGGCAAGAATACACAGAAGAACTGTACAAAAAAGGTCTTCATGACCCAGATAATCACGATGGTATGATTACTCACCTAGAGCCAGACATCCTGGAATGTGAAGTCAAGTGGGCCTTAGGAAGCATCACTATGAACAATGCTAGTGGAGGTGATGGAATTCCAGTAGAGCTATTTCAAATCATAAAAGATGAGGCTATGAAAGTGTTGCACTCATTATGCCAGCAAATTTGGAAAACTCATCAGTGGTCATGGGACTGGAAAAGGTGTTTTCATTCCAATCCCAAAGAAAGGCAATGCCAAAGAATGCTCATAAGAATGCACAATTGAACTCATCCCACACACTAGTAAAGTACTGCTCAAAGTTCTCCAAGCTAGGCTTCAACAGTATGTGAACCGTGAACTTCCAGAAGTTCAAGCTGGATTTAGGAAAGGTAGAGGAACCAGACATCAAATTGCCAACATCCGCTGGATCATGGAAAAAGCAAGAGAGTTCCAGAAAAACATCTACTTCCACTTTACTGACTATGCCAAAGCCTTTGACTGTGTGGATTGCAACGAAGTGTGGAAAATTCTGAAAGAGATGGGAATACCAGACCACCTGACCTGCCTCTTGAGAAATCTGTATGCAGGTCAGGAAGCAACAGTTAGAACTGGACATGGAACAACAGACTGGCTCCAAATAGGAAAAAGAGTACGTCAAGGCTATATATTGTCACGGTGCTTATTTAACTTATATGCAGAGTACATCATGAGAAATGCTGGGCTGGATGAAGCGTAAGCTGAAATCAAGATTGCCGGGAGAAATATCAATAACCTCAGGTATGCAGATGACACCACCCTTATGGCAGAAAGCGAAAAACTAAAGAGCCTTTTGATGAAACTGAAAGAGGAGAATGAAAAGGTTGGCTTAAAATTCAACATTCAGAAAATGAAGATCATGGCATCTGGTCCCATCACTTCATGGGAAATAGATGGGGAACCAGTGGAAATAATGACAGACTTTATTTTGGAGGGGCTACAAAACCACTGCAGATGGTGACTGCAGCCATGAAATTAAAAGATTCTTGCTCCTTGAAATAAAAGTTATGACCAACCTAGACAGAATACTAAAAACAGAGATATTACTTTGCCAACAAAGGTCTGTCTAGTCAAGGCTATGGTTTTTCCAGTAGTCATGTATGGATATGAGAGTTAGACTATAAAGAAAGCTGAGCACAGAAGAACTGATGCTTTTGAACTGTGTAGTTGGAGAAGACTCTTGAGAATCCCTTGGACTGAAAGGAGATCAAGCCAGTCAATCCTAAAGGAAATCAGTCCTGACTGTTCACTGGAAGGACTGATGCTGAAGCTGAAATTCTGATACTTTGGCCACGTGATGTGAAGAACTGACTCATTGGAAAAGACCCGGATGCTGGGAATGATTAAAGGTGGGAAGAGAAGGGGAGGACAGAGGATGAGATGGTTGGAAGGCATCACCAACTCAATGGACATGAGTTTGAGTAAACTGTGGGAGCTGGTGATGAACATGGAAGCCTGTCGTGCTTCAGTCCATGAGGTGGCAAAGACTCGGACATGACTGAGTGATTGAACTGAGCTGAAGACAATCGTTGCTTCAAGCCACAAAGTTTTGGGATGAATGGTTATATAACAACAGATAAGTAAAAAGTTATTTTCTAACCCATCTTATATCTCTAGCATTTCATTGTAGCTTGCATTTTAAAAATTCATTAATAATAAGCTTTGAACTAACTGATTAATCAATAAGTAGATGAACTAAAACTATAATAAAACTCTTGTTCTGAATTCAGCTTCTGTGCTATATCTCATATGACTGCATATTAGTGGGGGAAAAATCCTTTAAATTCTAGATATTCCTAGATTTCTTAACATTAGTTATATTTTAAGATAGAACTATTTTGTTCCTTAAATCCTTAATTCTTAACTAAGAAGGTAATTAAGAACAAGAGGCTTTTAAGCAATGAAATAAAATGTTACACCATTCAAGGACTTTTGTTAGAAGACAGAAGCTCTCTCAAAACCTGCATGCCCTTATTCTAGAAAAAATTCTATTTTAACATCATTTTCTGGATTCTGGATATGTGGGAACCACACACAGATATGTGTGTGTCCATATATGTATATATAATGAATAATAGATAAACTAAGTATAATAAAGGGCATATATATTTACAAATAAATTTAATTTACTAAATAAAATGTACATTTCATCAGATTATATTGTATATGTCAAGAACCAGATCAAATCACACTTGAACACCATTCAAGAATTCTGTTGGAATTCTACCATATCAGTGAGCACTCAGTCTGAGATATTTCTCAGGGAAACATTTTGACATGGGCGCTGACCTGTGTACTTTGCCCTCACAATGGATCTTTGACTCTAGTCTCACTGTTTCACCACTGCTACCATCCGTGACAAACCTGGTAGTTAAGTATTCTTTCAATCCTACAGATTATAGATCAGGCTTTCATAAGTGCACAGAAAGAAGTTAGAAGGCTACCGGTAGATTTATATCCTTTTTTCCCCATAAAAGGAACATGGCAAGGAAATTTATTTCCTCTCAGAATTTGAGAGGATAGTGGAGGCTGTGAATTATACCCCGAAATATTGGGTAAAAAATTCACTTTGCTTTATTTCTCAGATTCAAATACTAAGCTCAATTCTCCTGCTTGGCTGATGAAAAATTCCATACTATTGTTAAATTGTAGTTTTCAAAAGATAACATAAATAATGCACAGGCAAATGTAAAATGAACACATGTCAGAGATTTGTTCAACTCATTAATTACTGAGAGAAACAATGAGGTGTTAAAAACAGCCCAAAGAATACTTGAGAAGATAAGTATTTATAGGTAAGTTAATAAGGGCAGATGAGAATAGGATTTCAATGATACATATAACACTGCTTAATGTCTATGAAATTGAAAGTTGGGCAGTCGCGTCTGACTTTTTGTGACCTCATAGATTATACAGTCCATGCAATTCTCCAAGCCAGAATACTGGAGTGGGTAACCTTTCTCTTCTCCAGGGTATCTTCGCAACCAAGGGATTGAACCCAGGTCTCCCGCATTGCAGACAGATTTTTCACTAGCTGAGCCACAAGGATTCTTTATGAGCTGAGCCATAAAGGAAACTACCGAACAACTGCACTCGTCTCACATGCTAGCAAAGATAATGCTCAAAATTCTCCAAGTCAGGCTTCAACAGTACACGAATGGTGAACTTCCAGATGTTCAAGCTGGATTTAGAAAAGGCAGAGGAACCAGAGATCAAATTGCCAACATCCATTGGATCATAGAAAAAGCAAGAGAGTTCCAGAAAAATGCCTACTTCTGCTTTATTGATTATGCCAAAGTCTTTGGCTGTGTGGATCACAAAAAACTATGGAAAGTTCTTCAAGAGATGGGCATCCCAGACGACCTGACCTGCCTTCTGAGAAATCTGTATGGAGGTCAAGAAGCAGCAGTTAGAACTGGACATGGAACAACAGACTGGTTCCAAATTGGGACTGGAGTACATCAAGGCTGCATATTGTCACCCTATTTATTTAACTTATATGCAGAGTACATCATGAAAAATGCCAGGCTGGATGAAGCACAAACTGGAATCAAGATTGCCAGGAGAAATATTAATAACCTCAGATATGCAGATGATACCACCCTTATGACAGAAAGTGAAGAGGAACTAAAGAGCTTCTTGATGAGGGTGAAAAAGGACAGTGAAAAGGCTGACTTAAAACTCAGCATTCAAAAAACTAAGATCATGGCATCTGGTCCCATCACTTCATGGCAGATAGATGGAAAACAATGGAAACAGTGACATACTTTATTTTCTTGGGCTCCAAAATCACTGCAGATGGTGACTGCAGCCATGAAACTAAAAGCACTTGCTCCTTGGAAGAAAAGCTATGACCAACCTAGACAGCATATTAAAATGCAGACATTACTTTACTGGCAAAAGTCTGTCTAGTCAAAGCTATGTTTTTCTCCAGTAGTCATGTATGGTAGGGAGTGCTGGACTATAAAGAAAGCTGACCACAATGAACTGATGCTTTTGAACTGTGGTGTTGGAGAAGACTCTTGAGAGTTCCCTGGACTGCAAGGAGATCCAACCAGTCCATCTTAAAGGAAATCAGTCCTGAATATTCACTGGAAGGACTGATGCTGAAGCTGAAACTCCAATACTTTGGCCACCTGATGTGAAGGGCTGACTCATTGGAAAAGACCTAGATGCTGGGAAAGATTGAAGGCAGGAGGAGAAGGTGATGACAGAGGATGAGATGGTTGGATGGCATCATTGACTCGATGGACATGAGTTTAAGCAAGCTCCAGGAGTTGGTGATGGACAGGGAATCCTGGCGTGCTGCAGCCCATGGGGTCATAAAGAGTTGAACACAATTTAGTGACTGAACTGAACTGAATATCTAAGAGGGTAATAAACCATAATTTTGAGGTGACCTGTTAAAGTGATCAGAAATAATTTCCATCTCAACTGAATATAATTCTGCAAGATAGTTTGTAGCTTAAGTCTGGGACCTTTAATCAATAGCAAGATGCTGCAGTTTCATCACTAAGTTGTGTCCGAGTCTTTGCAACCCTATGGACTGTCCCCCATGAAAATCCTCTGTCCAACCATGAGCTAAAAACAAGCAGTTGCACAATCCCTGTGTGGGCACGTACCTCCATATAGCACTGAAGAATCAAGCCCCCCCCCCCCACCTTGCTTTTGTCCAAATTTTGAGTAATTTTTATTAATAGTCATAATTAATGCATCTCTCTCTGCTTGTCAGTAGGTTTATGAAAGAATAATGGGCCTTTTAGAAGCTAAAAAACAGGAAAAGAGCCAAGCTTTTTGCCCACTATCTTGATAACACATTCAAGCCTCTACCACAATCCTCTCAGTTTGGGGGCAGACCCAGAAATAACCGCAATAACCATCACTTTCTGATATCCTGGCCTCTTTATAACTCCCTCTCCTTGCTTGTGGATGGGATCTGTCCCTTGCCTCTAGCTAATGGAATATTGCAAAGGTGAAGTGGTCTTACAGATGTAATTTAAATCCTAAACCAATCAATTCTGTAAAAGGAGATTTTTCCAGAGTGGATCTAAATTAATCAGGCAGGTTTAGATTAATCAAAGTCCTTAAAAGGGAGGCTGAGCCATCCCTGAGTCAAGAAATTATTCTGCTGGCCTTGAGAAAGTAAGCTGCCAAGTTTAGAAAACCAAATGGCAAAGAACAGTAGGGGATACCTAGGATGAAAGTGGACTCAAGTGAAGCAGCAAGACTACCTCAGTCCTACAACCACAAGTGTAGTAAAAAGCAGAGAGATCATATAGTCAAAGTAATGGTTTTTACTGTATTCATATATGATGTGAAAGTTGGACCATGAAGAAGGCTGAACACTGAAGAATTGATGCTTTTAAACTGTGGTGTTAGAGAAGACTTTTGACAGTCCCTTGGACTTCAAGGAGATCAAACCAATCAATCCTAAAGGAAATGAGTCCTGAATATTCACTAGAAGAACTAATGCTGAAGCTGAAACTTTGGCCACCTGATGTGAAGAGCTAACTCAGTGGGAAAAACCTTGAGGTTATGAAAGACTGAGGGCAGGGAGAGAAAAGGGAAACAGAAGATGAGATGGTTGGAAAGCATCATTGACTCAATGGACATGAGTTTGAGCAAATTTGGGAGAGAGTGACAAACAAGGAAACCTGGCATGCTGCATTCCATGGGGTCCCAAAGAGTCAGATATGACTCAGCAACTGATCAACAACAACAAAATACCCACAGGAAAAAGAATTCTTCCAACAACCATGTGTGTTGGAAGAAGACCCCAAGCTCCAAAATTGAACAAGCCAAGATGACACCTTGCTTATAGCATTGTGAGACCCTAAGCAGAAGGTCCAGCTAAGCTTTAACTGGATTCCTGAGCCAAAGGAACTGTGTATGTTGCTTTAAGCCACTAAGCTTGTGGCAATTTGTTATGCATCAATAGGTAAATAATACACTCAGGGCACACCACACAGAGCTTAACTCCTCTGACATGCTCTCTGAATCCCCTTCCAATGCCCTCAAGGCCTCAGTGCCTGCTTTCAGTCAACTTTAGACCCAATGGCAATTCCTCTGTCTAGGGCATGGAGTAAAGCCAGCCTAGTCACAGTAACCTGTCAAGGTTACATTCTTTATCTTATACCTTGAGATGTACTCTCACCTTATCCCTTTTCCAAAATTATCTCTTGTTTTTAAGTTAGCCTCCTAAAAGCTTATAGATCTAAATTATTACTCTGTATGGGTTCCTCTTTGGAATCCCCAAGTGAATGATTCTGCTTGAGCCTGAAAGTCCAATCTCTATACTTAGCGATTTTTGTAAGAGAGAAAGAGAGAGAGAAAATATTACAAGGAAAGCTTGAGCCTTTAGAAAATCCAGTGCTGACCTCTCTTTACTGGCATGAGAGTGGGGAAAGGAGACTCTAACACCATTTCAGTGTTGTGTGTGGGGGTTGGGGTTGTTGTTGTTAGTAACTTGTCTTTTTAAACAGAGTTACTGTAACGTACACTATATGACCAGGCTGCAATAAAGTCTTTTAGGGGCAGAATTACAAAATAAATGGAGGTTCTTTGTACTTCCTTGATAATCCACTTTGCATTTCTTAAGATCATAAAAGAGAAAAGGAACCAGAGGCAAACACACGTGTTCATTAGTAATGAGTCAGAGGTCATGGGTGCAGGAGAGGATGGACCCATTTCAGCTCAGGAGAAACTGCTGAGAGAACTTTGCAGAGGTGAGTTTGAGGATCAGTCCATTGGTGAGGCTCTGGAGTATGCTGGTTACTGTATTTGCACTTGCATTTCTCAAACTTGCCTGCACAGTCAACACACCTGAGGAGCATAGTATTCTGACTTCTAAGCCCTAGGGCTTTCTTGGACTTCACAGGGCTCATATGTCCTCGGGAGAAGCTCTCAACAAAAGTAACTGATAGGAATTGGTGTATAAACTCCCCGGCTCTCCCGCCTGTCCAGTGCGATAAGTTTAAGGTGCGTTCTATACGATTCTGAGAGTCCCCTAGCAGGACTGAGATCCAGTTGCCCATAATGGTAACTCATTTGTTTCATATCCTTTATTGCTTGCTTTCCTTTACCTGTCTTCCTTCCCTAATCCTCTACCAGTGTTTCCTCATATCAGCTGCCAAATAAACTACTTACTCTTATTAACCTGGTCTCAGGATCTGCTACTAGAAGGGTCCAAATCAAAGCAGTCTCTGTCTAGAGTAAGGTTAGTGATAGAGGAGATTGTGCCGGGGGCAGAGTGGGAAACCGAGGGATGCCAAGAAAGACACAGAGCAGATTTGTCACTGGCCAAAGGGACTGGTGTATATTCAAACAATATAACATTTGGGACTCTCAAGCAGCTTTCCATGTATCATTTTGGAAACCCTCTGCCATGGATTGGGTTCTCAGGCCACTAAACTATTTCCTAAAAATACGCAAAAAAATCAAAACCTGTTCTCTTTTCCCATATTCACAAACATAATTGATCTTACCGTGGGTTCATCAGATGGCCAAGGGTGAGATGAATGCTTATATTATTTTATTAGGGTATATAATGCCAGGGAAGAGGAACGAGAAACAGGAAGAGTCTAGAAGGGAAGGAGGGAGCCTAAGGAGGCTGAATTATGCAAGTGGCTGCCACTAGGGAGCCTGGGTACTCAGCTACAGACCACTGAGCCTTTGAGGATCCATACAAGCTACACCCCAAGACTGAAGGATTCTGGGTATAGTGAGGGAGGAGAAATCAAGTAAACACTGTTTCCCAGTGTAACAAGGAAGAGCAAAACCTGACTCCTTTTTGGACTTGTTTCATTAACTTATGCTTTTCATTGCCATTATTATAATCATACAAAATAGCCTGCCTTAAGGAACCCTGACCCTCTGCCTGAATGTTAAAGTGATTTTGTTCAACTCAAAGAGGGACAATCTGACCACACCCACCTATGAACAGTTGCAGAAAAGAAGAAATTAAGGCATCTCCTTCCTGATGCTGCCCAAGCCAGACAGAATAATGTTCTTTTTACTTTATTTACTTATCTTCTCTGTTTCTCTGTTCTATAAAGGTAATTGGCATCCAGAATTGGATAAGATGGCTTTTTGGAGACACTAGTCTACTGGCTTTCCAAACAAGGTTATTATTCCTTGCCTTAGCACCTCATCTCCAGATATATTGGCCTTCATGCAGTGAGCAGAGTAAGCTTGGGCTCAGTAACATCAACATCAGTGGTCCAAGACCAGTTTCCAGGGGATGGTTGGTGGAAAGGAGTTCAGAATCCATGCTTCCCATGGTTGATCCTCCTCCCAACCCCCGCAGTGGAGGCACAGAAGTGGAATGTGTGGCCTCACTCTCTCCTTTCTTTCTTGAGAGGTTGGATGTCCCAACTTCCCAGAGACTGACTGTGAGGTATATCCTATATAGCCCAATTCTCTGTAAAAATTCAGTAGCTCTCTTATCTTAAAAACAAAGAAACGAAATAGGAAAGTCAGCACTTTGCCTGACTTTTCAAAATAACAGAGCTGAGCTTAGACTCTCTGGCCCTGTCCCCCAAGACACTGGAGCCTCCATGAAACTCTATTCCAGGGTCTAGGGTGATCACTGGAGCTCTGATTTGCCCCAAACAGGGTGTAAGAGAAGCACAATCTTCCTTCCAGAAAGAAATTCTATACAGACAAGGAATACAAGGCAGTTCAATTACATTATAATTGACTCTAATTGGCCCTCCCACAGGCTGTTAAATTCTTTATCTGGAGCCTGGTAGCACATTAGAAAGCTGTAACACCTCTATCCTGCCCTGAAGAACACAATAGAAAATGTTTTTAAAAATCCAGCAAGCCACTGATCTTGGAAAAAGAGAGCTCTGGTGGGGTCAATAAATTGGAGGCATTTTTAGGAAGAGTGTGAGGATGTTGCAGAAATCAGTAATTGAAAAACCAAGCACCACACTCAGAGTTGGAGACCTCAGGTTTACTACACGGCAGGCTCAGAGGAGTTAACATTTCAAGCTCTGAGCCCCGAACAAAGGGGTTACAGTTTTTATAGACCTACTATAGTGGGCAACAGTAGCTGCTAATAGGCTGGTTTAAACTCAGGTTTCACGTGCATGGGAAAACAGTGGTCAAGATGGGGAGAGGATGTCTGACCTTTACATGGACAAGCATGATTAAGCAGGTTTGCAGGGGCTGGGCTATTGCAAAGAGCAGGACAATGGTGAGTGAAATAAACTCCAGTTCCTAGTATTGCAAGTCCCCACTTTCTGAGACTACGTGACTTACATGATCTAGACTTTGCAAGGAGCAAGCTGAGTTACAGAGGCAGAAGGACCAAGAGGTTATGCAAAATTTTAACTTTTCCTCTTCATTCCCCACTCCTGATGCTTCTATCACTCATTGTAGAAAGCATCATCTCATATTTTGGTAGCACATTCAGAGCTCCCCATCGTTTAGGGGGCTATATTGAGCTATTACCATTTGTATGTTATGGATTCAATCCAAGAGGTTATGAACTGGGTAATTGCATTGAGAATACAAGGGCTAAGCAAGAATGCTGTCAAGAACATGAAGAGAGAATCTGTTAAAGGGAGAAGCCATGATGCCCAGCTCCAGGTACTGTTCCAGTTACCCCAGGAATTTGCTAGTTGCTCTCTCCCTTTTAAGATTCATTCCCTTAGCTGTTGGGCCATGTCCTTGACTATTCCTGATTGGTTTATATAAAAGCAGCATTCTTCATTTAAGAAAAGGCAGTCCTCCCTTTTCAGCTGTCACTAGGTCTAGCCCTCTCCTATTCTGTAAAACCACTTCAGCCAGGGAGTCTAGTTGGTCCCGATTAGGGATAGAGGCCATGGTTGACAGTGAAAATCCATCGATATTTTGTTAGCCAGATTCTTAAGCTTCCACGGTGTGTTGACCAGCTAGCTGCCGGAGTGTGGCTGGAGCAAGGCTGAAGAATCCTCAAGCTTCTATCGTGCATTGACTGGTCAGCTTCTAGAGTGACTAGAGCAGGACTCAGCGTCCTTCGTGGGTGAGAGCTATTGTCTTTGGAACCAGAACTTGAGATTTGGGGGGTCCTTGAAGGAGTCTTTTGGGCCTAGAAAAGAAAACAACAGTCTCAAAGGCCCTTGTGAATCAACTAACTTCGGAGAAAACAAAACAGAACTTTAGGTCCTGCCCTGATGCTCCAGGTCAGTTGCATCTATCTGGGATTTATCACACCCTGTCCAGAAACCTTCCACCCCCTACACCTGCACAGACTTATCACCCCCTGCCCAACTACAAATGCCATCTCAACTAAAGAATACCCAAAACATCCCGCCTGATTAACATTTCCCTTATCGCTTCCACAAGCCTCCCTATAAATATGGAGCCTTCCTGATCCGTCTCAGTGCTCAGCCTGGTCGTTAGGCCGACTGTCACCCCTCCTTGCCTGAATAAAGGTAACCTACTTCTGTTGAGGTCGTCTTTCCTCTGTCTGCCTCAGACTGAACTATACCTTATATTCTTGGTGCAGAAACCAAGGAAGGGGCGAGGCACTCATCTTACTCTCTCTCACTCTCCCTCCGTCTCATTGTTTTCCCTTCCAGGAGTCTGGGAGCTTGAACATCCGAGGAGCTCACTTTTCTACCAGGGCTCAAGTTCCTCTCAGAGAGGCCTAGTGCCTTGGTGAGCGGTGCAAGCCTTGTACTAAGGCTTTATTGGTGCTTTACATACCCCCAGGCCTCAGCTTTACCCACTTTCCCTCCCTCTCTCTCTGACGACCACCAGAATAGAGAATTCTTGCCATTCAAATGTTTTACATGCAACACTCCACTCAAGCTGGTCCCTAGATTAAGGTAAGATCCGGACAGTGTTCTAGAGGTGCTCTAGAACTCAGTCCTCTCTGGGTCCCAGGGACTCCTGGCCCAGGGCCACTCTGTAGGTGACAGTGGGGAACGCTCCACCTCGACACAGAGCTCTCTTTTCATAACTCCTATTGTGACTACGGGTGATGACTCAAGCTCTCAATAGGAGCTTCTGCTTGCCTTTTAATTATGGGATCTGGCCAATCTGTCCCAAAAGATCCCCCTCTGACCTGTGTTCTCAAAAATCTCAAACCACTTTCACTCATTGAACTCAAAGCTAACTGTTTAAAACAACTCTGTACACAGATTTGGCTTCAGTACCAATTAGACAATCAAGACCGCTGGCTTGAAGTCAGCACATTTGACTTAAACATTCTTCAAAATCTCACCGACTTCCTTAAACGGAATGGTAAGTGGTCAGAGGTCCCAAATGCCCAAGTCTTTTGGGCCCTTTGGAGCAGGCCCTCCCTATACAAGGCCTGCTCGACCCACGAGGTCCTTCTATACACCTTGCCTCCCAAGCAAAAGGGCTCTTCTTCCTCAGCTAACCATGGACCATAACCTCTGCACCCCCAGAGTTCGACCCTGCGGATGAGCCCCCTCCCTGCCCGCCACCCTGCCAACCCTCTCCTTCCCCTTCATCCAACTCACCTACTGCCCAGAAACCTCTCCTGACTCCCCCTTGACCCCGCTACCCCATCTCCCCAACTTGCTCTCCCCTCTTCCTTCTGCCTCTGCCACACGGTAACGTACCCAACACATGTTTCCCCTGAGAAAGGTGGCAGGATCAGAGGGCCCCACCTGAGTCCATGTGCCATTTTCATTGGCAGATATGAGCCAGATAAAAGAAAAGTTAGGATCATTTTCTGAAAGTCCTACCAGATACAGAAAAGAATTCCTGAGACTCTCCCAGGCCTCTAATCTCACATGGAGTGATGTATATTATATCTTAAATGCCACTCTCATCCCTGATGAAAAAGACCATATCTGGCAAGCGGTGAAAGCCCATGCCAATCCCTTACGTAACCAAGACTGGGATAGCCCAGTTGCTGATGAGGTGGTACCTCAGTTAGATCCCCACTGGACGTCCCAGCCTGGTGACCCAGGTATCAGGAGACTCAATCATATGATTACCTGCATTCTAGAAGGAATGCAGAAAAATACTCATATCCATGTCAAATGCGATAAAATCAGAGAAATCACCCAAGGGGCAGATGAAAATGCAGCCTTATTCTTGGCATGCCTCACAGAGACAGTCCAGAAGTATACCAACCTAGATTTCACCACCCCTGCTGGGTTAGTCTACCTTGACGTTCAATTCATCATCCAGTCCGCCCCTGACATCAGACACAAGCTTCAACAACTAGAAAAGGGCCCTGAGACCCCCCAAAGAGACCTTCTAGAAATAGCCTTCAAGGTGCTCAATAATAGAGAGGAGGAGGCTAAGAGAGAAAAAGACCGTGAGAGAAAAGCTAAATATGCCTTTTTGGTGTCAGCAATTAAGGGAAGAGATCAGCCTGGCCCAAGTCATCCCAGAACCACGCTTAAGACACACACCCCACCCCGGACCCGGCTTCCGATGCAACCAGTCAGGACACTGGGCAAAGGCATGCCCAACCTGTGGCCAATGGGGACACTGGAAGGTGGACTGTCCCCAGGGACACCCTGGCACCCCTGGGGAGGTCCCCACCTCCCAGACCTGGACAGTGGAATGTCCACAGGGATGCCCTGGTGCCTCTGGTGAAACCCCCACTTCTCCCCAGAACCCTAGCCCAACCCTACGAGAGTTGTTCCAATGATGGGGCCTGGGTTCCAGCCCCCCAGCCCGTGTCCTGAACACAAGCTCGGAACTTGGGGTAGATGGGGTAGTGGCCGGAAAAATGACCTATTTTATAGTAGACACTGGAGCCACTTTCTCTCTCTTAACTTCCTACGCTGGCCCAACTCAAGACTCAGAACTCACAATCAAGAGGGTCTCTGGAGTTGCCCTAAGGCCAAAAATCAGCCCTCCATTACTCTGTCAATTTGGAAAATCGACCTTTATACACTCATTCCTCATAATGCCTCAGTGCCCAATGGCACTCCTAGGGAGATATTTGCTATCCAAATTGGTGGTCTTTATTACCATATCCCCCCTTTGGATACAGTCTCTATATTCTGCATGCAGATGGCATCTGGAAGGTCCCTATCCCTCACCCCTGACCTTCCCTTGGATCTACCCACCTTAGACCCCCAAGTATGGGACAATGATCATCCATCCATAGCCAAACATCATTCCCCAGTCCAAATTACCCTAAAAGACCCCTCGACTATAATCACCCAACAGTACTCTCTCACCCCGGAGGCCCACAAGGGACTTAAGCTTACCATAGACTGTCTTCTTCAAGCCTCTATCCTAATTCCTACCTATTCACCACACAACACCCTTATTCTGGCAGTAAGGAAGGGACCAAGCTCTTGAAGACTGGTCCAGCATATGCGAAAAGTCAATGAGGCCATCACATAGACATTCCCAGTGGTCCCTAACCCTTACACCCTTCTGTCTACCATACCCCTGACTGCAACCCACTTCACGGTATTAGATTTCAAAGACGCCTTTTTCACCATCCCCCTTCACCCCCTCTCCCAACCCCTTTTCACCTTCACCTGGCAAGACCCTGAGACTCACGTTTCCCAACAACTAACATGGGCAGTTCTCCCCCAGGGGTTCAGAGACAGTTCCCACTTTTTTGGACAGGCTTTACAAAAGGACCTACAGACACTCGACCTAGCCTCGAGTCATCTCCTCCAATACGTAAATGACCTCCTCCTTTGTAGCCCAACCTGAAAACTCTGCCTCCAACATATTGCCAAACTCCCTGGGGCCCTGGGATCCTGGGGTTATCAGGTATCCCAATCTAAGGCCCAAATAGCCCAGACAAATGTCACCTACCTGGGGCTCTCCATATCCTATCAACAAAGAACTATTCCCCCAGATAGAATCCAGGCCTTAATTAACTGTACACTTCCAAAAATGAAAAGGGAGCTCCTGTCTATCCTCAGCCTCCTAAACTTTTTCTGTATCTGAATCCCTAACTACTCCCTCATTGCAAAGCCGCTCTATGAGGCAACTAAAGGATGTCTGGATGAGCCCCTCTTTAATCCTTCCTCGCTGGCCAATCCTCTTTGCCAGCTCACCCAAAGCCTCCTCCGAGTGCCAACTCTCCACCTGCCAGATCACACCAGACCATTCTTTCTCTTTGCACATTCCAACCAAGGACAGGCCTTGGGACTTTTGTGTCAACAGGCTGAAGACACCTGGGCTCCCATAGCCTGTCTATCAAAACAGCTTGACATGGTGTCCAAGGGGTGGCTTCCCTGTATATAGGCTGTGGCTGCTATCGCAGCCCTCGTACCCGAAGCAAATCAACTCTCCAGACATGCCCCTTTGACAGTCTGTTCACACACCTTCCAAGACTTACTATCACATTGGGCTTTCCTCTCCCTTCCCCCTTCCAGGGTACAGGTCCTACATGCCTTTCTCCTCGACCCTCAGCTCTCATTCTCCCCCTGCTCTCCCCTTATCCCCACCAGCTTATTACCCACGTCCTCTACAACAGACTTCCTCCTACATAGCTGCAGCCTAACAGTAGATCTTACCCAAAACCCCTTCCAACATTTAACAGATCAGCCCATCCTAGACCCAGACAACCCACACTGGTTCATTGACGGCAGCTCTCAAAAATCGCCACCCTTTGCACCAAGATATGCCATCATCCAGGAGGACCTTTGTCATAATCATGGAACCCAGACAATTGAAGCTTCACCTCTGCAACCTCACACCACCTCCCAACAGGCAGAACTGATAGCTCTCACCAGAGCTTTAACTCTGGCTAAAAATCTAAGGGTTAACATCCACACAGACTCCAAATATGCCTATAACATACTTCACTCAAACATCCTAATATGGAGAGAAAGAGGTTTCCTAACCCAAAAAGGATCCCCCATTATTAATCCAGATCAGATCCACAAACTTCTAGAGGCAGTACTCTTACCAAACAAAGCCTCCATCCTCCACTGTAGGAGACATCAAAAGGGAAGTCTCATATCAGCCTACAACAATGCTACAGACCAGAAAGCAAAGGAGATAACACTGTCCCGTCCTTCCCTCCAGTTCCCTGTCATCTTAGCTCTGACTTCACCAGACCCTCCCACCACCAGAGAAATTCTCTCTTATCTACACTTACTTTTTCATCCTTCATCCAAGACACTTCAATAGCTCCTCCATAACCACTTCCCCATATCCAATGCTGACCAACAATATTTAGGTAACCTTACCTGCTCCTGTCAAACATGTCAACATACTAACCCCAATTCCAACCTTAATCCGACATCCTTTCCAACCTATCAAATGCGAGGCAGCCTCCCAGCACAGGATTGGCAGATAGACTTTACTCTATGCCGCCCCCTGTCCAGAGAGTCAGATACCTCCTGGTCTCTGTGGACATGTTTTCAGGATGGGTAGAAGCATTTCCTACTACAAACAAAAGAGCCCACACTATGGCCCAAATCCTCCTCACAGAAATTAGCCCCAGGTTTGGCCTGCCTTCATCCCTACAGTCTGATAATGGCCCGAAATTTACTTCCAAGGTCACCCAACAACTTGTCCAATTCTTACAGATACCCTGGAAATTTCACATTCCATACAGTCCCCAGTCCTCAGGAAAGGTAGAAAGGATGAATAGAATAATCAAAGAAACTCTTACCAAACTAACCCTCGAAATACATCTGGATTGGACTAAACTTTTGCCAATTGTTCTCCTCAGAATACAGGCTTTGCCCAGAAAGCCCCTGGGGCTGAGCCCCTTTGAGGTGATGTATGGAAGGCCCATGCTCCCTGAACCTCCTCCCATACCAAGCTTCTTACACTCCGCTCTGCTGGCAGAACTCCGCAATGCCCTCTGGAAATACATCAACCACAACTTGCCTGCCCCTGACCCCCAAGTCTCCCTGCCCCCTTTACAAATTGGGGACATGGTCTATCTGTCTGATAATCCCCAGGGTGATCTAACCCCAAAGTGGCAGGAACCATTCAAAATCATCCTCCTTACCCCAACTGCAGCTAAACTCAGGAAGGTCACCTCCTGGGTACACCTCTCTCGCCTAAAATGGATCACCTCTGATCTTGTGCTGCCCTCCTTAAATGATACCTATCAGGTCTCCCTCTCAGGACCTACCTCCTTAAAATTCACCTGGCGACAACCTCTGTCAACCATCCAAGAAGACACTAAATGACCTGGACTCTCTTCAACCTACAACTCTTCCTGACCCAACTACTACAAGACCTCTGGACCAGCACCCCGACAGGAACCTCTTTCAAACACCTGAGTACACTGGTGTCTCAACTGTGGCTTCAGGGAACCTTCTAAAACCTGACTCCAGACAAAATTGATTTCTTTACTCTCATTCTCTACATCATTCCATATCCTAATGAACACTGTTCCTCCTCAGATTCAAGCAACCACCAACTTGGGGCCTTTTTCCCCTCGTCCTAACTGGCCTCTCCCTATCTCTCTAACTATAACAGCACTCTTAATCTTAATCCTTGGTATAGGCCTAATAACTGTCTCCCCTCAGGACTGGCCACCTACCCTTCGTCTTTCCGTGGTTATCGCCTACATTGCTAGCTATTCTCTACTCCTAGGGTGCTATTTCCTCTGCACTGCCTAACTAACAGCCCATGACTCCTCTGTTCCTTATCCTTGCTGCACTCCCCAGTCTTCTGGCTACTCCCTGACCCTGCTCTGACATTTATTCCTATGTACATTCCTCATGTTATAATACAGCTCCAAAACCATGCACCATGAACCTCAGGGGCAAGAAGTCCAAATCCCTACTCACTGTTAAAATACAAAAGAGAGGGAGTTCGTGAGTACCTGCCATAAACCAAATGAAAAAAACATATGTTTCTATCCCATTACCCACTGGGTGTACTCAGACGGGGTCGGGGCACTAGATCAAAATCGGGAAAAGAAACAAGAACAAGTCATAAAGAACATAATTTCCCTGTTACAGGCGACCCCTGAGCCTTATAAACGCCTAGACCTCCTTCCCCAGTTACGACCTCTCCTAAAACCTCCCTCTGGCAACCAACGCCTTACCCGCTTTCTCAACTCTTCCTTCCAACTCTTCCAGTACACACAACACATCCCAGTGTTGGATATGCATGTCACTGTCTCCCTCACCACACATAGCAATTCCTTTACCTTCAACCTGGCTGTCACAGGGCAACTATACCTCCCTTTCCCAACAAAAAACTACACAATTCATTGGGCCAGCCTCTGACAATGTCCTACTCTCAGCCTCTTCAAACCTAACCTGTATTAACTACTCTAGTCCCAACTACACTGGTCTTACAAACTCCGCTCCCTCCTTCTGTTCCACTTGGATTCTCTGGAACAGCAGCACAAATAATTGCACCAATTTGGGAATCTTCATTCTCTGTGGGACCTATACCTATTCATGTCTCCCCTTGGACCCCCCGGGACCATCTTGGTCTTCCTGACGCCGGGCCTAACATTCCTCAAAGAAAAAGAAGTAGAACAAATAGTCTACCCCCAAGGGGAACTTTCCCACAGGAAAAGACAAGCTGTCATAGCCCCCCTCCTGATTGGGACTGGCATAGCAGCAGCCCTAGACACCGGGATTGGAGACATCTCGACCTCTGCCCATTTCTACTACAAGTTGTCCCAAGAATTTAATGAAGACATGGAGCAGGTAATGGAGTTCTTCGTTTCAATCCAAAGACAAATTAACTCATTAGCTTCTTGTTGTGAAGTTGCTCAGTCGTGTCCTACTCTTTACAACCCCATGGACTGTAGCCTGTCAGGCTCCTCCGTCCATGGGATTTTCCAGGCAAGAATACTAGAGTGAGTTGCCATTTCCTTCTCCATTAGCTTCTGTGGCCCTACAAAATAGGCAAGTCCTGGACCTTCTCACCTCAGAAAAGGGAGGGACCTACCTTTTCTTAGGAGAGGACTGCTGCTGTTTTGTTAATGAAACGGGCATAGTCCAAGGCAGAGTCAAAGAACTTAGAGAGAATTGAATGCCTCAGAAAAGAGTTACAAAACCTTTACAGTCCCCAAAACCTGTTCCAACAGGCCCTCCCTTGGTTGCTCCCTTTCCTGGGGCCACTGGTACTTATCATTCTATTCCTCTTTTTTGGACCCTGTCTCTTCAATCTCTTTCAAAGGTTTCTCCAAGAATGGATTTGGGCCCTCTCTTGAGATCAGGTCAAGACCATTCTTCTTCTCGAGAGCCTCACTCCAAGCTCAGAAAAAGGAGACCCTGGGCCCTAGGACCCTCCATTCCAGACCCCAAATTGTTGCTCCTATCCAGCAGAAAGTAGCCAGAGAAATATAGCGCCCTTTTCTCCATTTTTTTTATGATTTCAGGGTCTGGAATGAAGGAGTCTTTTGGGCCTAGAAAAGAAAACAACAGTCTCAAAGGCCCTTGCTGAATCATCTAACTTCAGAGAAAACAAAACAGAACTTTAGATCCCGCCCTGATGCTCCAGGCCAGTTGCATCTATCTGGGACTTATCACCCCCTGTCCAGAAACCTTCCACCCCCTACACTTGCACAGAAGACTTATTACCCCCTGCCCAACCACAAATGCCATCTCAACTAAAGAATACCCAAAACATCCTGCCTGATTAACATTTCCCTTATCGCTTCCATAAACCTCCCTATAAATATGGAGCCTTCCTGATCCCTCTCAGTGCTCAGCCTGGTCGTTAGGCCTACTGTTGCCCCTCCTTGCCTGAATAAAGGTAACCTACATCTGTTTAGGTCGTCTTTCCTCTTTCTGCCTCGGCCTGAACTATACCTTATATTCTTAAACTGCTTTCCGGGTGTCCTCATCACAGGAAGTCCCTGCCTTCTTGACTCTGGTGTGGTGGATCCAAGGGATGTAACTTTAACAGCAGTAGGGGTTGCCAGGACAACCTTGTGAGGGCCTGTCCAAACTGGCTGAAGTGGCTCCTTTTTCCAGTCTTTGACTGATACCTCATCTCCTGGCTGATGGGGATGAATCCAATTGCCCAGTGGAATGGGTGTCCCTTCCAAGGTTTCTCAGGCAATATGGCAGAAGAGTTTTCCAGGGCCTGGAGGTATCGGGACATCTCCGGGTCAGCTAGTTTTTGGTGGTCTCCCTTGAGCTTTTTGATCACTGGGGGTGGTCTCCCATATAAGATCTCAAAGGGAGAGTAGCCTGAGGACCCTGGGATGCATTTTCGGAGGGCTATGAGAGTGCACAGAATGATAAGGCAGCTTCTTCTAGCACTGTCTGGGTGTTGGCTGGGGGATATTCTTGTTGTACTACTACTTGGAGAAACAAACGTAACAAGAAAGTTAAAGATACATAGCCCAAAGACTAATAAACGTAGGAAGGCTGCTGAAGGGGTTAGCCAGGAGAACCAGATCCAGACATTGACTCGTGACATTAGTGTTTCTCTAGGTAGGAGAAGATGGAAGAACTTGGAATCATGAGTTCCCAATCCTGATGATTCCAAGTTCTTGCACCTTCTCCTACCTAGAGAAACACTAATGTCATGAGTCAATGTCAATGTATGGCAAAACCAATACAGTAAAGTAAAAAATAATAATAAATAAATAAATAAATAAAAGTTAAAAAAAAAGAACTTAAAATCATAAAAATATTTACCTGAAAACATCTAGCTATCTGAAGGACTGTTTTTTTTTTTTTTTTTTGGTTTGTTTGTTTGTTTTGTTTTGTTTTCTTCCCCAGAGCACAGAGTGCCTTATTTTTTGTCTCCTCCCTGAACTCCGTTCAAGGGGGGTGTTGAAGGTCAGAATCTTGTAGTGGTTATAATTTAATCTTTGTAGAGGCAGCTGGCAATGACCAACTTTCAGTCAGCAGGGCCCCTTCATAGCCACATATTTGACCATGTTTTGGGGGCATTTCAAGGTCTCTGTATCCCATGGTGCTGGGAAGGCTCACTCCCACGTCTAACAAAGATTCCATTGACAGGCCACTCAATGTGTTGTCACTAGACCAAGCCTTGTAAGTAGCAAAAGGCTCTGGACCACACCTGTCTTACTAGTCTCTTGGTCCAGGAAAATATTTCCTCTTGTTGCTTCTTCCCATATCTACAGTTACATTATTACAATTATTGATCTCATGTGGAAATTCATATCAACATTTTATCACAGGCTCAGTCACACATTTGGTAACATAAGAAATAATCTTCTGAAACAAGCTACATAGAAAATAATATAGTTAGAAGTTATTAGCAAGGTCACAAACAAGGATTTAAGTCAAGAACTTTCATTGGGTATAGCCCAGTATGCCACAGGTCATCTAACTTAGTTAAATGATTATAGCCAAGTGTTAATCTCCTGGTTGTACATCATGAAGCATCTGACCTTTATCCAAAGACTGGTTACTGAGATAAGCTTTAGAAATAATCTTAGAGTGTCCTTTTAATAACTTAATTAAAACTTTTAGCAATATAACATAACAAGGAACTATCTCAGAAGTGAGTCTTAGTAAGCACAGACCTTAATTAACAAAACTAGCACTTAATATTCAGTGAAACTTATTTTTTTTTAATCTTTTTGGAGAACTCATTGTGAGGGTATTAACACTGTAGCCAGGGAAGGCTTTAATCCATCAAACAAAAATGAGGTCTGTCAGGGAGTTGGGAAAAGCCAAGTGGCTGTCTTAGATTTCCCATAGCCCTGGATCTTTGATTTTTGGCTGTTATTTATCCATTTTTAGTTTCCTGATTTAGGAGCAGACTATTGCCACGTTTTAAGGACATTGGGATAGCAAAAGTCTTACCATGAGGGGTTATTTTTTGTAGAAGCAGAATGAGCTTTGTCTACATATACCATAATCTTAAAAAATGTAAATTTACTTTACCCAAGTAACAAAAAGATTTTAAAAACAAATATAAATCATCTAAAGGCAAAGAAATTAATAATCTGTTATCAAAAGCTGCATTTTAAGTAAACTTTGTTCTC
Organism: Oryx dammah; assembly: GCF_014754425.2. Classification (NCBI taxonomy): domain Eukaryota; kingdom Metazoa; phylum Chordata; class Mammalia; order Artiodactyla; family Bovidae; genus Oryx; species Oryx dammah. Next base: position 77,014,566 of record NW_024070194.1, read on the forward strand.
TAAACAGAGAGAAGACCAAATTCCAGTCTGGTACCAGCTTACTGTTAATAACAAAATTTGTTTATCAGCTTAATCTTAGAAAGTCTTTTCCATAAACCTTGAAGAACTAGCAGTATTTTTCTAAAGGCATGAGAGTAAAATCGTAGAAGCCATGTTTAAAATCTGATTCTCTTGCAATTGACAAAGACATCTGGTCATAACACTTTAATATGATAACTAGAATTATATTGACCATATTTTATCAGGGCATATAAGATCTATATGAATTTTACACAATTTTAGAATATCTATATTAGTAACATCAACCATACAGTATAACCTGAAAAGAATTATCACCCCTTCAACAGTACTTCCCATGTAACTTAATGTGTTCAATGATCCCAGGTAGCTTAATAGCTCTTTGGGATGTCTCGGGGCCCTCTTAGCATCTCAAAGTTATCTAGAAGTCAAGTTATTTAGGAAGTTTTGTCAATAAATATCAGAAGGGTTTATAACACTCAGTCAGGTAGGATCATGTAAGTCACTGTGAAATAATAGTGATTCACTTAGCCAAAGTTAACAAAAGATTTCAAAGGTAAGTATCTGCTACTGCTAAGTCGCTTCAGTCGTGTCTGACTCTGTGTGACCCCACAGACAGAGGCCCACCAGGCTCCCTCTTCCCTGGGATTCTCCAGGCAAGAACACGGAGTGGGTTGCCATTTCCTTCTTCAATGCATGAAAGTGAAAAGTGAAAGTGAAGTCGCTCAGTCTTGTCCGACTCTTAGCGACCCCATGGACTGCAGCCCACCAGGCTCCTCTGTCCATGGGATTTTCCAGGCAAGAGTACTGGAGTGGGGTCCATTGCCTTCTCCGAAAGGTAAGTATAGAACAGATCAATTAAGAGGTAAAGAAACTTAAATATATTATTAAAAGCAGTTCAACATCTGAAGAAAATATGTCCTCTTAACTGGGTGAAAGGCTGGATATAAGTTTTTGCACCAGTTTTTGTATTTACTTTAAACTCATTTGGGTAAACTTAATTAAATACATTTTAAACTTATTCATGCTTAACCACTTACAAAACTTTTTTCAGGGTCTACTTTCCACAAACCTTTTAATCACTCTCTGTAACAGCCACCTGTAAGTCAGACCTTCTTTCTTTTTCCTTCATGAAATGTAATTTCATTCCTTATATCTTCTTTATTAAAAACATACATCCTACGTTCCTTAAGCAACTAAGAACTAGCCTTTATATTGTCATTTTATAGCTTGGTGAACATAAATACCAGTGATAATTTAAAAAACATTTGTTTAATGTTAGTGACTCTTAGACATGTCTATATTAGATTAGCAAATAAATATTAATACTAGATATTTAATATTTCCCAGTTCACATGAATCTGAAATTCATTTAGGTTATTTATTTATTTATTTTTGTATTTAGAATTGTTTGATCTGTAAGTGCTTACTTTTTTAAGCCAATTAAATTAGAACTCATTTGTAACTTTAAAAATATTATATATATATAAGAAAAGACCTACATAAATACAGACAGACAGAGATCTTACAGTTTTCTGTTTGAGATTTAGAATATCTCTTTGACCCCCCCCCCTTTTTTTTTTGCTTTGCTTGAATTTCTAATTTGCCCAAGGCTGAGGTCTTGGGCAAAGTCGGCTGTGTATTTCAAGGACATGGAAAGGGTTAACTTCAAGCTTTTCCCTAGGCAGGGCTTTTAACAAGCTAGTTGTGTTTTTTGTTTTTTTTTTTTTTTTTTTTTAGCTAGTTTTTTTTAATTGCAATGCAAAAATGAATTGGTTTTGCAGTTTCAAAAAAAAAAAAAAATTTCTCTCACCTTGTTCAATCAGCAATCACACACTCACAGTCAGTCAGAGGCTAGCACAGTGCCTCCCTTTTCCCGAGTCCCCAGGTTTCCTTAACTGTTGCTTCCTTCCTGGGAGCTCCAAGGAGGTGATCAGATTCGTCTTCTGTCTGTTGGGGTAGGACCCGATTGGGGACTGGACCCAGGGCCTTACCTGATCCTGTGGCCATTCCTAGTGAGTTTGTCCATCCCTCCAATGAGTCCGGTAGGGGCTTGGCCATCTGGAGAGTCAGAACACCAGTCGGAAGGAGAACCTGGAATACCGTCAGGTGGCACGCCTCCCCATTCATTTCAGGGTTCCTTCACTCCAGCCTTGCCGAGCCACTGGCAGCTCAAGGGCCCAGCATGGTTGGAATTTCACTGGGGCCTCCAGGATCGTTGCAGAAACCAGTAATCAAGAAACCAAGCCCCACACTCGGAGAGTTGGAGAACTCAGGCTTATTACACCAGTGGGCCCAGAGTAGTTAACACTCCAAGCTCTGAGCCCCAAACAAAGGGGTTACAGAGTTTTTATAGACTTACTATAATGGGCAACACTAGCTGCTAATAGGCTGGTTTAAACTAAGGGGTTTCACATGCACAGGAGCAGTGGTCAAGACAGGGAGGCGGATGTCTGACCTTTACGTGGACAGGCATGATTAAGCAGATTTGCAGGGGCTGGGCAATTGAAAAGAGGAGGACAAAGGTAAGTGAGATAATCTCCAGTTCCTAGTATTGTTAAGTCCCCACTTTCTGAGACTATGTGACCTACCTGATCTAGACTTCGCAAGGAGCAAGCTGCATTACAGAGGCAGAAGGAGCAGGAAGTTAAGTAAAATTTTAACTTTTTCTCTTCAAGGAGATCTCAGAGGGAATGTGATACTTCTGACTTGCAACTGTAGACAGAGAAGAAAAAAGTTCCTGATGGGTTATCATTGATACACTAAGTTTCTTAAATGGATATATCTTCCAAGAAGCATTTCCGCTTTCCTTCGTTTGTTCAGTCTGTATAGATTCCACCATGTTCAGGGCTGGAGATAAGAGTGAAGAGGATTCTGAACAGGGCCCTGTGGGGCTCCTGGGCACAAGGACTTTCTGTGATCTCCATTTCTTCAATTATAAGAAACAGCCTTCATTCAGCCTCCATGACCTTCCCTGAGATCCAAGGAGCAGAGTCAAATGGTGGTTAATTAAGAAAGGGAAGGGATGCGAGATCATGGAGAAAGTCAAGAGCAGCCTTGGGGCAAGGTCTTATTTCCCCATCAGTGGATACATAAACATGTCTTTGAGCTATTTTGCAGGTACTGAAACCCTCTCCAGATGTGAACAGTTAATGGTTAATGATGGAATGATGCCCACAAGCATGATAGATTTTCTTATCCTACCATACTCCTCTACACCTCACCCCCTCACTCCAGATTCTATGAAATTGTGTTCACTGATCTCTACACTGGCAAACCTCAGAGATAGTTCTAGACCACCTAAATACAGCAGATATTGCAATAAACAGAGTCACATGCTTTATATGCACTGGTTTCCCATGGCATATAAAAGCTATGTTCACACTATACTGTAGTCTATTAACTGTGCAATAGCACATGTCAAAAAACAAAAACAAAAAATCATTGTATAGAGGTAGCCCTTAATTTAAAAAAATGCTCTTGGAAAAATGGTGCAGATAGACTTGCTACAAACTTTCAATTTGTAAAAAATATTCTATCTGTGAAGCCCAATAAAGAAAAGGGCAGTAAAACTAAGTGTGCTTGTAAAAGAAAAGACCTTTTTGCTTAACCCTTGAGCTGCTTGTAGATCTATGGACAGAGCGTTTTTCCTGTTACAATGGTCGTTCTCCCTCTGGCAATAATCCTTTAGAAAAAAGTCTCCTCTTACTAAGTCCTGATTTGCTTTTTATTTAACATAACCAAGCATGTGTACCAGCTATTTGTAAAATTGAGAATAGTTTCTTTCTTTCTTTCTTTTTGAGGTGTGTGTGTTGTGTGTATGTGCGTGTGTGTGTGTATTTAGTCACTTAGTTGTGTCTGACTCTTTGTGACCCCATGGACTAAAGCCTGCCAGGCTCCTCTGTCCATGGTATTTCCCAGGCAAAAATACTGGAGTGGGTTGCCATTTCCTTTTCCACGGATCTTCCTGACCCAGGGATCAAACCCGCATCTCCTGAGTCTACTGTATTGCCAGGTGGATTCTTTACCACTGTGCCATCTTTGAAGCCCCAACACAGACTTAGGATTCCCCTCTTTCTCTGACAATTACATGAGACTTAACTTTCTCTCCCCTGCTATATGACAGCATGGAGAACACTGTTATTTCTTAGTAATTTTTGCCAGTTATTCATAAGGAATATGATACCAATTCCAATGTCCATGTGTGTGTATTGGGGAAAGCTGGAGCAGGGGTGGTTCTCTAAACCACCAGGAAATTCTTAAACACTAGCTGGGTATCCTATAATTCAACTTAATTCTGACACTACCTGCAGATGGCATCAGATTCCATAGGCTAAAGACTCAGTCCAAGACTGTCCCCAACACCCTGCAATTTCAGATTCCAATCACAAATCAGGTTGTTACCTGTGGTGCTGACCAACCAACTGAAAACCAGAGAGTCCCACCACCCTCTCCGTAAATGCAATTACTTTGCTGGAAAGACTCACAGAACTTAGGAAACCTGTTTGCTCACTAGATTATTGGTTTTTTACAAAGGATATTAAAAGGTATGTTCAACAGCCAGATTAAGAGATACACAAAGTGAAGTCCCAAACAAAGGAGCTTCTGATCTAGAATTTAGGACCCATTATAGTAGCACTTGGAGGTATTCTGGCCTCCAACCTGAAAGCTCTCCAAATCTCTCTTTTTGGGGGTTTTTAATGGGCCCTTTATTAAACAAGCATGATTGATGAACTAATTGGTCATTGGATACTGATTCAACTTCCAGCCTCTCCACCTTCTCTGGAGATCCAGGAATGAAATGGAAAGTTCCAACCCTATAGTTAAACTTGGTTGACTCCATTCCAATCCCCATCCTTAAATTTGGTTCAAAAGTCACCTTCACTAAGATAACAAAAAACATCACTGTCATCACTTAGGAAGTTATAAGGGTTTTAATAGCTCATATATATATGGAGAAAGCAATGGCACCCCACTCCAGTACTCTTGCCTGGAAAATCCCATGGATGGAGAAGTCTGGTAGGCTGCAGTCCATGGGGTCGCTAAGAATCGGACACGACTGAGTGACTTCCCTTTCACTTTTCACCTTCATGCATTGGAGAAGGAAATTGCACCCCACTCCAGTGTTCTTGCCCGGAGAATCCCAGGGACGGGGGAGCCTGGTGGGCTTCCGTCTATGGGGTCGCACAGAGTCAGACATGACTGAAGTGACTTAGCAGCAGCAGCAACATATATATATATACACACATATATATGTGTGTATATATGTATGTATATGTGTGTGTATGTATATATACACACACATACATAAACACATTATGTATACACAAATATAAATATATGTATATTTATATATATAAATTCAACTCAAATTCTCAATATATAATGATATATATGTGTGTGTGTGTGTGGTGTGTGTATATATATATAATTTTATTTTTTTTAAGTTATTTATTGGCCATGCCACATGTGGGATCTTAGTTTCCTAACGGGACCTAACCTGCCTGCCTGCATTGGAAGCATAGAATCTTAACCACTAGACCACCACGGAAGTCCCAGATATTAATATATATTTCTTATTACAAATCATAATATCACATCCTATCTAATGCTTATTTTTCCTGGAAAAGCATTGGACAAAATCAACAAAATCAATATTAATCTGTCAGTGTTTGTTTCTAAGATATAGAAAGTAAGTAAATGACAAATATTAGAAATGTCTTTGCACTTTGCTCCTTTCTGTCACGCGAGTGTATGTTCCTAGGTTCTTTGTCTCGTCACAACAAAGATTTGGGATGACGGACATTAAAGCCCTCGGCGCATCACAGCTCTCGGGTCTTGGATAAACCGTGTTATAGCTCTTAGGCAAATCAGTGTTACAGCTCTATTTTATTTAGAAGATAGCAGGAGAATCCATTCTTGAAGTGTGAGGACATGCAAACCCAAAGACTTGAAGAGAAGAGAGTGGAAGAGTGCATGGGGGAGGGAGAGAGAGTGAGGGAGAGAGAGAGAAAGAGTGCAACCACGTGGGGGAGAGAGAGAAAGAAAGCGCTTTGGCTCCTCCTTTTATATGTTTTTTCCTCCACCTGGGCCTGCCCTATGCAAACTGGGCTTAGCCAGGAGTGCTGTTTGTTCTACCTGAAGTCTTCACTCTGGTCCTCAGACCTTCCTTTGACCTTCCCTGCTTTTTAGCCACCACCATTTTGGACACTTTTCCCTATTCTACCTACCTAACATTCTGCCCTCAAGAGATGGGAGGCCCAATTCTTTGGGATAGGGGCATTGAGGTCTTTTTGGCTACTTCATGATGAACTGCGATGGCGAGGGGTATTGGGCCTCCCCTTCTTGCTAGTCTCAAGCTTCAGAGCCTTTATAGTGGTGTCCATCTAAGGGTGTGTGATATTTTCCATGGTCGGCTGTAGTTTTATATCTTTGTTGAACTGGCACTGCATGTTGTAGCTGGTTGACCTGGGCAGAGACAAAACAGGTTAGACAATTGACAGTATATGGAATAATCATAAGCATCATCAATATAACATAACAAGGACTAGTAGGGGCATTAGTCAATTTTAAATTCAATCGCCAGGATGGCTCAAGTCCCTCCTTGTTCAGGGATCAGAAGATCTATCTCCTGTCTGTTTTGGAGTACAATCTCTGTCAAGCTGTGTTGGCTGTTTAGAGCTATCCTGAGAAATCTTATCCCCAGAAACTAAATTTTGGGGGTGTTCATTAGAATGGCACTCATTGGTAGTCCTGAATAGGTATCTGAGATCTCCCAGGGGCTCACAGGTGTATTGAGTCCTCTTCTGTTTTCTTCCATGGCTTGACTCGTGAGTAGTGAATCCAGGAGTCATGTCCTGGTACCTTGACTGCTGTGGGGGTAGAAAGTATTACAGGGTAGGGGCCCTTCCATGTGGGCTGGAGTTGAGCCTTTGGGGACCCATCTTTCCAGACTTTAATTAGGACTTGAGTCCCTGGAGCATATAGTGGTGACTCCTTAGAATCTTTTGGGTCCTGGTTCATACCCCACAAGCATATATCCTGTTGGAATTGCCCAGTGGCCATGGTATAAGACTGGAGGGTCTGAACCTCTGGATCTAGGAAGAGGCCATTGACATAAACAAAAGGTCTCCCATATAGCATCTCATAAGGACTAAGACCAAGCTGTTCCTTAGGGGTAATGTGGGTGCGGAGGAGAGCTATTGGTAAAGCCTCCTTCCATCCCACAGAGGTCTCCTGGGTTATCTTTTTTATCGCTGATTTTAAGAATTGATTGGCTGCTGGGAGCCAGCACGGGAGATCCCACCCATAACAAGGTCATGCAGAGAGACCCAACGGGCAAGGCGGAATCAGGACTCAAGGGACTATCTGGATCGATCCCACCCATGACAAGGTCATGTGGAGAGACCTGTCGGGCAAGGTGGATCAGGACTCGAGGGATCCCCTGGACCTGCTTGAGTATCTACCCCAAAACAAGAATCTGTCTGTTTTACTATTTCATGCCTCTCACCAACACCTCTGACATTAATGGGGGGCTATCTCCGACCACCTTTCTCTAAAGAAAATCAACTTAGAGCTTTAGTTAATAAGTCTCCTGGGCATAATAGAGTGTTCCAATCCAAACCCCTCTCATGACTTTTTAGCTTGCCTGACAGGTTTGTTCAGACTCCTGCAGTTACGCATGTGATTGCTGATGGCCTCCCAACCATGAGAGGCACAGGAACCCTATATTATTCAAAAAATATAGAGCCTTATGGGGAGTTAAGAAATTATTAGAATAAGCACTGGTGGAGAGTTTCATTGTTGAGCCAATAGTTGCTGCTAAGTTTCCATCTCCCTTATCCATTATGTCTTTGAGAATATACATTAATTAATATAGCTGGTATGCGGGAAAAATAAGTTGCAGCCTTTGATTTAACCACATCAGACCTTGAGTTAATAAATTCTTTCCATGTTATAGCCCACTACACCTTTACCCTATAGGAATGTCAGAGAGTGGCTCCTGACTTTAGAAAAATCACCTTTGGAGAAAATAAGTTTTCTGGTTGACTAATCATTATCAGAAAGGGTCATAAAAATGTTAGCAGGCTTTCTGGCTAGAAGATGATATAAATCACCTGAGACCTTTGTATGTCAGAAGGAATGCAGAAAGAAAGCCTGGTCTCGATAAGGGTCAGGGCTCCTGACCCTGCATGACTCTACATCTTCCATTATTTTCTATGTACAGCTCAAGGTATATAAGCTCATTTGGAAAATAAAGTTGTGGGCCTTGCTCACCAAAGCTTGGTCTCCCTGTGTCGTTCTTTCTTTCTTTTCAGGCTGACTCTCTGGAGTGCAGGGGCCCTCTGAGTTCACTTCTCTGCCCGGGCTTCTAAGACTCACTTGAGAAGGTGCCCAAGGTGGGGCACCTCCCACGATTTGAGAGGGCTCCTGTGGCCTATGTGAACAGTGCAAGTCCTGTGATGGGGCTTTATTGGCTTTCTGTGTAAACCAAGGAATATCAGCCTCTTTCTCTCCTCTATTTTCTTAACTGCAGAATTCTTTCCTTATCTCTTTATCTATCTCTCTTAGTCACCGACGCCATCACACCTCGGATACCCTGGATGCAACCAGGGCTGGCCCCTGGTAATTGGCTCTTTATACTTTTCCTGAAGATTGAGGCCTCCAGGCACAATGGAGATAATAAGTAATGCCCAATGCTTTTGAGACCCCTTGGGTGACCTTGGAAGTTAATGATGTCCCATTGTCACTTTGTAATGACCTGGGCAGACCAAATCTTGGAATGCTTTCATAGAGCAGTTTTTTTTTTACCACCTCCTCAGCCTTCTCACTCCTAGTGGAAAAGCCTTCAATCCATCCTGTGAATGTATCTATCATGACTAATAGATATTTATACCCTTGAGAAACTGGCATCTGGGTGAAGTCCATCTGCCAGTCCTCTCCTGGGTAGGCCCCACGTCATTGGATGGGCTGGGCCAGCTGGGGTCTTCGAGCTCTTTGGGGGTTGTTTAATTGGCAAGTGGGACAAGAGGAGACCACCTGTCTTATAGTTGTTTGGAAACCTGTTCCTCTGAAGGACCTTTCTAGTAATCTTTGGAGGGCCTTTTCTCCTAAATGAGTAGTGGCATGTAAGGAGTTAACCAACTTCCATTGGAGGTTCCCAGGCAGAAAAAGGAATCCCTCCTTTTGGAACCACCTCATATGATCTTTTTGAAAGCCCTCACTCTTAGCTTTAAGAGTCTCACCTTCAATATATGAGGAGTTTCTGGCAAATTAATCTGTGGAACTAAGGTGGCAATCTCTATTAGGTCATGGTTCTGTAATGCTGCTCTCCTAGCTGCCTGATCAGCTGCTTGGTTCCCTCATGCCACTTCTGTGCTCCCTTTTTGGTGTCTTTTACAGTGGGAGATTGAAACCTCAGTGGGCAGATGGACTGCCTCCAAGAGTTGAAGAATCTGATCATCATATTTGTTTGGGGACCCTCGGATGGTCAAGTGGCCCCTTTCTTTCTAAATAGCCACATGTGCATGTAGCACCAGAAAGGCATACTTGGAATCAGTGTAAATGGCTATTCTTTTTCCTTTTCCCAGCTCTGAAGCTCGAGTCAGGGCTATGAGCTCAGCTAATTGGGCTGAAGTACCTGGTGGCAGAGGCTTAGCCCCTATGGTCTCAAAATTGGAGACTACTGCTCTTCTTTTTCCATCCAAGACAAAGCTGCTTCCATCAGTGTACCAGATTTCCTCAGGATTGGTCAGAGGATCTTCTGACAATCCCTCTCAGGGTTTTGTCCAGTGGTCCAAGGTTTCTAGACAACAGTGAAATAGGAGAGAGCCCTCGAGGGTAGGCAGGAGGGTGGCTGGGTTAAGAACCTCATAAGGGGATATAGTGAGGCCTGGATTTTCCATCAGCATTACTTGATATCTGAGGATTCTTTGGTCATACATCCATAAACGGCCTGTCCCACTTAGGGGTAGTTTTACTTGCTGGCTGGTAAAAATAGTTAGTTTACCCCCAAAGGAGAGTTTTAAAGCATCTTCTATCATGATTGCAATAGCTTCCAGATTTTGAAGGCAGGGGGGACAGCCTTGGGTATTTGGATTGAGCTTTTTGGATAAGTAAGCTACAGGCTGGGGCTCAGATCCCAACCTTTGAGTTAACACTCCCAAAGCTATTCCCTGTCTTTCATGGACATAAAGTTGGAATGCTTTTTCTGGGTCTGGCAACCTCAAGGCAGGTGCCTGAGTTAAGGCCTGTTTTAGTGTAGCCTCTGCCTTCTTTTCCTCTATTTCTTTGCATTGATTGCTGAGGAAGGCTTTCTTATCTCTTCTTGCTATTCTTTGGAACTCTGCATTCAGATGCTTATATCTTTCCTTTTCTCCTTTGCTTTTTTGCCTCTCTCCTTTTCACAGCTATTTGTAAGTCCTCCCCAGACAGCCATTTTGCTTTTTTGCATTTCTTTTCCATGGGGATGGTCTTGATCTTTGTCTCCTATACAATGTCACAAACCTCATTCCATAGTTCATCAGGTACTCTATTTATCAGATCTAGGCCCTTAAATCTATTTCTCAGTTCCACTGTATAATCATAAGGGATTTGATTTAGGTCATACCTGAATGGTCTAGTGGTTTCCCCTACTTTCTTCAATTTGAGTCTGAATTTGGTAATAAGGAGTTCATGATCTGAGCAACAGTCAGCTCCTGGTCTTGTTTTTGTTGACTACATACAGCTTCTCCATCTTTGGCTGCAAAGAATATAATCAATCTGATTTCTGTGTTGACCATCTGGTGATGTCCATGTGTAGAGTCTTCTCTTGTGTTGTTGGAAGAGGGTGTTTGCTATGACCAGTGCGTTTTCTTGGCAAAACTCTATATAGAGATACCAAGGGAACATTTCATGCAAAGATGGGCTCGATAAAGGACAGAAATGGTCTGGACCTAACAGAAGCAGAAGATATTAAGAAGAGGTGGCAAGAATACATGGAAGAACTATACAAAAAAGATCTTCACGACCCAGATAATCATGATGATGTGATCACTCATCTAGAGCCAGACATCTTGGAATGTGAAGTCAAGTGGGCCTTAGAAAGCATCATTACAAACAAAGCTAGTGGAGGTGATGGAATTCCATTTGAGTTGTTTCAAATCCTGAAAGATGATGCTGTGAAAGTGCTGCACTCAATATGAGAGCAAATTTAGAAACTCAGCAGTGGCCACAGAACTGGAAAAGGTCAGTTTTCATTCCAATCCCGAAGAAAGGCAATGCCAAAGAATGTTCAAACTACTGCACAATTGCACTCATCTCACATGCTAGTAAAGTAATGTTCAAAATTCTCCAAGCCAGGCTTCAGCAATATGTTAACCATGAACTCCCTGACGTTCAAGCTCATTTTAGAAAAGGCAGAGGAACCAGAGATCAAATTGCCAACATCCGCTGGATCAAGGAAAAAGCAAGAGAGTTCCAGAAAAACATCTACTTCCACTTTACTGACTATGCCAAAGCCTTTGACTGTGTGGATCACAACGAAGTGTGGAAAGTTCTGAAAGAGATGGGAATACCAGACCACCTGACCTGCCTCTTGAGAAATCTGTATGCAGGTCAGGAAGCAACAGTTAGAACTGGACATGGAACAACAGACTGGTTCCAAATAGGAAAAGGAGTACGTCAAGGCTGTATATTGTCACGCTGCTTATTTAACTTCTATGCAGAGTACATCATGAGAAACGTTGGACTGGAAGAAACACAAGCAGGAATCAACATTGCTGGGAGAAATATCAATAACCTCAGATATGCAGATGACACCACCCTTATGGCAGAAAGTGAAGAGGAGCTAAAAAGCCTCTTGATGAAAGTGAAAGTGGAGAGTGAAAAAGTTGGCTTAAAGCTCAACATTCAGAAAACGAAGATCATGGCATCTGGTCCCATCACTTCATAGGAAGTAGATGGGGAAACAGTGGAAACAGTGTCAGACTTCATTTTGGGGGGCTCCAAAATCACTGCAGATGGTGACTGCAGCCATGAAATTAAAAGATGCTTACTCCTTGGAAGAAAAGTTATGACCAACCTAGAGAGCATATTCAAAAGCAGAGGCATTACTTTGCCGACTAAGGTCTGTCTAGTCAAGGCTATGGTTTTTCCTGTGGTCATGTATGGATGTGAGAGTTGGACTGTGAAGAAGGCTGAGCACCGAGGAATTGATGCTTTTGAACTGTGGTGTTGGAGAAGACTCTTGAGAGTCCCATGGACTGCAAGGAGATCCAACCAGTCCATTCAGAAGGAGATCAGCCCTAGGATTTCTTTGGAAGGAATAATGCTGAAGCTGAACCTCCAGTACTTTGGCCACCTCATGCGAAAAGTTGACTCATTGGAAAAGACTCTGATGCTGGGAGGAATTGGGGGCAGGAGGAGAAAGGTACGACCGAGGATGAGATGGCTGGATGGCATCATGGACTCGATGGACATGAGTCTGAGTGAACTCCGCAATATGGTGATGAACAGGGAGGCCTGGCGTGCTGCGATTCATGGGGTCGCAAATAGTCGGACACGACTGAGCGACTGAACTGAACTGAACTGCCTTCTTTTGAGGAGTTCCCCACATCAGTGGGATTGAATCATCTCATCCCTTTAAGCTTTCATATAAGGGCTGCGCAATTAGACCATAGTTGGGTATCCAGATTCTACAGTATCCAGTTAGCTCCAGGAAAGCGTGCAATTGTTTTCAAATCATGGGGGAGGGCAACTGGAGGATTCCTTGTATCCAATCAGAGGACAGCCTCCTGGACCCATGTGTAATCTGAACTCCTAGGTAAGTGACCTTGTCTCGACCATCTGCGCCTTAGCACTGGAAACTTTATATCCCCTTTCTGCCAAGAAGTTTAGAACCTGAATCGCATGTTGTTGGGCACTTTTCTCATCTGGAGAGTAGATTAGTAGGTCATCTACGTATTGTAATATTTTCCCATTAGGTCCCAGGTCCAGATCTAGGAGATCCCGGCTAAAGGCCTGTCCAAACAGGTGGAGGCTATCTCTGAACCCCTGAGGTAATACTGTCCAAGTCATCTGTTGGTGTTTTTCTCCTAGGGCTTCCCACTCAAAGGCAAAAAGATATCGGGATTCTTTAGCCAGTGGTATGGAAAAAAATGCATATTTGAGATCCAAGGCTGTAAACCACTTGGCACTGGGTGGAATTTCTCCCAGGATTACATAGGGATTGGGTGCTGTGGGATGGAGGGGGACTACAGCTTCATTTATGACCCAGAGATCATGAACCATTCGCCAGGTTCTGTCTTTTTTCTTTACTGAGAGGATTGGGGTGTTACATGGTGAACTGGTGGGGACCAATAGCCCACAAGCAAGAAATTTATTTATTAAAGGCTATAGTCCCTCCTAAGCCTCTCTTTTGAGAGGGTATTGTTTCCGGTTAGGAAACCGAGTGGGATCTCGGAGGACAATGATGACTGGTTCAGTTTGGTGGGCTTGTCCAGGAATCCCCTGGTCCCACACCTGGGGGTTAATTTTGTTTTCTCGTAGTTTTTTTGGTCCCTCTCTATTGAAGGTGCAATTGGTTCTTCAGTAGTAAGCAGGAGCTGTAGATCTCTAGGGGCTGAAAATCTTCCCCTTACAAGGGTGGTCCCCAGTTTAGTGAGTATATCTCTTCCCAATAAGGGAGTAGGACACTCAGGGACCCCCAGAAACTGGTGGGAAAGTATTTGTCCATCCCAGCAACAAAGAAGTGCTCAGGTGAATCTTTTAGTAGTTGCTTTTCCTGTAGAACCCAAAATGGTACAGGTTTGGGAGGAGAAGGCTCCGGAGTAGGAGATCAAGACAGAGTAGGTAGCCCCTGTGTCAACCAAGAAATTCTCGGACCTACCTGCCACATCCAGTTGTACCCTTGGCTCCAGCCCTGTGATGGTTATCTGTGACAGCTGGGCTGGCTGGAGCAAGCCACTTCAGTCCTCTTGAACCATCGTGAGGGTAGGCTTGGCGCTTGACCTTGAAGCTCTTGGATCCCGAGGGCAGAGTGCTGCCCAATGTCCCAGTTGATGGCATTTGTGGCAAGCCATTCTAGGAGACTTGTCACGGTTTGCACACTCTTTGGCCCAGTGCCCTGCCTGTCTACAGATCAGGCATTTGTCTCATGCCTTGTCCTTCAAGGACTCGGGGTTTGCCATAGGGCTTCTCTGGAGGGTGGCCAGCATCTGGGCATGCCTTGTCTCTTTCTTTCTCTCCTTCTCCTGGGCATTGGCCTCCTTCTCCTATTCTCTGTTATAAAAGGTGTTGGTGGCTGTCTGGACCATCTCATCTAAAGAGACAGCAGGGTCCTGCTGTTGTAGCTGTTGTAACTTATTTCTGATATCTGATGCACATTGGGACAGGAATCTGTCCTTTAAAGTCACCTGTCCCTCGTAAGAGTCTAAGTCCAGATTGGTAAACTTTTGGAGTGCTTCTTTTAGCCTTTCCAAAAAAGCAATGGGGTTCTCATTGGGCTCCTGAGTTATTGCTGAGACTGGGCACAGTCCCACAAGTAATAGGCTTTCTTCTGTTACCATGGGTGGACTTCCTTAGGGGTGAGTCTTTCTGAAGCTTATCCTACCCAGAACAGTTGCAACCTGAGAGCCAGGCATCCCCGGGTCAGGGTGCAGATCCCCAGGCAGGCTGAGGCATGACAGCCTCCTAGAGATCAAACCCCTGGGCAGGTCGAAGCGTGACAACCTCCTGGGACCCCTGGGACTGGCAGATCCCCGAGCAAGTTGAGGCGTGACAACCTTTCGAGGACCAGATACCTAGGCAGGTCAAGGCTTGATGACCTCCTGGGACCCCTGAACTGGAGTTGGGCATCCCCAAAGTCTCCAGTGTGACCAGTACTGGGTAGGATTAGGGAGTTGGATATTATAGAGTATTTCCCTCCCAAGGCCAGCTATTTTCTGGTTGTCTCTCCAGAAGATTGTAGAGGCAACCTTGTGGGTCTGGATGGGGCTCAGGCAAAGAGCATGAA
The DNA here is from genome assembly GCF_014754425.2 of Oryx dammah. Taxonomy (NCBI): domain Eukaryota; kingdom Metazoa; phylum Chordata; class Mammalia; order Artiodactyla; family Bovidae; genus Oryx; species Oryx dammah. Next base: position 77,029,576 of record NW_024070194.1, read on the forward strand.
ACAGGAGGGAAGGGGGCAGAGCACAACCTTTGAAAGAATGACATAGCACAAGAGTATAATATAAACCAATTAAAATCAGCTGGGTCCAAGATGACAAGTCAAATTCAAGTAAACCTTAATCCCCAATCTATAAGCCAACAGACAAACCCAGAGGGGGCAGGACAGCTCCAAGTTCAAAAGACGGAGGAGTGGGTGATTCCCCAATGGTAGGGATGATCCTCCCACTCATTAGCATATGAATTCCACCCCTTCACAAAACCTAGCCAGGCCAGTTCCATGGCCCCAGCCCTTGCCCTTGGCAATGGTCCACACCCTGAAGAGTGGCTTCTCTCTGGATCCTAACAAATCCACCTCTTATTTATTTGTCTCTCAATGAATTTTTGCAATGAGACATCAGGGTCTGAGTTTCATTAGTTTTGGCCGACCTTGAATCCCAGGAGAGAGCTGAAGGACAGGAGGAAAAAGCAGTGGAAAAAACGTGCCAAGGAATCCCGTTCATAGCCCGCCAGAAAATTTGCTAAATATCTGACCTGTGCTCACAGTTTCTTTGGTCTGATCCTTGACACAGAGAAGGGAAAGGACAGAAGAACCCCCACTGGCTTGTGTAACAGCTACTGGGGCTCAGCAGATAGCGTCTTTGGGACATGCTGAGGAGTAGCCTCTCCAGAGCCCCTCAATTGTGCCCCCTGCCGCCTGCCTGTTTGCAGGAGGTTCGAGGGAACAAGAAATAAGAGATTGTAAAGGAATTAAGATTTTGTTAGGCATGTCCCTTCAGCCATAGGAGCGAGGACCTCTTACCTTAACCAGAGGTCTTCTAGAATCTGAGACTGGGCTGCGTGAGCTTTCTGCTGAGTTTGTTTTTTGCTGTCCTGGTTTCCAGCATGAAGGGCCTTCCCCTGAGCTGGATTTTCTTCGCATTCCACCTCTACAGCGGGAGTTTTGCTGAGTTGGGCTCCTGCTGTGCTTGGCCTCTTCCGCAAGGAGGTTGTTTCAGCCAGGTTAAACCTGAGTCACAGCACCATAGATGTCACATGAGTTTCATGTTCCTCAGTTCTTTGTCTCATCACAACAAAGATTTGGAGCGACGGACATTAAAGCCCTCGGCGCGTCACAGCTCTTGGGACAAACCGTGTGATAGCTCTTAGGCAAATCAGTGTTACAGCTCTATTTTATTTAGAAGATAGCAGGAGAATCCATCCTCAAAGCATGAGGGCATGCCAACCCAAAGACTTGAAGAGAAGAGAGTGAAGGAGCACGTTGGGAAGAGAGAGAGGGAGAGAGAGAGAAAGACCGCAAGCACGAGGAGAGAAAGAGAGAGAGAAAGTGCTTTGGCTCCTCCTTTTATATGTTTTTTCCTCCACCTGGGCCTGCCCTATGCAAATTGGGCTTAGTCAGAAGTGCTGTTTGTTCTACCTGAAGTCTTCACTCTGGTTCTTGGACCTTCCTTTGACCTTCCTTGTTTTTTAGCCACCGCCATTTTGGACTCCTTTTCCCTATTCTACCTACCTAACATTTCTACCACCATCATTCAACAAATAGAAAAGTGAGACAGTGGACTGACCCAAGGATAAGACACTGGCTAACCAGCCTGAACCCAGCACAGAAAGGAGGGAGCCATGCTTCCCAACAGTGCTCTGTTGACTGTATTGACATTTTTAGAAGGAAATAAAATGTAGTGCTGTGCCCCAGAAACCGTGTGTCATATGGTTGTGCATATTTATATAGAGACTGTTTTATTTTAAGTTGGTGGAAGATGGGCTTTTTCTCTGTTTCTATGGTAAATGACTTGTGCAGTCTGCATTTGTATGCTTAAAGTATTAACACCGAACTGACCAATTTGCCCAAGTAGGAAATGCACCCCACTGCCCAATTTTAAAATACATGTATCCTTGTAAAACAGAAACATGCTAATGGGAAAAAATGAAATATATATATTTTTAGTCTGCCATCCTTGAAACGAAGCAGAACCGTGTGGGTCCCTCCCAGGTACAAATCCTTCATTTCCTGTTTGCAGGAAATATGCTTCACTCAGCCTCCGTGACCTTCCAAACCTTGAATCTGTTCCAAAGGGCAGATTCAAAGAGCTGCTAATCAGAGAAGGGAGGTGATACAGAAACAAAAGGAGGAGCAGTCAAGAAATAATAGTGCAGCCCTCAGGCAGGGTACTGGTTCCTCCTCAATGAATATGCAGAGCAAAATATTGATATCTTTTTCTTCTGCAGGAACTAAGGCCCAAGATTCCTGGAATGCTACCAACCAATTACAGTAAGTCCCCTACATTCGAAGGAATTCCATTCGAAGAGTGCATTCCTAAGTCCAATTTGTTCTTTAAGTCCAACAAAGTTAGCATAGGTACTCAACTCACACAATCAGCTATATAGTACTGTACTCTGATAGGCTTGTAATACTTTTCACACAAGTAATACATAACAAACAAAAAATAAAGAAAATATTTTTAATCTTATAGTATAGTACCTTGAAAAGCTGTCATACAGGGGCTGATACCAAGTGAACAGGCAAGAAGAGTTGCTGACTGGAGGAGGGAGAGAAGGTGGGAGATGGTAAAGCTAAGGATCATCAGCAATAGGAGGCTGAAGGCGAGCTGCAGTTTCACTCAAGCCTGAGGTTGATGGCACAGGTTCTGGTTCCTTTCTGGATTCAATTCTGTCTACCCTCTTGAGAAAATGATCCAGTGATGTCTGGGTAGTAGCTCTTTTTTTTTTTTTTTTTCTTGTCATAGATGACATGGTAGCACTGGGTTGCCTTCTGAATGGCTGCTCCAAACTTCACGTACCATTCTGTTTGGGTCTTATGCTTCAAAAACTAACAGTGACTCCTCAAATAAAGAAAATCTCCTTGTCACTTCCTGTGTTGTGAATCTCTTCAGTTCTTCAGTTACTTCTTCTTCTTGTCTCTCTTTGTCCTTTCTCTGGATTTCTAGTTCCACCAGGTCTTGACTAGTAAGCTTCTTATGTTGCTCACCAAGATCATCATTATCACTTGGCACTTCTTAGAAGTACCAGCTACATCAATACAGCTTTCGGACATCCTGGGCTTGAAATAAAGAAACTGTTCTGCGGTACTCTACATAGTAAAGTACACAAAAGCACAACGACTTGTAGAGAATGCATACATATGACAATGTACTCCAGACACTTGAACTAATTCATGTGTTTGGACATCTGAATGCACATTCATATCTTTGAAAGGTCAAAACTTGCAACTTGAAGGTTCATATGTAGGGAACGTACAGTAGAACACAACCTGCACTCAGTGGAAGATAACAAAGACTGACCCCACCGCCAAATGATGCTCTCTTTAAATTTTTTCATGGTTGAGCAGAATCTTCACAGTTGGTTTTGAACATGAGTCTATCTTCTCCCCAGGTTTCAGGTTCCTCTGTTCCTACTGGCATCCATCTCTTGAGTACTGGTGTTCAAGCAGAGAGCAGCCAAAGCTGAGTTTGGTAACATCTTCAGACATGAATTTCAGTTCAGTTCAGTCGCTCAGTCGTGTCCGACTCTGTGACCCCATGAATCGCAGCACGCCAGGCCTCCCTGTCCATCACCAGCTCCCAGAGTTCACTCAGACTCATGTCCAATGAGTAAGTGATGCTATCCAGCCATCTCATCCTCTGTCATCCCCTTCTCCCCCTGCCCCCAATCCCTCCCACCATCAAAGTCTTCACCAATGAGTCAACTCCTTGCATGAGGTGGCCAAAGTATTGGAGTTTCAGCTTTAGCATCATTCCTTCCAAAGAAATCCCAGGGCTGATCTCCTTCAGAACGGACTGGTTGGATCTCCTTGCAGTCCATGGGACTCTCAAGAGTCTTCTCCAACACCACAGTTCAAAAGCATCAATTCTTCAGCGCTCAGCCTTCTTCACAGTCCAACTCTCACATCCATACATGACCACAGGAAAAACCATAGCCTTGAATAGACAGACCTTAGTCGGCAAAGTAATGTCTCTGCTTTTGAAGCTGCTCTCTAGGTTGGTCATAACTTTTCTTCCATGGAGTAACCGTCTTTTAATTTCATGGCTGCAATCAACATCTGCAGTGATTTTGGAGTCCCCCAAAATAAAGTCTGACACTGTTTCCACTGTTTCCTCATCTATTTCCCATGAAGTGATGGGACCAGATGCCATGATTTTCGTTTTCTGAATGTTGAGCTTTAAGCCAACCTTTTCACTCTCCTCTTTCACTTTCATCAAGAGGCTTTTTAGTTCCTCTTCACTTTCTGCCACAAGGGTGGTGCCATCTGCATATCTGAAGTTATTGATATTTCTCCCGGCAATCTTGATTCCAGCTTGTACTTCTTCCAGCCCAGCGTTTCTCATGATGTACTCTGCATAGAAGTTAAATAAGCAGGGTGGCAATATACAGCCTTGACATACTCCTTTTCCTATTTGGAACGAGTCTGTTGTTCCATATCCAGTTCAAACTGTTGCTTCTTGACCTGTATATAGGTTTCTCAAGAGGCAGGTCAGGTGGTCTGGTATTCCCATCTCCTTCAGAATTTTCCACAGTTTATTGTGACCCACATAGTCAAAGGCTTTGGCATAGTCAAGAAGCAGAAATAGATGTTTTTCTGGAACTCTCTTGCTTTTTCGATGATCCAGCGGATGTTGGCAATTTGATCTCTGGTTCCTCTGCCTTTTCTAAAACCAGCTTGAACATCAGGGAGTTCACAGTTCATGTATTGCTGAAGCCTGGCTTGGAGAATTTTGAGCATTACTTTACTAGCATGTGAGATGAGTGCAATTGTGCGGTAGTTTGACATTGCCTTTCTTTGGGATTGGAATGAAAACTGACCTTTTCCAGTCCTGTGGCCACTGCTGAGTTTTCCAAATTTGCTGGCATATTGAGTGCAACACTTTCACAGCATCATCTTTCAGGATTTGAAATAGCTCTACTGGAATTCCATCACCTCCACTAGCTTTGTTCATAATGATGCTTTCTAAGGCCCACTTGACTTCACATTCCAAGATGTCTGGCTCTAGATGAGTCATCACAACTTTGTGTTTATCTGGGTCATGAAGATCTTTTTTGTACAGTTCTTCTGTGTATTCTTGCCACCTCTTCTTAATATCTTCTGCTTCTGTTAGGTCCAGACCATTTCTGTCCTTTATCAAGCCCATCTTTGCATGAAATGTTCCCTTGGTATGTCTAATTTTCTTGAAGAGATCTCTAGTCTTTCCCATTCTGTTGTTTGCCTCTATTTCTTTGCATTGATCACTGAGGAAGGCTTTCTTATCTCTTCTTGTTATTCTTTGGAACGCTGCATTCAGATGCTTATATCTTTCCTTTTTCTCCTTTGCTTTTTGCTTCTCTTCTTTTCACAGATATTTGTAAGATCTCCTCAGACAGCCATTTTGCTTTTTTGCATTTTTTTTCCATGGGAATGGTCTTGATCCCTGTCTCCTGTACAGTGTCACGAACCTCATTCCATAGTTCATCAGGCACTGTATCTATCAGATCTAGTCCCTTAAATCTATTTCTCATTTCCACTGTATAATCATAAGGGATTTGATTTAGGTCATACCTGAATGGTCTAGTGGTTTTCCCTACTTTTTTCAATTTAAGTCTGAATAAGTCCCTAATTCTACTTGTCTCCAAAGACAGCATTGTTGAGTGGTGGTCTGCTCCCACTCAGCTCACTGGATGGGGCACAGAACTGTCCCTTACCACCAGGCTTAGTTTACTGTGTGCTGTGGGACCCATGAGTCACATGTGGTTCCTGGGCACTTTAAATGGGTAAATCCAAAAGAAGATGCGTTGTGTTAGATGTGTACTAGATTTGGAAGAACATGGTGATTGCAGCCATGAAATTAAAAGGCCCTTACTCCTTGGAAGGAAAGTTATGATCAACCTAGATAGCATATTCAAAAGCAGAGATATCACTTTGCCAACAAAGGTCCATCTAGTCAAGGCTATATTTTTTCCAGTGGTCATGTACAGATATGAAAGTTGGACTATGAAGAAAGCTGAGTGCTGAAGAATTGATGCTTTTGAATTGTGGTGTTGGAGAAGACTCTTGAGAGTCCCTTGGACTGCAAGGAGATCCAACCAGTCCATTCTAAAGGATATCAGTCCTGGGTGTTCTATGGAAGGATTGATGTTGAAGCTGAAACTCCAATACTTTGGCCACCTCGTGTGAAGAGTTGACTCATTGGAAAAGATTCTGATACTGGGAGGGATTGGGAGCAGGAAGAGAAGGGGATGACAGAGGATGAGATGGCTGGATGGCATCACCGACTTGATGGACATGAGTTTGGGTGAACTCCGGGAGCTGGTGATGGACAGAGAGGCCTAGCACTCTGCAATTCATGGGGTCACAAAGAGTCAAACATGAGTGAGCGACTGAACTGAACTGAAAATATTTTCAAGTTAATTACAAGTGGAATGATAATATTTTTGACATATGGTGTGGATGTGTTTAATCACAGAGTCATGTCCAACATTTTGCAAGCCTTTGTATTGTAACCTGCCAGGTTCCTCCATCCATGGTTTTTTTTCAGGCAAGAATACTGGAGTGGGTTGCCATTTCTTCCTCCAGGGAATCTTCCTAATCTAGGGATCAAAAGTGTGTCTCCTGCATTGCAGTAGGATTCTTTACCCACTGAGACATCAGGGAAGACTTAGATTCATGCAGTGGAATAAAATATGTTATTAAGCAAATGTTTCCACTGCATGTGAGTTTTCTAGAGTTGTCATTTACAAAGGACCACAGACTGAGCAGTTTTGACAAGAGAGATAGATTACCTTACAATTCGCGAGGCTAGAAGTCCAAGATCAAGGTGTCAGCAGGACTGGTTCCTTTAGAGGCTGTGAAGGAACAGTCTGTCCAGGCCTTTCTCCTTGACTTCCAGATGACTGTCTTCTTCCTATGTTTCTTTACATCCTCTTCCTACTACACATGTCTATCTGTTGGCAACATGGCCTTTTTCATGATAAAGCTGGTAGTAATGCCACACTGTGCTCAGACCTTCAGTTGTGTCTAGGGCCCACCTCAATGACCTCATTTTAACTTGATCACCTCTATAAAGGTCCCATCTACAAATACTGTCACATTCCAATGAACTAGGTGTTAAGACTCCAACATACTTTTTTTAGACCGGACACTATTCAACCTTTAATACACTGTTAATTGTTTCTTGGTTTAAAAGTGGCCACTAGAAATGTAAAATCATATATATTGCTCACATTAGTCTTCTATTGAGTCACACTGGTCTAGAATTAACTTCTATCCCATATCAGGTGGGGTTGGGGGCGGGGGGGGTTGCAGGGAGACTCTGGAGGGAGAAGAGTTCTGTTTTCCCAGGATTCCAATAATCTGAAAATTTGCCAGCCTAATGAATGGCATCGTCCTGGTTCCCATCATTCTTTGAGAAGCCTGGAAATAAATTAAGCTGAGAAGACTACCACACTGAGGGTAAATGGAATTTCCGTAATTATTTTTATTTGGTGGGAGTTGGCTGCAGAAAGAGTGGAGCCTGTCAACTTTAAATGTAGTCACAATCTAGAAGTTGAGAGTTATATTTTATTTGGGGAATTTTTAGGACTTCAGGTCCAAGTGACAGCATCTCAAACGACCCTGAGGGAACTGTTCTGAGGAAGTGGGGGAAGAGTCAAGTTATATTGAAGCTTGCAAAAAGGGGCAAGTAGTCTGAACATCAAAAGATTATTGTTAATTAAGGAAAACAAGATATCTCAAGTTTAGGAATTCAGTGATTTTCTGTGTATGGGAAGATGCAAGAGTCTGGGCTCACTGAAATCATTTCTTTTATGTGTATCTGAGATTTGACTTTTCACATTCTCAGTTCCTTGTCCACCATGGGGAGGGGTAGCAGCTCAGTGGATGCCAGAGAGCAAGCATTGTTCTTCCTAGGCTCAGAAATTCACACCTGGAGGGCTGGTATCCCTGAAGGTTGTGACATCCTTGTTTGTTGATATGGAAGGAAATACACCATTTCACAAGCCCATGTTATTCATTCACTCATTCATCCATTCATTCAGTTAGTCATTCACTCTTTATATTCTATCTCATTGTTTTGGAAACCTACTAAAGCAGAGAGCATGGTGATGATGTAAACCAAAAAACTGGGCTCACCTCCTCGTGGGTGTCAAGATAAAAGACACAACCAAGTCAGAGGTCAGGAGAAGGAAGGGTTTACTTCTTGCAGCAAGTAAGGAGAACACTGGGGAACTTTCACAAAACAGTGTCTCCCTGAATAGCAAAATTGGGGTCTATGGGGTACGTTTTAAGCTAAAGGTACATGCGTACACATAAAGAAGTGTGGGTGGTCTAAGCTTTCATTGATTGAAGTTATAGGAGTCAGAAAAGGTCAACATCAGCATCCCTGAAGTTCCAGCTGATCTGGTGGTTGAGTGCTTCATGCTAATCTTTACCACTGAAAGGGAACTGGGAGTCTTTACAACTGGTAATTACCTTTGCTACTGTTACTTCACTTGCTGATAACATTGTCCCTTTAAGACCATTAATTACTGAGATATGTTCAAGGGCAAACATATGCCCAGCCTTAGATCACAAAATGGTTAAGGCCAAAAATGACTTCTCTTATGTCAAGAAAGCCATGCCTAGTTCTCTTTTGTGGTGGTGATTTACTCGATAAGTAGTCTCCAACTCTTGCATCCCCATGGACTGTAAATTGCCAGAATCCTCTGAACATGGGTTTCTCCAGGCAAGAATGCTAGAGTGCATTGCTATTTCCTTCTCCAGGGGGTCTTCTTAACCCAGGGATAGAACCCAGGTCTCCTGTATTGCAGGCAGACTCATTACCAAATGAGCTACAAGGGAACACCTCTCTTTTGTGGGGTAATACTAAATTATCAGCTTACAGGGGGAGCTGAGAAAAATAGGCTTTAATAGGTCAGACAATATTCTAAACAATGCAGAGAAATATAGAAAAGAAATCAGAGAAGGTAGAGGGGACATGTAGAAGAGCCAAGAGATCAGACTGTCAGTTGAGTCACTCAGTTGTGTCTGACTCTTTCCAACTCCGTGGACTGCAGCACACCAGGCTTCCCTGTCCATCACCAACTTTCAGAGCTTACTCAAATTCTTGTTCATCAAATTGGTGAAGCCATCCAACCATCTCATACTCTGTCATCCCCTTCTCCTCTCAGGAGAAGGAAGGATTCATGCAGTGGAATAAAATATGTTTTTATTTTAATAAAATAAGTTATTTTATTTATCTTTAATAAAATAAAAGATTTAAAATAGATTTTATGTTCAGTTCAGTTCAGTCGCTCACTCATGTCCGACTCTTTGTGACCCCATGATTCGCAGCACGCCAGGCCTCCCTGTTCATCACCATATCCTGGAGTTCACTCAGACTCATGTCCATTGAGTCCGTGATGCCATCCAGCCATCTCATCCTCGGTCGTACCTTTCTCCTCCTGCCCCCAGTCCCTTCCAATATCATAGTTTTCTCCAGTGAGTCAACTCTTCTCATGATGTGGCCAAAGTACTGGAGTTTCAGCTTTAGCATCATTCCTTCCAAAGAAATCTCAGGGTTGATCTCCTTCAGAATGGACTGGTTGGACCTCCTTGCAATCCAAGGGACTCTCAAGAGTCTTCTCCAATACCACACTTCAAAAGCATCAATTCTTCGGCACTCAGCCTTCTTCACAGTCCAATTCTCACATCCATACATGACCACTGGAAAAACCATAGCCTTGACTAGATGGACCTTAGTCGACAAAGTAATGTCTCTGCTTTTGAATATGCTATCTAGGTTGGTCATAACTTTTCTTCCAAGGAGTAAGCATCTTTTAATTTCATGGCTGCAGTCACCATCTGCAGTGATTTTGGAGCCCAGAAAAATAAAGTCTGACACTGTTTCCACTGTTTCCCCATCTATTTCCCATGAAGTGATTGGACCGGATGCCATGATCTTCGTTTTCTGAATGTTGAGCTTTAGGCCAACTTTTTCGCTTTCCTCTTTCACTTTCATCAAGTGGCTTTTTAGTTCCTCTTCACTTTCTGCCATAAGGGTGGTGTCATCTGCATATCTGAGGTTATTGATATTTCTCCCAGCAATCTTGATTCCTGCTTGTGTTTCTTCCAGTCCAGCGTTTCTCATGATGTACTCTGCATAGAAGTTAAATAAGCAGGGTGGCAATATACAGCCTTGACATACTCCTTTTCCTATTTGGAACCAGTCTGTTGTTCCATGTCCAGTTCTAACTGCTGCTTCTTGACCTCCATACAGATTTCTCAGAAGGCAGGTCAGGTCGTCTGGTATTCCCATCTCTTTCAGAATTTTCCACAGTTTTTTTGTGATCCACACAGTCAAAGGTTTTGGCATAGTCAATAAAGCAGAAATAGATGTTTTTCTGGAACTCTCTTGCTTTTTCGATGATCCAGCGGATGTTGGCAATTTGATCTCTGGTTCCTCTGCCTTTTCTAAAACCAGCTTGAACATCTGGAAGTTCACAGTTAATGTATTGCTGAAGCCTGGCTTGGAGAATTTTGAGCATTACTTTACTAGCATGTGAGATGAGTGCAATTGTGCAGTAGTTTGAACATTCTTTGGCATTGCCTTTCTTTGGGATTGGAATGAAAACTGACCTTTTCCAGTCCTGTGGCCACTGCTGAGTTTTCCAAATTTGCTGGCATATTGAGTGCAGCACTTTCACAGCATCATCTTTCAGGATTTGAAACAGCTCAATTGGAATTCCATCACCTCGACTAGCTTTGTTCGTAATGATGCTTTCTAAGGCCCAGTTGACTTCACATTCCAAGATGTCTGGTTCTAGATTAGTGATCACATTATCATGACTATCTGGGTCGTGAAGATCTTTTTTGTACAGTTCTTCCGTGTATTCTTGCCACCTCTTCTTAATATCTTCTGCTTCTGTTAGGTCCATACAATTTCTGTCCTTTATCGAGCCTATCTTTGCATGAAATGTTCCTTTGGTATGTCTAATTTTCTTGAAGAGATCTCTAGTCTTTCCCAATGTGTTGTCTTCCTCTATTTCTTTGCATTGATCGCTGAAGAAGGCTTTCTTATTTATCTTTAATAAAATAAAAGATTTATTTTATTTATTTTATTTATCTTTAATAAAATAAAAGATTTCAATCTTTCTCAGCATCAGAGTCTTTTCTAATGAGAGTCAGCTCTTTGCATCAGGTGGTCAAAGTATTGGAGCTTCAGCTTCAGCCTCAGTCCTTCCAATGAATATTCAGGACTGATTTCCTTTAGGATTGGGTGGTTGGATATCCTTGCAGTCCAAGGGACTCTCAAGAGTCTTCTCCAACACCACAGTTCAAAAGCTCCAATTCTTCGCTGCTCATCTTTCTTTATAGTCCAACTCTCACATCCATACATGACCACTGGAAAAGCCATAGCCTTGACTAGACGGACCTTTGTTGGCAAAGTAATATCTCTTTTTTAAAAAAATGCTATCTAGGTTGGTCATAGCTTTTCCTCTAAGGAGCAAGCATCTTTTAATTTCATGGATGCAGTCACCATCTGCAGTGACTTTGGAGCTTAAAAAAATTAAGTCTGTCACTGTTTCCCAATCTATTTGCCATGAAATGCTGGGACCAGAAGCCATGATCTTAGTTTTTTTAATGTTGAGATTTAAGCCAACTTTTTCCACTCTCCTCTTTCACTTTCATCAAGAGGCTCTTCTTCCTTCACTTTCTGCCATAAGGGTGGTGTCATCTGCATAGCTGAGGTTATTGATATTTCTCTAGGCAATCTTGATTCCAGCTAGTGTTTCATCCAGCCCAGCATTTCTCATGATGTACTCTGCATATAAGTTAAATAAGCAAGGTGACAATATACAACCTTGTTGTACCCCCTTCCCTATTTGGAACCAGTCAGTTGTTCTGAGAGGGTAACAGGCAGGAAGGCCAGGGGTCTCCAAACGGAGGAAATGGCCTGCAAGTGTCAGACATTTTTATCTCTCTTAAGCGGCAGGAGGAAACAAACTAGCGATATTTTTTCCTTCTCTATACAAATTTAAAAGGAGGTTTCTTTTAAAATACTGTGTTGCCATAATGACACCTGGTTTCACCTGAAGTTAACTATTCTCAAACCTAGAAATAACCAATGCCTTTTTCTTATGGAAAAGTTTGTCTTAAGCTATGCTAATATACTATGTGTTTACCCCAAACTCTGTCTTCAAGTCGGTCTTGGTTCAGAACCTACTTGACAAACCAGTATGTTATACTCAGATGTTGTTCCTCTGATCTATGTAAATGAAACTATTTGTATGGTCATCTGCCCTTCTTCAAGATTCAAGATAATCATTTTATGGCCCAGGATGAACCATTTGGTGCCAAGATTATCCCAAAATGCATCTTATGGGTGAGGGGCCTGGTGTCATTCTGAATTTTAAGACATTCCTTTCTTTTATTAACAGACTGCTGCTGCTAAGTCACTTCAGTCGTGTCCGACTCTGTGCAACCCCATAGACGGCAGCCCACCAGGCTCACCTGTCCCTGGGATTCTCCAGGCAAGAATACTGGAGTGGGTTGCCATTTCCTTTTCCAATGCATGAAAGTGAAAAGTGAAAGTAAAGTCGCTTAGTCGTGTCCGACTTTCGCGACCCCATGGACTGCAGCCCACCAGGCTCCTCCATCCATGGGATTTTCCAGGCAAGAGCACTGGAGTGGGGTGCCACTGCCTTCTCCAAACAGACTGCTAGTGACTATGTAACACCCAGCTGAAGACTAGCAGGGGGGTACTCTTTCTGCCCCCTTCTGATGCTTATGTCAGAAGCTTTCTCTATCTCCTTTATACTTTAATAAAACTTTATTATACAAAAGCTCTGAGTGATCAAGCCTTGTCTCTGGCCCCAGATTGAATTCTTCTCCTCTGGGGGCCAAGAATCCTGGTGTCTTTGCATGATTCAACAACAAACTTTCGTTCCATGTCCAGTTCTAACTTTTGCTTCCTGACCCGCATACAGATTTCTCAGGAGGCAGGTCAGGTGGTCTGGTATTTCCCTCCCTTTTTTAAAGAATTTTCCACAGTTTATTGTGATCCACACAGTTAAAGGTTTTGGTGTAGTCAATAAAGCAGAAGTACATGTTATTCTGGTTTTGGTGTAGTCAATAAAGCAGAAGTACATGTTATTCTGGAACTCTCTTTTTTGATAATCCAATGGATTTTGCTAATTTGATCTCCAGTTCCTCTGACTTTTTAAAATCCAGCTTGAACACATGGAAGTTCACAGAACTTTGAACTTTGAACAGAAGTTCACTGTTGAAGCCTGGCTTGGAGAATTTTGAGCATTACTTTTGCTAGCCTGTGAGATGAGTGGAATTGTGCAGTAGTCTGAACAATCTTTGACATTGTCTTTGGGACTGGAATGAAAAAAGCCCTTTTCCAGTCATGTGGCCACTGCTGAGTTTTCCAAATTTGCTGGCATATTGAGAGTAGAACGTTCACAGCATCATCATTTAGGCTTTGACATAGCTCAACTGGAATTCCATCACCTCCACTAGCTTTGTTCATAGTGATGCTTCCTAAGGCCTATTTGACTTTGCATTCCAGGATGTCTGGGTCTAAGTAAGTGATCACACCATTGTGGTTATCTGGGTCATGAAAATCTTTTTAGTATAGTTTTCTGTGTATTCTTGCCACCTATTCTGAATATCTTCTGCTTCTGTTAGGTTCATACCATTTCTGTTGTTTATTGTGCCGTCTTTGCATGAAATATTTCCTTGGTATTGAAAATTTCTTGAAGGGATCTCTGTCTTTCCCATTCTATTGTTTTCTTCTATTTCTTTGCATGTATCCCTGAAGAACACTTTTTTATCCCTCCTTGCTATTCTTTGGAACTCTGAATTCAAATAGGTATATCTTTCCTTTTCTCCTTTGCCTTTCACTTCTCTTCTATTCTCAGCTATTTGTGAGACCTCCTCAGGCAGATGTTTTGACTTTTTACATTTCTTTTTCTTGAGGATGGTCTTGATCCCTGCCTCCGGTACAATGTCATGAACCTCTGTCCATAGTTCTTCAGGCACTCTGTCTATCAGATATAATCCCTTGAATTGATTTGTCACTTCCACTGTACCTAAGAGATTTGATTTAGGTCATACCTGAATGGTCTAGGGGTTTTCAATACTTTTTTCAACTTAACTCTGAAATTTGCAATAAAGAGTTCATGATCTGAGCCCACACAGTCAGCTAACAGTCTTGTTTCTGCTGACTGTATAGAGTTTCCCCATCTTTGGCTGCAACCTGCTTTTGGTATTGACTATCTGGTGATGTCCATGTGTAAAGTCTTGTGTTGTTGGAAGAGGGTGCTTGCTAAGACCAATGCCTTCTCTTGGCAAAACTCTGTTAGCCTTTGCCTTCCTTAATGCTGTACTCCAAGGCCAAATTTTCCTGTTACTCCAGGTATCTCTTGATTTTATACTTTTCATTCCAGTCCCTTAAAATGAAAAGCACATTTTTTAAATTATTTATTTATTTATTTTACTTTACAATATTGTATTGGTTTTGCCATACATTGACTTGAATCTGCCATGGGTGTACATGTGCTACCCATGCTGAACCACCCTCCCACCTCCCTCCCCATCCCATCCTGCTTGGTCATCCAGTGCACCAGCCCTGAGCATCCTGTATTATGCGTCGAACCTGGACTGGCGATTCGTTTCACATATAATAATTTACGTGTTTTAATGCCATTCTCCCAAAGCATCCTGTCCTCACCCTCTCCCACAGAGTCCAAAAGACTGTTCTACACATCTGTGTCTCTTTTGCTGTCTCACATACAGGGTTATCGTTGCCATCTTTCTAAATTCCATATATATGCATTAGTATACTGTATTGGTGTTTTTCTTTCTGGCTTACTTCACTCTGTATAATAGGCTCCAGTTTCATCCACCTCATTAGAACTGATTCAAATGTATTCTTTTTAATGGCCGAGTAATATTCCATTGTGTATATGTACCACAGCTTTCTTATCCATTCATCTGCTGATGGACATTAGGTTGTTTCCATGTCCTGGTTATTATAAATAGTGCTGTGACGAACATTGGAGTACACGTCTCTCTTTCAATTCTGGTTTCCTTAGTGTGTATACCCAGAAGTGGGATGGCTGAGTCATAAGGCAGTTCTATTTCCAGTTTTTTAAGGAATCTCCACACTGTTCTCCATAGTGGCTGTACTAGTTTGCATTCCCACCAACAGTGTAAGAGGGTTCCTTTTTCTCCACACCCTCTCCAGCATTTACTGCTTGTAGACTTTTGGATCGCAGCCATTCTGACTGGCATAAAATGGTACCTCATTGTGGTTTTGATTTGCATTTCTCTGATAATGAGTGATGTTGAGCACCTTTTTATGTGTTTGTTGGTCATCTGTATGTCTTCTTTGGAGAAATGTCTATTTAGTTCTTTGGCCCATTTTTTGATTGGGTCTTTTATTTTTCTGGAATTGAGCTGCAGGAGTTGCTTGTATATTTTTGAGATTAATTCTTTGTCTGTTGCTTCATTGGCTATTATTTTCTCCCATTCTGAAGGCTATCTTTTCACCTTGCTTATAGTTTCCTTTGTTGTGCAGAAGCTTTTAATTTTAATTAGGTCCCATTTGTTTATTTTTACTTTTATTTCCAATATTCTGGGAGGTGGGTCATAGAGGATCCTGCTGTGATTTATGTCGGAGAGTGTTTTGCCTATGTTCTCCTCTAGGAGTTTTATAGTTTCTGGCCTTACATTTAGATCTTTAATCCATTTTTAGTTTATTTTTGTGTATGGTGTTAGAAAGTGTTCTAGTTTCATTCTTTTACAAGTGGTTGACCAGTTTTCCCAGCACCACTTGTTAAAGAGATTGTCTTTACTCCACTGTATATTCTTGCCTCCTTTGTCAAGGATAAGGTGTCCATAGGTGTGTGGATTTATCTCTGGGCTTTCTATTTTGTTCCATTGATCTATATTTCTGTCTTTGTGCCAGTACCATACTGTCTTGATGACTGTGGCTTTGTAGTAGAGCCTGAAGTCAGGCAGGTTGATTCCTCCAGTTCCATTCTTCTTTCTCAAGATTGCTTTGGCTATTCGAGGTTTTTTGTATTTCCATACAAATTGTGAAATTATTTGTTCTAGCTCTGTGAAAAATACCATTGGTAGCTTGATAGGGATTGCATTGAATCTGTAGGTTGCTTTGGGTAGTATACTCATTTTCACTATATTGATTCTTCTGATCCATGAACATGGTATATTTCTCCATCTATTTGTGTCCTCTCTGATTTCTTTCACCAGTGTTATATAGTTTTCTATGTATAGCTCTTTTGTTTCTTGAGGTAGATATATTTCTAAGTATTTTTACTCTTTTCGTTGCAATGGTGAATGGAATTGTTTCCTTAATTTCTCTTTGTTTTTTCATTGTTAGTGTATAAGAATGCAAGGGATTTCTGTGTGTTAATTTTATATCCTGCAACACTACTATATTCATTGATTAGTTCTAGTAATTTTCTGGTTGAGTATTTAGGGTTTTCTATGTAGAGGATCATGTCATCTGCAAACAGTGAGTGTTTTACTTTTTCTTTTCCAAAGTGAATTCCTTTTATTTCTTTTTCTGCTCTGATTGCTGTAGCCAAAACTTCCAAAACTATGTTGAATAGTAGTGGTGAGAGTGGGCACCCTTGCCTTGTTCCTGACTTTAGGGGAAATGCTTTCAATTTTTCAACATTGAGGATAATGTTTGCTGAGGGTTTGTCATATATACCTTTTATTATGTTGAAGTATGTTCCTTCTATTTCTGCTTTTTGGAGGGTTTTTATCATAAATGGATGTTGAATTTTGTCAAAGGATTTCTCTGCATCTATTGAAATAATCATATGGTTTTTATTTTTCAGTTTTTTAATGTGGTGTATTACATTGATTGATTTGTGGATATTGAAGAATCCTTGCATCCCTGGGATAAAGCCCACATGGTCATGGTGTATGATCTTTTTAATGTGTTGTTGGATTCTGATTGCTAGAATTTTGTTAAAGATTTTTGCATATATGTTCATCAGTGATATTGGCCTGTAGTTTTCTTTTTTTGTGGCATCTTTGTCAGGTTTTGGTATTAGGGCTTTCTCTGCAATTTTCTGGAAGAGTTTCAGTAGGATAGGTGTTAGCTCTTCTCTAAATTTTTGGTAGAATTCAGCTGTGAAGCCATCTGGTCCTGGGCTTTTGTCTGTTGGAAGATTTCTGATTACAGTTTCAATTTCTGTGCTTATGATGGGTCTGTTAAGATTTCCTATTTCTTCCTGGTTCAGTTTTGGAAAGTTGTACTTTTCTAAAAATTTGTTCATTTCTTCCAGGTTGCCCATTTTATTTGCATATAGTTGCTGACAGTAGTCTCTTATGATCCTTTGTATTTCTGTGTTGTCTGTTGTGATCTCTCAATTTTCATTTCTAATTCTGTTGATTTGATTTTTCTCCCTTTGTTTCTTGATGAGTCTGACTAATGGTTTGTCAATTTTATTTATCTTCTCAAAGAACCAGCTTTCAGTTTTCTTAATTTTTGCCATGGTCTCTTTTGTTTCTTTTTCATTTATTTCTTCCCTACTTTTAAAGATTTCTTTCCTTCTACTAACCCTGGGGTTCTTCATTTCTTCCAAGTTGCTTTAGGTATAGAGTTTGGTTATTTATTTGACTTTTTTCTTGTTTCTTGAGGTAAGCCTGTATTGCTATGAACCGTCCCCTTAGCACTGCTTTTACAGTGTCCCATAGGTTTGGGGTTATTGTGTTTTCATTTTCATTCGTTTCTATGCATGTTTTGATTTCTTTTTTGATTTCTTCTGTGATTTGTTGGTTATTCAGCAGCATATTGTTCAGCCTCTATATGTTGGATTTTTAAATATTTTTTCTCCTGTAACTGACATCTAATCTTACTGCATTGTGGTCAGAAAAAATGCTTGGAATAATTTCAATTTTTTTGAACTTACCAAGACTAGATTTATGGCCTAAGATGTGATCTATCCTGGAGAAGATTCCGTGTGCACTTGAGAAAAAGGTGAAATTCATTGTTTGGGGGTCAAATGTCCTTTAGATATCAATTAGGTCTAACTTGTCTATTGTATCATTTAAAGTTTGTGTTTCCTTGTTAATTTTCTGTTTAGTTGATCTATCCATAGGTGTGAGTGGGGTATTAAAGTCTCCCAATATTATTGTGTTATTGTTAATTTCCTCTTTCATACTTGTTAGCATTTGTCTTACATATTGCAATGCTCCTATGTTGGGTGCATGTATATTTATGATTTTATATCTTCTTCTTGGATTGATCCTTTGATCATTATGTAGTGTCCATTTTGTCTCTTTTCACAGCCTTTGTTTTAAAGTCTATATTATCTGATATGAGTATTGCTACTCCTGCATTTTTTTGGTCTCCATTTGCATGCAATATCTTTTTCCACCCCTTCGCTTTCAGGCTGTATGTGTCCCTTGTTTCAAGGTGGGTCTCTTGTAGACAATATATAGAGGGGTCTTGTTTTTGTATCCATTCAGCCAGTCTTTGTCTTTTAGTTGAGGCATTCAACCCATTTACATTTAAAGTAATTATTGATAAGTATGATCCCGTTGCCATTTACTTTATTGTTTTGGGTTCAGTTTATATACCCTTTCTGTGTTTCCTGTCTAGAGAATATCCTTTAGCATTTGTTGGAGAGCTGGTTTGGTGGTGTTGAATTCTCTCAACTTTTGCTTGTCTGTAAAGCTTTTTATTTCTCCTTCATATTTGAATGCGATCCTTGCTGGATACAGTAATCTGGGCTGTAGGTTTTTCTCTTTCATCACTTTAAGTATGTCCTGCCATTCCCTTCTGGCGTGAAGAGTTTCTATTGAAAGATCAGCTGTTATCCTTATGGGAATCCCCTTGTGTGTTATTTATTGTTTTTCCCTTGCTGCTTTTAATATTTGTTCTTTGTGTTTGATCTTTGTTAATTTGATTAATATGTGTCTCAGGGTGTTTTGCCTTGGGTTTATCCTGTTTGGGACTCTCTGGGTTTCTTGGACTTGGGTGATTATTTCCTTCCTCATTTTAGGGAAGTTTTCAACTATTATCTCCTCAAATATTTTCTCATGGTCTTTCTTTTTGTCTTTTTCTTCTGGGACTCCTATGATTCGAAAGTTGGGGCATTTAACATTGTCCCAGAGGTCTCTGAGATTGTCCTCATTTCTTTTAATTCTTTTTAAATTTTTCCTCTCTGTTTCATTTATTTCTACCATTCTATCTTTTACTTTACTTATCCTGTCTTCTGCCTCCATTATTCTACTGTTGATTCCCTCCAGAGTATTTTTTATCTCATTGATTGCATTATTCATTATATATTGACTCTTTTTTATATCTAGGTCCTTGTTAAACCTTTCTTGCATCTTCTCAATCCTTGTCTCCAGGTTCTTTATCTGTAACTCCAATTTGTTTTCAAGATTTTGGATCATTTTCAACATCATTATTCAGAATTCTTTATCAGGTAGATTCCCTGTCTCTTCCTCTTTTGTTTGGTTTGGTGGGCATTTATCCTGTTCCTTTACCTTCTAGGTATTTCTCTGTTTTTTCATCTTGTTTATATTGCTGTGTTTGAGGTGGCCTTTCTGTACTCTGGCAGTTGATAGTTCCTCTTTATTGTGGAGTTTCCTCACTGTGGGTGGGGTTGAATGGGTGGCTTGTCAAGTTCCCTGGTTAGGGAAGCTTGTGTTGGTGTTCTGGTGGGAGGAGCTGGATTTCTTCTTTCTGGAGTGCAATGAAGTGTCCAGTAATGAATTTTGAGATGTCTATGGGTTTGGTATGACTTTGGGCAGCCTGTATATTGAGGCTCAGGGTTATATTCCTGTTTTGCTGGAGAATTTGCTTGGTATGTCTTGCTCTGGAGCCTGTTGGCCCTTGGGTGGTGCTTGGTTTCAGTGTAGATATGGAGGGGTTTGGTGATCTCCTATTGATTAATGTTCCCTGGGTTCAGGAGTTCTCTGGTGTTCTCAAGATTTGGACTTAAGCTTCCTGCCTCTAGTTTTCAGCCTTTCTTACAGTGCCCTCAAGACTTCTCCATCTATACAGCATCGATGATAAAAACATCTAGGTTAATGATGAAAGGTTTCTCCATGGTGAGGGACACCCAGAGAGGTACACATAGTTACATGGAGAAGATAAGAGGGAGGAGGGAGATAGAGGTGACCAGGAGAAGAAGTGGGGGATTCAAAAGGAGAGAGAGAGATCCAGGCACTAATCAGTTCCATAAGTGTTCTCCACAGCCCAGAACACATAAAGAGATTCACCAAGTTGGGTAGAGAAGAAAAGGGGGAAGGGGGAGATAGAGGCGACCTGTTGGAGAAAAAGGAGAGTTAAAAGGGGGAGAGAGCAATCAGGCCAGTGATCTCGCTCCCAAGTAAAAATGGGTACTGAAGATTGGGTTCTTAAAGGTACAAAGTTGATAACAAATACCAAAAAGCAAAGATTGAAAATCTTGAGTAGAGGTTAGATTCGCAAAATTACAATATTAAAAAAAGTCACAAAAATTATGAAATATATATATGTGAAGTTTGCTTTAAAAATAGGGTCTTTTTTCTTTTTTGCAAAGTAATAGTAGGTTATAATGGAGAAGGCGATGGCATCCAACTCCAGTACTCTTGCCTGGAAAATCCCATGGAGGAGCTTGGTGGGCTGCAGTCAATGGGGTCGTGAAGAGTCGGACACGACTGAGCGACTTCACTTTCACTTTTCACTTTCATGCACTGGAGAAGGAAATGGCAACCTACTCCAGTGTTCTTGCCTGGAGAATCCCAGGGATGGGGGAGCCTGGTGGGCTGCCGTCTATGGGGTCTCTCAGAGTCAGACACAACTGAAGCGACTTAGCAGCAGCAGCAGCAGCAGCAGCAGTAAGTTATAAAAATTAAAATTAAAGGAGTAATAGGGACTTAAAAATTAAAAAATAATAATAAAATAAAATAATTTTTAATTTAAAAAATGATAATAATAAAAACATATCTAAGACTTTCTCTGGAGCTGTTGCAGACAGTGTGGGGTCAGTTCATTTTCAGATAGTTCCTTGGTCCGGTTTGTACTTCTCAAGGTCTATATGCCCTTTGCTATGTAGTCGGTGCTAAGTACAGGGTTTTAATCTATTGCACCTGTCACTTTCAGAGCGGTTCCCTCTGTTTATTTTAGCTTCTTCTGTTTGCTGGTCTCTTCAGTGTCTAATTTCCGCCCTGACACAAGTGGTGAGGTGGTGGTCACTTTTTTTCAGGCTTGCTTATTCAGTCGTGCTTTGGGGAGGGAGGAACACTGCAAACAAATATCACTGGCGTGTACTCACAGTGATTCAGCCACATTGGGTTTGCCCCTGTTCATGGCGTATGTGCTTGAAAAGCACATCTTTTTCAGTACTAGTACTAAAAGGTCTTGTAGCTCTTCATAGAACAGTTCAATCTCAGCTTCTTGGGGCATATTCTTGGATTACTGTGATATTGAATGGTTTGCCTTGGAAACTAATAGAGATCATTCTGTCAATTTTGAGATTGCAGCCAAGTACTGCAGTTTGGACTCTTTTGTTGACTATGAGGCCTATTCCATTTCTTCTAAGGGATTTTTGCCCACAGTAGTAGATACAATGGTCATCTGAATTAAATTTGCCCATTCCAATTCATTTTAGTTCATTGATTTCTAAAATGTCAATGCTCAGTATTGCCCTCTCCTGTTTAACTACTTCCATTTTACCTTGATTCATGGACCTAACTTTCCAGGTTCATATGCAATATTGTTCTTTACACCATAGGGCTTTACTTCTATCAACAGTCACATCCACAACTGGGTGTTGTTTTCACTTTGGCTCCATTCCTGCATTCTTTCTGGTGTTATTTCTCTACTCTTCTCCAGTAGCATATTGGGTACCTTCCGACCTAGGGAGTTCATCTTTCAGCATGATATCTTTTTCCTTTTCATAGTGTTCATGGGGTTTCAAGGCAAGCATACTGAAGTGGTTTGCCATTGCCTTCTCCAGTGGACCATGTTTGTCAGAACTATCCACCATGACCTGTCTGTGTTAGGTGGCCCTACTGGTTTCATTGAGTTAGACAAGGCTGTGGTCCATGTGATCAGTTTGATTAATTTCCTGTGATAGTGGTTTTCATTCTTTCTGGCCTCTGATGGAGAAGGATAAGAGGCTTATGGAAGGTTCCTGATGGGAGAAAATGACTAGGTCTTGTTCTGATGGGCAGGGCCATGCTCAGTAAATCTTTAATCCAATTTTCTGTTGATGGCTGGGGCCAGGTTCCCTCTCTCTTGCTTGACCTGAGACCAAACTATGGTGGAGGTAAAGAGGATAATAGTGACCTCCTTCAAAAGGTCCCATGCACTGCCACAATTGGTTCCCCTGATCCTGCAGTAAGCCACCACCGACCCATGACGAACATTCAGGTTCTAACCAAGAGCTCCCTCCTCCTTCTCATGCATGTAGCACAGGAAGGTATTTTGTTTTTTTGTGTTTGTTTTTTAAGGAAAGTTTTCCCAGAAGTTAGATTTGAACTCTTCTCACTGCACACTGTTCCTGCCACACTTCTTGGCACCTCATGAGCATTCATGGCCTGTGGGAATTACTGCTTTGCTACTGATTGCAAAAACTCAGCCTCTGAGTAAATGTGCCAAATCACACCAATTAGAAACAGAGTTTTGGGTGAAATGGAAAAGAACAGCTTTATTGTTTTGCTTGGCAAATGGGAATACAGTGGGCTCTTGCCCCCCAAAACTGTTATGGGTCCCAATTCAGGAGGATTTGACTAGGAATTTTATAGCAATGGTTCAAGGGTGGAGTTGGTGATAAGATCAGGGTGTGTACAGGGCCTCCACACCTCTAATCTGGTCTCAGGTATTCTTCTTGATGAGCTTCTTGGTTTTTTTCATGTAGCTTCATGTGGTCTTTCACTGGTATAAAGAATGCTGACATCTTAAAGAACTTGAAGTCACTGTAATATGTATCCCTTGAACAGGGACCAGGATACTGCCCTAAGGCTGCACTATTGTTTCCTGATTGCCCCTCCATTGTCTGTGCTCAGTTCAGTCGCTCAGTTGCGTCCAACTCCTTGTGACCCCCATGGACTGGAGCACCCCAGGATTCCCTGTCCAACACTAATTCCCAGAGCCTACTCAAATTTATGTCCATCGAGTCGGTGATGCCATCCAACCATCTCATCCTCTGTCGTTCCCTTCTCCTCCTGCTTTCAGTCTTCCTAGTAGCAGGGTCTTCTCCAGTGATTCAGTTCTTTGCATCATATGGCAAAAGGATTGGAGTTTCAGCTTCAGCTCCAGTTCTTCCAGTGAATATTCAGTTCTAATTTGCTTTAACATTGACTGGTATGATCTCCTTGCTTTCCAAGAGACTCTCAAGAGTCTTCTCCAACACCACAGTTCAAAAGCATCATATCTTCAGCACTTAGCTTTCTTTATGGTCCAACTCTCACATCCATACACGAGTACTAGAAAAACCATAGCTTTGACTAGACAGACTTTGTTGGTAAAGTAATGTCTCTGCTTTTTAGTATGCTGTCTAGGTTGGCCGTACCTTTTCTTCCAAGGAGCAAGTATCTTTTAATTTCATGTCTGCAGTCACCATCTGCAGTGATTTTGGAACCCAAAACAATAAAGTCTGTCACTGTTTCCATTGTTTTCCAATCTATTTGCCATGAAGTGATGGAATGAGTGATGGGTTGTCTGAGGAGGCCTTACAAATAGCTGTGAAAAGAAGAGAAGCAAAAAGCAAAGGAGAAAAGGAAAGATATACACGTTTGAATGTAGAGTTCCAAAGAATAGCAAGAAGAGATAAGAAAGGCTTCCTCAGTGATCAGTGCAAACAAATAGAAGAAAGCAATAGAATGGGAAAGACTAGAGATCTCTTCATTTCCTGCAAAGATGGGCACAATAAAGGACAGAAACGGTATGGACCTAACAGAAGCAGAAGATATTAAGAAGAGGTGGCAAAAATACACAGAAAAATAATACAAAAAAGACCTTCATGACTCAGATAATCACAATGGTGTGATCACTCACCTAGAGCTAGATATCTGGAATGCAAAGTCAGGTGGGCATTAGGAAGGATCATTATGAACAAAACTAGTGAGGGTGATAGAATTCCAGTTGAGCTGTTTCAAATCCTAAAAGATGATGTTGTTAAAGAGCTGCACTCAATATGCCAGCAAATTTAAAAAACTCAGTAGTGGCCACAAGACTGGAAAAGCTCAGTTTTCATTCCAATCTCAAAGAAAGGCAATGTCAAAGAATGCTCAAAGTACCACACAATTGTACTCTTCTCACACACTAGGAAAGTAGTGCTCAAAATTCTCCAAGCCAGGCTTCAACAGTATGTGATCTGTGAACTTTCATGTGTTCAAGCTGGATTTTGAAAAGGCAGAGGAGCCAGGGATCAAATTGCCAACATCTGCTGGATCATCAAAAAAGTGAGAGAATTCCAGAATAGCATCTACTTCTGCTTTACTGACTATGGCAAAACTTTTGACTGTGTGAATCACAATAAACTGTGGAAAATTCTGAAAGAGATGGGAATACCAGAGCACCTGACCTGACTCTTGAGAAACCTATATGCAGGTCAGGAAGTAACAGTTAGAAATGGACATGGAACAACAGACTGGTTCCAAATAGGAAAAGGAGTACTTCAAGGCTGTATATTGTCACCCTGCTTATTTAATTTATATGCAGAGTGCATCCTGAGAAATGCTGGACTTGATGAAGCACAAGCTGGAATCAAGATTGCCGGGAGAAATATCAATAACCTCAGATATGCAGATGACACCACCCTTATGGCAGAAAGTGAAGAAGAACTAAAGAGCTTCTTGATGAAAGTAAA
This sequence comes from Oryx dammah, assembly GCF_014754425.2. Taxonomy (NCBI): domain Eukaryota; kingdom Metazoa; phylum Chordata; class Mammalia; order Artiodactyla; family Bovidae; genus Oryx; species Oryx dammah. The sequence continues at coordinate 77,054,394 of NW_024070194.1, forward strand.
AGAGGAGAGTGAAAAAGTTGGCTTAAAACTCAACATTCAGATCATTAAGATCATGGCATCTGGTCCCATCACTTCACAGCAAATAGATGGGGAAACAGTGAAAACAGTGTCAGACTTTATTTTGGGGGGCTCCAAAATCGCTGCAGATGGTGACTACATCCATGAAATTAAAAGATGCTTGGTCCTTGGAGGAAAAGCTATGACCAACCTGCTGCTGCTGCTGCTAAGTCACTTCAGTCATGTCCGACTCTGTGTGACTCCATAGATGGCAGCCCACCAGGCTCCTTCATCCCTGGGACTCTCCAGGCAAGAACACTGGAGTGGGTTGCCATTTCCTTCTCCAATGCATGAAAATGAAAAGTGAAAGTGAAGTCACTCAGTCATGTCTGACTCTTAGTGATCCCATGGACAGTAGCCGACCAGGCTCCTCCAATATTGGGATTTTTCAGGCAAGATTACTGGAGTGGGTTGCCATTTCCTTTTCCAATGACCAACCTAGACAGCATATTAAAAAAGCAGAGATATCACTTTGCTGACAAAGGTCCGTCTAGTCAATGCTATGTTTTTTTCCAGTAGTCATGTATGGATGTGAGAGTTGGACTATAAAGATAGCTGAGTGATGAAGAATTGCTGCTTTTGAACTGTGGTGTTGGAGAAGACTCTTGAGATTCCCCTGGACTGCAAGGAGGTCCAACCAGTCCATCCTAAAGGAAATAAGTCATGACTATTCATTGGAAGGAATGATGCTGAAGCTGAAACTCCAATCCTTTGGCCACCTGAGGTGAAGAACTGACTCACTGGAAAAGACCCCGATGCTGGGAAAGATTGAAGGCAGGAGGAGAAGGGGATGGCAGAGTATGAGATGGTTGGATAGCATCTCCGACTCGATGGACATGAGTTTGAGTAAGCTCCAGGAGTTGGTGATGGACAGGAAGGCTTGTTGTGCTGTAGTTCATGGAGTCGCAAAGAGTAGGACAAGACTGAGTGATTGATCTGAACTTGACTAATGGGACCAGATGCCATGATCATAATTTTTTTGAATGTTGAGTTTAAGCCAGCTTTTTCACTCTCCTCTTTCACTTTCATCAAGAGGCTTTGTAGTTCTTCTTAGCTTTCTGCCATAAGGGTCTTGTCATCTGCATATCTGATGGTATTGATTTTTCTCCAGACCATGTTAATTCCAGCTTGTACTTCATCCAGCTTAGCATTTTGCACGATGCACTCTGCATATAAGTTAAATAAACAAAGTGACAATATACAGCCTTGACATGCTCATTTCCCAATTTGGAACCAGTCTATTGTTCCATATCTGGTTCTAACTGTTGTTTCTTGACCTGCATACAGATCTTTCCAGAGGCACATTAGGTGGTCTGGTATTCCCATCTCTATAAGAATTTTCCAGTTTGTTGTGAAACATCCTTTCTAACAACTGTTGAATCTCCCATTTGGAACTCAGGAAAGGTCATGGAAGCTGGAGTCAAGAAACAAGAGACAGAAAGGCTTCCATGCCTGGAATGTCTTAGGGGCCTGCTTGGTTTCAGCACCGAAAAATAATAACAATACTAGAAAAAATTAAATGTTAGGAAGGAATTGTTACCATTTTTCTGTTCCTTTTTCACTAACTTATGGAGCAAAATTATTCTTTGGCATGGAAGATGATCTAGTGATGGGTCCCAGGTTGTGTTACCCCAAACTATGGCACCTTAGCACATGGCATATTTGTAGCTGAAGGCGTTTTTAAGAAAACAACAGAAGCAGGAAGTTCTGACCTTCCCTTTCCCCTTCACTTCTGAAATAGGTCATAAAACCTTCCTATAAAGGTGCCCTTGCTATACCTGGAGGCAGGAAGCATCTTTGTCTCTGACGACAAAGGGACACTGTGAAGACTGAATACACAGGCCTTGCCAAGTCCCCCTAGTTTACTTTTCTTACCTCACACTCTTTGACCCATCATATTTCTCCTAACTGTCCACACTACATCAGACTTAGCATTAAAATATACAGGTTCAACTGTTTCCTTTGTTCTTCATTTCCTTATAAAGCCTCTCAGGTCACAGAAAACATATATTACATGAACTCATATGCTTTCTCCTAATCTGTTCTTATCAGTTAAATTTACAGACCCTGACAGAGACCCTAAAAGAGTCAAAGAAAAGATTTTCTTTTCTGACAATAGTTTTTCAAAAAATAGAGAAATCTGATTTTCTTTTGGGCCCAACTGGGACTAAGTTCCCTCCTGTGTAAAAATCATGTGCATGTCCTGTCCCTTGACATGCATGATGAAGTCTTTTTAACAAGGTTCTTTAGATTTGCTTGCATCTATCAAAAGAACCCCTTAGAGACTGAATTTGCTCAGAACTAAAATTAACTGCAGCCTCTCACTTCCCAGATTCATCATAACCCAGAGCAGCACAGGGAGATGTCAGTAGGCATCCTAATCTCCCTCGATTGACCTCTTTACCATCTCCTTATCACTACAGCAAAGAACACTTCCTTCCCAGGGAGGAGATTTAAGACCATTCCAAGTGGGCAGAATTATCCAGAGGAGATTAGAGGGCACTGCATTAACCTTCTCACCCAATATGATCCTAGTTTCAAGAAGACAAAAAAACAGACTAAAGTTAATTGGGGTTATTACTGACATACTTCAGGCAGGTGACAGATTTTAGTCTGACTCTCTCTCCCAGGCCTGGACATCCCCAGAAAAGCTTTCTCTGGGATACAGGAGCAGGTGAGTGATGTAGCCTATTGTAATGCAGAAGACCCAGGTTCGATCCCTGGGTTGGGAAGATCCCCTGGAGAAGGAAATGGCAGCCCACTCCAGTATCCTTGCCTGGAAAAATCCTATGGATCTCGGAGCCTGGTAGGCTACTGTCCATAGGGTCACAAAGAGTCAGACATGACTGAGAAACTTCACTTCAAGATTTAAGAGACAAATGCATCTTGCCATATCTGCCAGCTACACAGCTTTCTCAAATGCTGTCTCAAAAGCCTAAAAAGCAACTAGAATGGGTGGTCTGAATTACACCGTGGACAAAGGACTTGGCAGAGATAATTGGTCAATATGCCACACTGGTACCCAGTAAAGTTGAACTGGCCATAAATCAGCTGGGCAATCATAAATTTAGGTTTTGTTAAGTGTGTTAACAATGTTGCTTCCCAGGTGGCTCAGATAGTAAAGTGAGCCCACAATGTGGGAGACCAGGGTTTGATCCCTGGGTCAGGAAGATCCCCTGGAGAAGGAAATGGCAACCCACTCCAGTACTCTTGCCTGGAAAATTCTATGGACTATGGCTACAGTCCATGGGGTTGCAAAGAGTCAGACACAACTGAACGACTTCACTTTAACAGTGTTGCAGGGAAGGGTCAATTCTGACTCCATGATGGATCTATTTTTTTGAATTTAACTTTTGTTTTTCATTCTTTTGTTATTATAAGCATATAAAATAATCTGCCTCAGGGAAACCTGCCCCTCTGCCTGAAGAGATTAATACATCCCCTTCTTGAGACTGGCTGTTCTAGGAGATATCTGCAAGATAATGATCTTTTCTTCCTCAACTCCTCCCCCTCTCTGTCCTAGAAAAGAATCTGGCATCCAGACCCTGACAAGATGGTTATTTTGAAACATTAGTCTGCCATCTTTTCACTCAGCCAGCTTTCCAAACAAAATCTCATTCCATGCTCAACACTCCCTCTCTCAGTTAATTGGCCTGTCATGTGGCAAGCAGACAGAGTTGGACTTGGTAGCAGTAGGAGAGGAAGGACATATTATGGTTTGTTTCCTAAACCAGAAATGAGAAAATACAATGTGTGCTGTATGTTTTCCCTACATTATCATAATCTAACCAGCATATTAGAAAGCCATGAGCTTATCCACTTTATGCTAATGCTTATCATTTGCTATTGCAGTTCACTGAGATCCATCTCTCTGAGCTATCCCTGTTCCAAAATTCCAATTTTCAATGAGGATTGTATTTCTTCAGCTTAATTTCCTGTCAATTTCTGTTTAAAATCAGTGTGGTTGCTTGATATTTAATTTAATTAACTGAAGTGCAATTTAACTGATAAATGCTGTCTTTGCATCCATAGTCTATTCTGGAACATTTGAGCCCCTCACATTCTGAGCTCAACCATGTGACTTGTTTAGGCCAATATGAAATTAGCAAAGGGGGGAAAGCAAAGGCAGGGAAAACGCTTGCATATTTCTGCTTCCTCTGTTCCTTCTCTTGAATTCACTGGGATCAGAGTCACACACGAGCTAGCTTAGTGGAGCAACAGGAGAAATGCCTCAGTGGACGCCAGTTCAAACTGGTTAGTTCCAGTCAACCTGCCAGCACATCTCAGAAAATGAGCTGGCCCTGCCCAGACCAGAAAATCTCACAGTCAACCCACAGTTCTGTGAGAAATTATTTAAAATAACAATAATGCTTTAAGACACTGATTTTAGAATGATTGCTATGTAACATTATTATGACAATAGCTAAGAAAAAGGAAAGGTGATGTGAATAATTTAATTTGTGGTTGTTGAATAAGAATTAATAATAAGTCTTACCAAATGAGTGAGAATACATCTTATCATTGATGGAATAATTTGCTATTTGGCAATCTTATGTCTTATGCCAAAATCTGACTGGCCCTAAAAATTGACTTGGGGGCCAGGGATATTGGAAAACCTGCCCTGCTCCTCCCCTGAGCTTGGGGGTTGTCCAATAGTGAGCCTGTCTGCTGGGGGTGGGACAGCATAATTTCTCACCTGAAGAAAGCAGTGTGCTCTCTCCTGGATTTCTGGCAGTCCTGCCTCAAGCTAATCCCACATGGGCTCCAAGAAATCAAGTTTGTATGCTCGATATTATAGTAATTGTTTTCCTTTTAGCTATAATAAATTTGCCTTTCTCTTTCTTGGAGAGAAAGTGTATTTGTGAAACTTTTAAGCTGAATGAATGCTGAGAATGATCTAGTCAAACAATTTTATTTGCATAAGGACTTTTCTCAAGAGGAAATATCTGGACACTGCTAATTAATTTTTTTTTTAAGTTAAAAACCAGGATTTCCTATTGGACACAGGTCAAAGGGAGCACAGTGAAGAGAACCCCTCTTCTCTGGACCTTCTCTTTCCCTCTCCCACAGAGCCCCCAGAACCCCTGGGTCAGTGCTTCTCAAACTTTACCAAGTGTAGGAATCACATAAAATCTTGTTAAACTACAGAGTCAGTATCCTTGGATGGGGACCCGAGATTCTGCATTTCTCACAAGCTCTAGGGTGATATAACACAACTGGTGCAGGAGCATACTTTGAGTGGGAAGGCCCTAGAACATTTCAGAACAACCCAAACAACACCGATTTTCCCAGTCTCTCCTTTTTATAAACAAGGGATCTGACTCCTGGAAGGTGACATTCAAGTTCAGGCTGGGACTCCTCACACACATCAGTGCCCTCTCTTCTCATCACTTTCTCTAACCCAAATCCTTGGGGATTCATATCCAATAATAAAAATACTACTTAATAAAAATGCTGACCTAGGTTTCATACATAATTTTTCTTTCTGCTGAGATATTTTCACTCACCAAAAGAATCTATGGTTTTAAAATCAACTAGTACCAAGAAGTTTTGCAGAATAAAAATACATGCAAAGACATCAAGAGTTTAAAATAGCATCTCTTAAAATACCCTATATGCCACTAAAATACATATAAATACACAGAAGCAAAACAAACAAAATGATCATATGACCCCAAAATGAAGGGTGCCAAGTAACATAACTACAGAATTCAGAAGGAATGTCCTCTCTCTGTAATGTCATTGAGAAGGAGTTGTATGTGTTTTGCTTCCTGATACAGAGCAGTTTTACTTGCTAGGGGAAAAAAAGAAAAAGAGAGAGAGAGAGAAATGTTTCTTACCAGTTTCTGATCCTGATTACTAGAATCTTGGCATCTAACCCCCCAGCAAAGCCACATTTAAGTGACAGACCATGTGGCAGGGGAGACATATCCAGTTCAGCGACATCACGTTGGATGAAATCCACAGATCTAGAATGGTAGCTGCACAGACAGCATTAGGTTTCAGCCTGGACCTGAGAAAGACCCTCCCATCACCCACTCAACAGGATGCTGAGCTTAGGCCAATCTCCAGGCTCTGTGCTCTACCCCAGTTCCAGAGAAAAACACCCCTCAAAGAAAAACACAAAATTCCTTCATGTGATCTCCTTAAAAATTCTGCAGACTGAAAGAAAGAGGATTTGAGGCTTCTCTGTCAGCTCAGCAGCAAAGAGTCTGCCTGCCAATGCAGGAGACACTGGTCCAATCCCTTGTCCAAGAAGATCTGACATGCCATGGAGCAACTAAGCCTGTGCCCCACAAATATTGAGCCTGTGCTCGGGAGCCCCAGAGCCCCAACTGCTACAGCCAGTGCACCCTAAAGCCCATACTCAGCAACAAGCCAAGCCACCAAAATGAGAAGCCCCTGCTCACTGCAACTAGAGGAAAGCTCACACAGCAACAAACGAAGACCCAGCACAGCCAAAAATACATAAATAAATGAAATTATTTTAAAAATAGAGAAAGAAGATTTTATCCCAGAATAAATGGAAGGAGCAGAATCTTTTACCTCCTGTATCCACTTTGCCTACCAGACTCTCAGCTCACTTTTCCATCACTAGTTTATTCCTGTTCTTCATTCAAGTGTTAGTTTCAACGTTACTGTTCCAAGGAGTCTGTTTCTTATTCTAAATTGCATATTCTCAAGGTACCCTGTGATTTTGTCAGGATATAATTATTTGTGTGATTATTTTCTTTAATGTCTGATGAAGATGCTACTGAGTATGATAGTTATTTGGGAAATAATTGTTGAATGAATGACTGAATACCTATTGAAACAAAAGTTATATTTTTCCTGTTTATTTATTTATTTTTGGCTGTACCATGCAGCTTTCAAGATCTTAGTTCCTTAACCAAGGATAGAACCTGAGCCCTGGCAGTAAAAGTGCCAAGTCCTAACCACTGACCACCAGGGAATTCCCAAAAGTCATGTCTTAATCAGTATAAAATAGAAAGAGAAAATAAAAACAACAGAAACAAACAAGATGAAATATAGAACCTCAGAGTAGGGTAACAAAAGTGAGTGAGGAGATAGAAAAGGCTTTTAAGGACACTGGTTTTAGAAAATCTAATTAATATCCTTACTCAAGGGAAGAGAACAGATACAACATCCTTGAGAATTTAATCCATGATGAAGTAGAGACTGCAAAGGATAGAATTGAGAATTTTTTTTCCTCAGAATTTAAAGAAAAAAGATAGATGAAACAATGTAGTAGAAAATCTTATGTAAGGAGTTAAAAAATAAAAATCTAGCTTCAGAGTTATAAACATATCTGGTGGGATGAAACAGAAGAAAATCAGAAATAAATACAGTAAAGACTAAGTTAAATGAGAAGAGGTCAATAAATTACCCAAGGATGATGGTTTAAAACTTCACATTCCAAGAAAAACAGTTTAGAAAAAAACAAACAAGAAAAAAAAAAGAAAAGAAAACCCACAAATAACCTGCTAGTTGCATTTTTGAATGAGTAGAACATAAAAATTAAAAACAAAAAATCCAATAAAACAAGGTGAGACACAGAAATTATCTCAAAAGAAAGGAAATGAGTGCTGGTAAATAATGATGGAAAGTCTAGAAAGACAAGGTTGGTAAACTAGTAATTTTCATGCACAGGTTAAGTCACTATTTGTAGGAAGGAACAAAAATAAGATAGTAAGCATGCAAGACTTCAGAAATTATATCAATCCTGTAGCCTTTCTGAATAATATTAATAATAAACTACCAAAAGCTTACAATACTGCTGAATGAAAGATGATTCAAATTAAAGTGTCATGAATATACACTTGCTATGTAAATTTAGCAGTCATAAAATGGTATGCATAAAGTAACAGTTCACTCAATGTATAAATTAAAAACTCTAAGATGAAATGGGCAGAATTACAACTAATGGAGAAGACTTTAAACAAGGTGCTTTAGATTTTGTTAAATGAAGAACACAGAAGCAGATGAAGAGGTAAATAACTGCATGAAGAATTTAAATGATATAAAAATAAAATGTGCAAGGAAGGGCTGAAAGATATAATCTGTAAACAAACAAAAAAATGCGCCTCTTTTCCAACTTGCTTTGAAACAGTTACAAAAATTGATCATGTATTAAACAACATCAACAACACTTTGCAACTTGTAATTAACAAAAATTATGTTTGTCACATTTTCTAGCACAGATGTTTTACAACTAGAAATTGCCAGTAAAATTTTAAACAGGATAAAAATAAATCAGCCTTTGGAAAAGTAGGGATTTTGTCATAACTTTAGTTGAGCCTTATATATGAGTGTGAGTTTTCACCTTAAATTATGCGGCCTGAAGCTTAAGATTCAGTTCAGTTCAGTCTCTCAGTCGTGTCCAATTCTTTGCAACCCCATAAACCACAGCACGCCAGGCCTCCCTGTCCATCACCAACTCCCGGAGTCCACCCAAACCTATGTCCATTGAGTCGGTTATGCCGTCCAGCCATCTCATCCTCTGTCGTCCCCTTCTCCTCCTGCCTTCAATCTTTCCCAGCATCAGGGTCTTTTCAAATGAGTCAGCTCTTCGCATCAGGTGGCCAAAGTATCCGAGTTTCTGGAGTTATTTCTCCACTGATTTCAGTAGCATATTGGGCACCTACTGACCAAGGGAGTTCATATTTCAGTGTCCTATCTTTTTGCCTTTTCATACTGTTCATGGGGTTCTCAAGGCAAGAATACTGAAGTGGTTTGCCATTCCCTCCTCCAGTGGACCACATTCTGTCAGACCTCTCCACCATGACCAGTCCATCTTGGGTGGCTCCACACAGCATGGCTTAGTTTCACTGAGTTAGACGAGGCTGTGGTCCATGTGATCAGATTGACTAGCTGTCTGTGATTGTAGTTTCAGTCTGTCTGCCCTCTGATCCCCTCTCTCAGTGCCTACCGTCTTACTTGGGTTTCACTTACCTTGGACGTGGGGTCTCTCTTCCTGGCTGCTCCAGCAAGGCACGGCCGCTGCTCCTTACCTTGAACACAGATTAGCTCCTCTCAGCCACTGCCCCTGACCTCCGGCTGGGGGTAGCTCCTCTTGGCTGCTTTCATGTGCCGTCGCAGCCGCTGAAGTTTAAGATACTTGAGTACAAATAGAGAATAGATAGTGAAGTGAAAGTTGCTCAGTTGTGTCTGACTCTTTGTGATCCCATGGACTGTACAGTCCATGGTATTCTCTAGGCAAGAATACTGGAATGGGTAGCCTTTCCCTTTTCCAGGGGATCTTCCCAACCCAGGGATCGAACCCAGGATTTCTGCATTGCAGGTGGATTCTTTACCCGCTGAGCCACAAGGGAAGCCCAGAGAATAGATACATGTATGCATAATTTGATCTAGACCACTTGGACATTCCATTGCCTTAAAAAATGATCCACTCCTTAGGGCAGTTTGTTTGCCCTCCATCAAAGACCACAGTCTAAGGGTGATTACTACAAGTGCTACAGTGACGTTCACTTCTGAACAACACCTATGGCTTTGTTAGTTAGCATAATTGATATCAAAAATGAATTTTCCTTAGTAAGTCTAGCATCAATTGTTTGCTTAATGATCGCAATGGATTTTAGAAATGAATGCATCGTGGGGAAATTGGTTGCTCAGGTTATTTGGCTTGCTTAGAAAGAACTGAGAGCAATTCAGACTCATATACACAGAAAGTGAAAGTGTTAGTCACTCAGTTGTGTCTGACTCTTTGTGACACCATGGACCAAAGCCCGCCCATCTTCTCTGTCTGTGGGATTTTCTAGGCAAGAATTCTGGAATGGATTGCCATTCCTTCTCCTGGGGATCTCCCTGACCTGGGTAATGAACCCAGGTCTTACACATAGCAGGCAGATTCTTTACAATCTGGGCCATTAGGCAAGCCCAAATACAAGCAGAAAACATAGAATCCAGGGTCTCCTGGAGTCCTTTCATTCAGGAATGGTACCCTAGGCTTGGTTTGTAAAAAGATTCATCTTCAGTAGATAACAAGGAGAATTCTTAGTTGTCTAAGTCCATTGTAGGCTTAGCAACAACTTGCTGAATCAAGGCAAATTGGAAGTGGTCAAACAGGAGATGGCAAAAGTGAACATTGACATTTTAGGAATCAGTGAACTAAAATGGACTGTTATGGGTGAATGTAACTCAGATGACCATTATATCTACTACTGTGGGCAAGAATCGTTAGAAGAAATGGAGTAGCCATTGCAGTCAACAAAAGAGTCTGAAATGCAGTACTTGGTTGCAGTCTCAAAAACAACAGAATGATCTCTTTTCATTTCCAAGGCAAACCATTCAATAATCCAAGTAATCCACAGTAATCCAAGTCTATGCCCCAACCAATAACACTGATGAAAGCTGAAGTTGAACAGTTCTACAAGATGAAGACGTAGAAGAACTTCTAGAACTAACACCCAAAATAGATGTAATTTTCATTATAGGGGAATGGAACACAAAAGTAGGAAATCAAGAGATACCTGGAATAACAGGCAAATTTGGCCTTGGAGTACAAAACAAAGCAGGTCAAAGGCTAATGGAAATTTTGCCAAGAAAACAAACTGGTCATAACAAACATCCTCTTCCAAAAACACAGGAAAAGACTCTACATGTGAACATCACCAGATGGTCAATACCAAAATCAGACTGATTATATTCTTTGCAGCCAAAGATGGAGAAGCTCTATACCATCAGCAGAAACAAGACTGGGAGCTGACTGTGGCTCAGATCATGAACTCCTTATTGCAAAATTCAGACTTAAATTGAAGAAAGTAGGGAAAACCACTAGACCATTCAGGTATGACCTAAATAAAATTCCTTATGATTATACAGTGGAAGTGAGAAATATTTTAGGGGATTAGATCTTATAGAGCACCTGACCTACGGACAGAGGTTCCTGACACTGTACAGGAGGAAGTGATCAAGATCATCCCCAGGAAAAAGAAATGCAAAAAGGCAAAATGGTTGTTTGAGGAGGTCTTACAAATAGCTGAGAAAAGAAGAGCAGCTAAAGGCAAAGGAGAAAAGGAAACATATACCCACTTGAATGCAGAGTTCCAAAGAATAGGAAGGAGAGCTAAGAAAGCATTCCTCAGTGAATAGAAATAGAAATAGAGAAAAACAATAGAATGGGAAAGACTAGAGAGCTCCTCAAGAAAATTAGAGATATCAAGGGAATATTTCATGCAAAGATGGGCACAATAAAGGACAGAAATGGTATGGAACTAACAGATACAGAAGATATTAAGTAGAGGCAGCAAGAATACACAGAACTATACAAAAAAGATTTTCATGATCCAGATAACCATGATGATGTGAGCACTCACCTAAAGCCAGACATCCTGGAATGCGAAGCCAAGTGGGTCTTAGGAAGCATCACTATGAACAAAACTAGTGGAGGTGATGGAATTCCATTCGACCTGTTTCAAATCCAAAAAGATGATACTGTGAAAGGGCTGCACTCAATATGCCAGTAAATTTGGAAAACTCAGCAATGACCACAGGACTAGCAAAGGTCTGATTGCATTCCAATCCCAAAGAAAGATAATGCTGAAAAATGTTCAGATTACTGCACAATGCACTCATATCACATGCTAGCAAAGTAATGCTGAAAATTTTCCAAGCCAGGCTTCAACAGTACATGAACCGTGAACTTCCAGATGTTAAAGCTGCTTTTAGAAAAGGCAGAGGAACCAGAGATCAAATTGCAAACATCTGTTAAATCATCAAAAAAGCAAGAGAATTTCATTTAAAAAATTTACTTCAGCTTTATTGACTATGCCAAAGCCTTTGACGGTATGGATCACAACAAACTGTGGAAAACTCTTAAAGAGATGGGAATACCAGACCACCTTACCTGCTTCCGGAAAAATCTGTATGGAGGTCAAGAAGCAACAGTTAGAACTGGACATGGAACAACAAACTGGTTCCAAATTCGGAAAGGAGCACATCAAGGATGTATATTTTCACCCTGCTTATTTAACTTCTATGCAGAGTACATCATGAGAAATGCTGGGCTGGATGAAGCACAAGCTGAAATCAAGATTGCTGGGAGCAATATCAATAACCTCAGATATGCAAATGACATCACCCTTATGGCAGAAAGCAAACAAATAAAAAGCCTCTTGATGAAAGTAAAAGAGGAGAGTGAAAAAGTTGGCTTAAAACTCAGCATTCAAAAAACTAAGATCATGGCATCTGGTCCCATCACTTCATGGCAAATGGATGGGGAAACAGTGGAAACACTGACAGATTTTATTTTCTTGGGCTCCAAAATCACTGTAAATGGTGACTGCATCTATGACATTAAAAGATGCTTGCTCCTTTGAAGAAAAGCTATGACCAAACTAGACAGCATATTAAAAAGCAGACATTACTTTGCCAACAAAATTCTATCTAGTCAAGTCTATGGTTTTTCCAGTAATCAGGTATGGATGTGAGAGTTGAACCATAAAGAAAGCCGAGTGCCAAAGAATTGATGCTTTAGAACTCTGGTGTTGGAGAAGACTTTTGAGAGTCCCTTGGACTGCAAGGAGGTCAAACCAGTCAATGCTAAAGGAAATCAGTCATGAATATTCACTGGAAGGACTTACGCTGAAACTGAAACTCCAATATCTTGGCCACCTGATGTGAAGAATTGGCTCATTGAAAAAGACCCTGATGCTGGGAAATATTGAAGGCAGGAGGAGAAGGGGACGCTTGAGGATGAGATGGCTGGATGCCCTCACCCAGTCGATGGACATCAGTTTGAGCAAGCTCTGGGAGTTGGTGATGGACAGGAGGCCTGGCGTGTTGCAGTCCATGGGGTCGAAAGGAATTGAACATGACTGAGTGAATGAACTGAACTGACAACTTGCTGCCTTTGTGTTAGTTGGATATTTTATGGAAATTACTATTAAATCACCAGAAAGTAGACACATAGCTTTTATTGAGCCCAGAGCAGAGTTGTGTGGAGTCTTAAGTCTGCTTGGTAATCAACGTCTGTAGGTGAAGTAGAGCTAACTAGCTCTGAGACTTGGCTTCATTGCAAACTTTTAGCAGGTTCTCCATTATGGTGGCTGCTGAAAGTCCCCCTAATGAATAAACTGGCTGAGTTTGACCTCATCAGTTTACGCCAGTCTCTAATAGGGCACAGCCTTGTTTCAAATATGACAAATTAATGGTATATGTTGATATAATATAGGAACTTCTAAGTATAGTAGCACAATTTTTCATCTCACTGATTTAGAATAACAACAGTAATCAATATACTGCTAGCTATTAATATATAAAATGTGGCTACTAGAGTTAAGAAACTCATTTTCCAATTTTATCTCATGAGTTAAATATAAACTAAATAGCCACATATGGCTTGAGGCCACCATATTGGACATCATAGATACAGGACATTTATATTAACACTGAAAACTCTATGAGGGTGACACCAGAGTCAAGAAGGTGAGAGCATGACTCTCCTGACATATTGGTTCTCTTGATTCCCGTCATCTTGTATAGTCACTCAGTTGTGTCCGACTCTTTGCCAGGCTTTCCTGTCCATCACCAACTCCCAGAGTTTACTCCAACTCATGTCCATCGAGTCAATGATGCCATCCAACCACCTCATCCACTGTCGTCCCCTTCTCCTGCCTTCAGTATTTCCCAGCATCAGAGTCTTTTCTAACAAGAGTCAGCTGTTGCATCAGGTGGCCAAAATATTGGAACTTCAGCTTCAGCATCAATCCTTCCAATGAATATTCAGATTTGATTTCCTTTAGGAGGGACTGGTTCAGTTGAGCATGAAAGGATATGTGACACAAGTAGCAACTTTCTACTCTTGGTTTTCTGCAAGCATCACAAGACATGTCCACGCTGGCCTGTTGAAAAGATTTGAGAGACATATGGAACACCTATGTTGTCCCAAGTGAAATCAATCTAGCCCAGTGAGTCTCTAGCTGACCCTCCAGCTGACCGCAGGCAGATGAGTAAGTGGGCCCAGTCAAGATCAGCAGAACCACACAGTTGATTTACGGACTCACAAGAGACAAGGAAAGGTTATGGTTTTAAAGCACTAAGTCTTGAAGTGGCTTTTTATAACTGTCCTGAAGTATCAGTTACAATCAATCTCAACTATTGACCTAGCTATTAAATTCAGTTAGATAAGAGGAAATAAAAGTCTGGGGAAGTCTGGACAGATGAAGGATGGTGTTGTGGATTGCAAGTTTATTTTCTCCCCTATTTCAACTGCTGAAGTCCAAATATTCAGTTTGAAATTATTTGGAATTAGGGTATTTAGCAGATAAATGTGTTATGAGGCTAGAGCCCTAAGAATGGCATAGTTCAGTTCAATTCAGTTCAGTCACTCAGTCATGTCTGACTCTTTAAGATCCCATGAACTGCAGCACACCAGGCTTCCCTGTCCATCACCAACTCCTGAGAGTTTGCACAAACTCATATCCAATAAGTCAGAGATGTCATCCAACCATCTCATCCTCTGTTGTCCCCTTCCTCTCCTGCCTTCAATCTTTTCCAGCATCAGGATCTTTTCCAATGAGTCAGTTCTTTGCATCAGGTGGCCAAAGTATTGGAGCTTCCGCATCAGTCCTTCCAATGAATATTCAGTATTGATTTCCTTTAGGATTGACTGGTTTGACCTCCTTGCCATCCAAGGGATTCTCAAAAGACATCTCCAACACCACAGTTCAAAATCAATTATTTGGCACTCAACTCTATAGTCCAACTCTCACATCCATACATGATAATTGGAAAATCATAGCTTTGACTAGATGAAATTTTGTTGGCAAAGTAATGTCTCTGCTTTTTAATATGCTGTCTAGGTTGGTCATAACTTTTCTTTCAAGAAGCAAATGTCTCTTCATTTCATGACTGCAGTTACCATCTGCCGTGATTTTGGAGCCCCCCAAAATAAAGTCTGTCACTATTTCCATTGTTTCCTGATCTATTTGCCATGAAGTGATGGGACTGGATGCCATGATCTTAGTTTTTTGAATGATGAGATTTAAGCCAATCTTTTCACTCTCCTCTTTCACTTTCATCAAGAGTCTCTTTAGTTCTTCACTTTCTGCCATAAAGGTGGTGTCATCTGCATATCTGAAGTTATTGATATTTCTCCAGGCGACCTTGATTCTAGCTTGTGCTTCACCCAGTCAGGCATTTTGCATGAGGTACTCTGCATATAAATTAAATAAACAAGGTGACAATATACAGCCTTGACATACACTTTTCCCTATTTGGAACTAGTCTATTGTTCCATGTCCAGTTCTAACTGTTGCTTCTTGACCTGAATACAGGAGGCAGGTAAGGTGGTCTGGTATGCCCTTCTCTTTAAGAGTTTTCCATAGTTTGTTGTGATCCACACATTCAAAGGCTTTGGCATAATGAATAAAACAAAAGTAGATGTTTTTCTGGACCTCTCTTGTTTTTTCTATGATCCAATGGATGTTGGCAATTTGATCTCTGGTTCCTCTGCCTGTTCTAAATCCAGCTTGAACATCTGGAAGTTCACAGTTCATGTACTATTGAAGCCTGGTTTAGAGAATTTTGAGCATTACCTTGCTAGTGTGTGAGATAAGTGCAATTGTGTTGTAGTCTGAATGTTTTCAGCATTGCCTTTCTTTGGGATTGGAATGAAAACTGCCCTTTTCCAGTCATGTGACCACTGCTGACTTTTTCAAATTTACTGGCATTTTGAGTGCAGCCCTTTCACAGCATCATCTTTTAGGATTTGAAACAGGTCGAATGGAATTCCATCACCTCCACTAGCTTTGTTCATAGTGATACTTCCTAAGACCCACTTGGATTCGCATTCCAGGATGTCTGGCTTTAAGTGAGTGATCACACTATCGTGATTATCTGGGTTATGAAGATCTCTTTTGTATAGCTCTTCTGTGTACACTTGCTACCTCTTCTTAATATCTTCTGCTTCTTTTAGGTCCATACCATTTCTGTCCTTTATTGTGCCCATCTTTGCATAAAATGTGCCCTTAGTATCTCTAATTTTCTTGAGGAGCTCTCTAGTCTTTCCCATTCTATTGTTTTCCTCTATTTCTTTGCATTCATCACTGAGGAATGCTTTCTTATCTCTCCTTGCTACTCTTTGGAACGCTGAATTCAGAGAGGTATATGTTTCCTTTTCTCCTTTGCCTTTAGCTTCTCTTCTTTCCTCAGCTGTTTGCAAGGGCTCCTCAGACAACAATTTTGCATTTTTACAGTTCTTTTTCTTGGGGATGGTCTTGATCACTGTCTCCTGTACAATATCATGAATCTGTCCATAGTTATTCAGACACTCTGTCTATCACAGAGTGATAGAATCCTTTGAATTGATTTGTCACTTTCACCATATAATTGTGAGATATTTGATTTATGTCATACCTGAATGGTCTAGTGGTTTTACCTACTTTCTTCAATTTAAGCCTGAATTTTGCAGTAAAGAGTTCATGATCTGAGCCACAGTCAGCTCCAGGTCTTTTTTCTGCTGACTGTATAGAGCCTCTCCATCTTTGGCTGCAAAGAATATAATCAATCTGATTTTGATATTGACCATCTGGTGATGTCCACATTTAGAGTTGTTTCTTGTGTTGCTGGAAGACAGTGTTTGCAATGACCAGTGTGTTCTCTTGACAAAACTTGGTTAGCCTTTGCTCTGCCTCATTTTGTTCTCCAAGGCCAAACTTGCCTGTTTCTACTGGTATCTCTTGACTTCCTACTTTTTCATTCCAATCTTGTGATTAAAAGGACATCTTTTTTGGGTGTTCATTCTAGAAGGTCTTGTAAGTCTTCCACTTCTTTAGCATTACTGGTTGGGACTTGACTTGGGGTACTGTGATATTGAATGGTTTGCCTTGGAAATGAACAGAGATCATTCTGTCATTTTGAGATTGCCTCCAAAAACTGCATTTCAGGCTCTTTTGTTGACTGTGATGGCTACTCCATTTCTTCTAAGGCATTCTTGCCCATAGTAGTAGATATAATGGTCATATGAATTAAATTTGCCCATTCCAGTCCATTTTAGTTCACCAATTCTTAAAATGTTGATGCTCATTCTTGTCATCTCCTGTTTGACCACTTCCAGTTTACCTTGATTCATGGACCTAACATTCCAGGTTCGTATGCAATATTGTTCTTTACAGCATCGGACTTTACTTCCATCGCCAGTTACATCCACAACGGGGCTTTGCTTTCACTTTGGTTCAGTTTCTTCATTCTTCTGGAGCTATTTCTGCACTCTTCTCCAGTAGCATATTGGGCACCTACCAACCTGGGGAGTTCATCTTTCAGCATCACATTTTTTTCATTTTCATAGTGTTCATGGGGTTCTCAAGGCAAGAATACTGAAGTAGTTTGTCATTCTTTCTTCAGTGGACCACATTTTGTCAGAAGGGTGGCTCTTCACGACATGGCTCATAGTTTCATTGAGTTAGACAAGGCTGTGGTCCATGTGATCAGTTGATTAATTTTCTGTGATTGTGGTTTTCATTTTTTCTGGCCTTTGATGGATAAGAGGCTTATGGAAGCTTCCTGATGGGAGAGATTGACTGTGGGAGAAACTGGGTCTTGTTCTGATGGGCAGGCCATGCTCAGTAAATCTTTAATCCAATTTTCTGTTGATGAGTGGGGCTGCATTCCCTCCCTCTTGTTTGACCTGAGACCAAACTAGTGGAGGTGATGAAGATACTAGCGACCCCCTTCAAAAGATCCTATGCATTACCACACTCAGTGCTCCTGACCCTGCAGCTGACCACTGCTGATCCACACCTCTGCCAGAGACTCTTGGACACCAGTTTGGGTCAGTTTCTTGTGGGGTCACCGCTCCTTTCTCCTAAGTCCTGATGCATAGAAGGTTTTGTTTGTGCCCTCCAAGAGTGTTTCCCAGTCCTGTGTTAGTTCTGTGATCAAAACCCACTGATCTCCAAAGTCAAATTCCCTGGGAGTTCTCAGTTCATTGGAAGATCCCTAGGTTGGGAAATCTGTGGTAGGTCCTAGAACTTACTTCAAAGTATGAGAATTTATTTGGCATAATTATTCTGCAGTTTGTGAGTCATCTGCTCTGTGGTGTGGTTAATGATGACCTCTTTCGAGAGGACTTATGCCGCAGGCTGTGTGACCCAGGTCTCCTGCACCCAGAGTCCTTGCCCCTGAGGCAGGCCACTGCTGACCTTCACCTCCACAGGAGACACTCAAACACTCAAAGACAGGTCGGACTCAGTCTCTGGAGTCTCTGGATCCTGGTGCACACAAGGTTTTGTTTAATCCCTCTGAGCATCTCTGGCAGGTATGGGGTTTTATTCTAAATGCAATATTTTCCCTCCTGCTGTCTTGCTGGGGCTTCTCCTTTGCTCTTGGACATGGGGTATCTTTTTTGTGGGATCCAACATTCTCCTGTCAATGGTTGTTCAGCAGCAAGTTGTAATTTTGGAGTTCTTGCAGAAGATGAGCACACGTCCTTCTTCTCTGCCATCCTGCCAGATGTGTGAAAGGATGGCACTAGTGCCCTTATATTAATACCTTAAGAGACCTGAGATAGTCAGTCAATCAGTTTGCTTTTGTCTCCCCCCACTCCTTCTCTATCAGTGTCCCTCCACCTCCTACCATGTGAAGAAACCAGGAAGAGGCCCTTCTCCAAGAGTCCAACCATGCTGGCACCTTGACTTCAGACTTTTTACCTCTGGAAATAGGGGAACTGAACGTTGTTCAAGCCAATGAATCTCTGGTACTCTGTTATGGCAACCAGAACTGACCAGGACCGATGGTGTGACTCTATTCCTCAGGTTGTTATTTTGGCCCTCTCCCTCCTCCTCATGCAGGAGAATGCCTGAAACGAGGTTTCTTGTTCTTCTTTCCTCAATTATTTTATCCTTCCACAGAAGCAGGAGTTAATAATCAGATGGACCAAAGTATGAAACTCTTATTAGTTTGGGTGCTGTAGGCAAGGGGATTCTGTCTACAAAAGGCAGTGTCTGAGGCCCCTCCTCTTTCACTTACTGTTCCACATGAGGAAGTTATTGCTTACTGTCACCATGGTCTAAGCACACAAGGGAAGATTATAGACCTGCTTTCAGGCCCCCATGTGACCAACTGGAAAATAGTTGTCAGAGTCACCTCATTGTAGCAACATGATTTAGATTCTGAATAGGACATGGGTGACAAAACACTTTGGCTCCAGAACTAAGACCAGCTCAGCTGTAATTTGAATATTGGATTTAAGCTGTCTGACACTCAAGTGCCATAAATTAACAACATTGTTCTTTGCTTCTGTTTTGGCTACTGAGCCTTGTGTACATTTTTTGCATGGTCAAGTCCTACCAGAAAAAGAATAAGACAAGGCCAACCCCTTACGGCTTGTTTAAAAACAATCTAAACTGATTTAACTCAATCATGGCTGCCTTCCCTTATTCAATGTGCCCCACTCCTTAAATAAATGTCCAACAGGAAAAATTTCATACATTTTGATTAAATTGGCTTAGAGAATTGTCAAACAGAGACATGATGGGAAAAGAAGGTGAGAATAAATTGTCTATTCTTGGAGGGTACACACTTAGAAAATTGGTAGTTCAGGTTGAGAAAGTGATTAATATGAAAAAAAATCATTTTTAAAAAGTATTGGTATCATGACAGCAAGATGAACAAAGGCACAGAGGTGGAGAAAAATATCACCTTAAATGAAAAACTTGATATAGAGTTTGTACCTTTAAATAAACTCAGGCTGCCTACATTCAAAAGAAAAGGCAAGAGGAAATCAATTGAATCCTACATGAAATGTTGGTGATCCAAAGGGTGCAATATATCAGAGCCTTCATGGAGGAAATCGAAGAGTTGGGTTTTTGTTCCTCATTCAAATGTGAGAATGTAAATTTGGAGCAAAGGTTTTGAGAGAAAACATTCTGCTTTACAGCTCAAAAGTTATCAGAAAATGACCCTCCTATTGGCCAATCAGACCTGGGGTAGGAGGGGCATGGAGAGATTGTACGAATGCAGAAATAGAGTGACTATCAGCAGACTTCAACTCAGTTTCAGAGCAATTGCTTCTTCAAATTTCCCTCAAATAAATGAGGGCCAGTCTAAGCAAAATTGTGATTCAGAGTACATCTCTACTCTCGCCCCCAAATCTCAAAGCTTGCTTTCCAATCATCTTCATCCTGTCTCAATCCACTTATATCATCATTCTAGTCAATCTTGGACTACTCTTGTTTTGATGCTTAATACTCAGCATAATCTTAAAGTAAAGCTACTAAGTCTTCCTCTGGAGGATGCTAGCATCTCCCCCTAGCACCTTGAGTGCTTCTCATGTGTAACACTCACGACCTGCTTCAAGTAAACAGTTGCTCCCACAACTGGACTCAACCAGGTACCCTCCACAGAACAGTAGGTGTTAGTCACTTTCTTCTATGTTACAGATCACTCATTAAGTTAGTGGCTTAAAATCATGGTCATCATCTATTATCTATTGTATTCCTGTGGGTGAGGAGTTTGGGATTGACTCGGTCAGATGATTCTGGCCTCGGGTCTGTCATAAAGCTGCAGTCAGGTGGTGGTGGAGACTAGAATCATCTTTAAGCCTTCTTCATGCACTTGTCTGGTGACAGGGCTGCAGAGACTTAAATAAATGGTGACTTGAGTATCTGGGGTTCCTCAGGCTACAGTCCCTACCTCCATGTGGCCTTTCCATTTGATATCATCAGAATAATGGCCTTGATGTAGCTGCATTTTTTACACATCAGCTCATAGTCCCAAGGTGCATGTCTCAAGAAAGAACCAGGCAGTAGCTGCACAATCATTTCTAATTTAGCTTTAGAAGTCATGTAGAGTTATTTCCACCCTACTCTATTGATTGAGGCAGTTGAAGACTTGTCTAGGTTCAGGGAGGCATGGCAGCATCACTGTATAAGAAGAGCTTGTACATGTGTTGGTGTAGCTGTTTCTGGAATATGCAACCTCTCTTGGTAACCCACAGAGCTCTTCAATTTGTCCTGTCTGATTAAACATTATAATGAACATAAATGAAGTCAAATGAAAGATTTTATCAAAGTGAGTAGAGATGTTAATGCAAGATGCATCAAAATCAATATTCAAAATTATCTCTTGGCAGACTTGGACTGCTGCATTGAAAATAACAAGATGAAGCTTATAAAGGGCCATGTGTGAAGTTTAAAAATAATTTCATGAATACACAGTAGGGACCTCCTGGGTTGGCAAGAGTTCTGAAGAAAAAGAGCCAGAAATTTTAGTGGATCGTAAGCATGATATGTATAAGAATTGGATGTGATTGCTTAAATAAATGAGAAACTGAGCTACACTTGAGTTGTATTTATGATATACAGTGTTCATATTATGAAAAATAAAAGCCCAACATCCCCTGGATTCATTTAACCATTCATTAATTCTATCAGTGTATATTGAATGCCTATTATGTGCAAGGCACTGTCCTAGGTGCTGGCAATACAGCAATGAACAAACAATCACAAAAACCTCCCCTCTTAAAACTTGAATTCAAATGGAAAGGACATATAATGAGCCTGATGAAAATGCTAGAGAAAAAATTAAGAGGATGGAAAGAAGGAAGGAATGGAGAAAGGAAAGAAGGAAGGAAGGGAGAAATAAAGGAAAGAAAGGAGGCAGGGAAGAAAGAAAGGAAGGAAGAGGTAAAGAAAGAAGGGGAATAAGTGTTGGGAGTGAGAGGGTTACAGTAGTGAATATAAATCAGGTAGGGAAGTCTTCATTGAGGAGGGCTATTCAAGAAAACATATGAAGGACAAAAGTGAGTAAGCCATGCACATATCAGGAAAGAAAATTCCAGAAAGAAGAAATATCTGGGGTAGAGGCCCTGAGTCAGTGATGTCTGGCAGTGAGAACCCTTGCGTAGCTGGAATTAAGTGAGAACATGGGAAAGTGAAAGTGAAAGTCTCTCAGTCTTTCTGACCCCATGGACTATACAGCCCATGGAATTCTCCAGGCCAGAATACTGGAGTAGGTAGCCTTTCCCTTCTCCAGAGGGTCTTCCCAATCTAGGGATTGAACCCAGGTCTCCTGCATTGCAAGTGGATTCTTCACCAGCTGAGCCTCAAGGGAAGCCCACATTGAAGAGAAAAGAGGTGCAATCAGAGACGTGATAAAGAGCTTCTTCCAGGCCCTCATGGGTCTGGTGGCTTAAACTATGGCAACAATGAAAGGTCTGAGAGGTGGTCAAACTGAGGACATATTTTGAAGGAAGCATAATAATATTTTGCTGTTGTTGTTTTAAATCACATATGGTTTATGAAGCAGAGGATTCAATAATACTACTAAAAGTATGGGCTTGAGTATTTGTTGAGGTGAAGAAGATTGCAAATGAGCAC
Organism: Oryx dammah; assembly: GCF_014754425.2. NCBI lineage: Eukaryota > Metazoa > Chordata > Mammalia > Artiodactyla > Bovidae > Oryx > Oryx dammah. The sequence continues at coordinate 77,076,788 of NW_024070194.1, forward strand.
GTTTGGAGTCAATTAGTGGGAACCCAGCTTTGGATATATTTATTTTAAATATCTACGAGACAAAACATTGGATATAGTAGTGGGTGAGAGAGGTTGTTTAAAGGAGTCTATAGTTGAGGAGAGAGGTCCAGACTGATAAAATAAATTTGGTAGGTATCAATAAATATTTATTATTTACTTATTTACTTATTTTTAAGATATTTAAACCCATATCTCTAGTTGAAACAACCAATGGAGAGACTAGAAAGAGTTCCAAGGACTAAGTTCCTATATCCTCCAACATTTTATGATCCTTAGAAAGTCAAATGGAAAAAGCATTTCAAGTAAGAGAGGCGTTTATCATCTGCTCAGATAAAAAAGTAAAAGGAGTTAGACTGAACATATGATATTTGTAAATGTAGAAATCAGTTGAGACCTTGATGGAAACAGGTTTAATGGTATAATGAGGGCAGAACTTGATGGAGTGAGTTCAAGAGAGAATGGAAGACCAAACAACTAACACCCTTTTGAGGATTTACTGTAAAGAGGATAGAAGTGAGTAATGGCTGGATAGATAGAACTATTGTTAGGAATGAAAAAAGTAACCATGTGCTTGCAAATGTGAAAATTTCAGTAAAGCAAAAATATTATGAAAGGGAAAGAAAAAGAATTTTTGGATTGATGACCATGATAACTTGAGGAACGGATGGGAGCCAGTGGGCAAATGTAAATATTCTTTTAGCTCAGAGCATAGGGCTTCAGACATCCAAATAGGAGAAAAGTTAAATACCTTTTTGCCCTAGAATGTCATATAAATGGAATCATATAGCATGAACTCTTTTTTTGTCTGGCTTCTTTCCACAAAAAGCAGGAATGCAGATAGGTGCATATTAGTGTTAATGGGAGGGCACAGGAGTACTTTTCTGAATGTTTCCATTTTCCTTATGACATGGAAAGTACGGTCATCATCTGAGAGTAATGATGAGGAGAGAGGTGTACAAGCTTAGAGATGAGAGGGTACAGAATGGTTTTCTAGAAAGTTGGGAGCATAAATGAACGGAATAAAATAAGCACCACATCGTGGAAAGAGGCACTTGACTCTAATGACCATGAATGAATGAGACCCATCTGTATGGCTGTATATTTTTCTCCAGCCACATTCAGCTATAGGTGAGAAGGTACAGGGGAGGGTGCTCTAGAATGTCATATAAATGGAATCATGTAGCATGAACTCTTTTTTGGTCTGGCTTCTTTCCACAAAATATCTATGAGATTCATCTATGTTGGTGCATGTATCACTTTTGTGGCCTTTCTTTAATTCTGGTCTTTCAGTTCTTAGCAAGAGCTCTAGAGGTCAAGTTCATTGTCAATGTGTAAATTAAAAAATTATACAGATACAAGGACAGAAGGGCTTGTTAAAGGTGAGAAATTCCAAAGAGGTTGAAACTCAACTAGGGTAAACCTTGCCATGAGAAAAGAAGGAATCCTTCAAGGTCATCCCGCAGAATCTCCAGGGGTAAATCAGAGCACATGCTTCACACCAATACCACCACCCACACCAAGAAATCTAAATTTTTTCAAAGCAACCTTCATGAATTGTGCATATGCTGATATTTGAGAACCATTGCTGTGAACTCTAAAGAGACTGTACACAAGGGGCTTTTATTAATGGAGTTGCCCACAGGCTGCTTAACAAAAGCTCAGGTTTTGAAATTTGGCTGCAGGGATTATCACCTGGAAGGTCTGGGTTTGATGTAACATTGAGTTTAAGTCAGCACTTTTTCCACCTCTTCATTGAAAGCTGTCTGCCCTAGGGTAAAAACGTTTTTGCATATGACTTAACAGAGCATTTTTTAACCTGAAGGAATAAAGAAAAAGATGAGCCAAACAAGAACAGTACTGATTTCTTTTCAAGCATAAGGTCAAAGCTGATTATCAAAGCCATTCTCAGGGGTTCCAGGGAGAACAGCCTTCAACAAAGCCACAGGAGCCCTCTGTTAGCCTCTGTGGTCTGCTGTGCTTCAACAAAAAAAGGCCAACAAATACAGCCACAGCAGAACCACTAGGCTCTCCTGAGCCCTATGACAACAAAAGAACAGGAGTCTCAAATACTGTCAAAATTCTTTGTGAAACACCATGGCTGCCCTTCCCTGGGTTCAGTTCAGTTCAGTTCAGCCGCTCAATCATGTCCGACTCTTTGCAACCCCATGAATTGCAGCACACAAGGCCTCCCTGTTCATCACCAACCCCCAGGGTTCACTCAAACTCACGTCCATTGAGTCGGTGATGCCATCCAGCCATCTCATCCTCTGCCATCCCCTTCTTCTCCTGCCCCCAATCCCTCCCAGCATCAGGGTCTTTTCCAGTGAGTCAACTCTTTGCATGAGATGGCCAAAGTATTGGAGTTTCATCTTTAGCATCATTCCTTCCAAAGAACACCCGGGACTGATCTCCTTTAGAATGGACTGATTGGATCTTCTTGCAGTCCAAGGGACTCTCAAGAGTCTTCTCCAACAACACAGTTCAAAAGCATCAATTCTTCAGCGCTCAGCTTTCTTCACAGTCCAACTCTCACATCCATACATGACCACTGGAAAAACGATAGCCTTGACTAGACAGACCTTTGTTGACAAAGTAATGCCTCTGCTTTTCACTATGCTATCTAGGTTGGTCATAAATTTCCTTCCAAGAAGTAAGCGTCTTTTAATTTCATGGCTGCAATCACCATTTGCAGTGATTTTGGAGCCCCCCCCCCAAATAAAGTCTGACACTGTTTCCACTGTTTCCCCATCTATTTCCCATGAAGTGATGGGACCGGATGCCATGATCTTCGTTTTCTGAATGTTGAGCTTTAAGCCAACTTTTTCACTCTCCTCTTTCACTTTTATCAAGAAGCTTTTTAGTTCCTCTTCACTTTCTGCCATAAGAGTGGTGTCATCTACATATCTAAGGTTACTGATATTTCTCCCAGCAATCTTGATTCCAGCTTGTACTTCTTCCAGCCCAGCGTTTCTCATAATGTACTCTGCATGTAAGTTAAATAAGCAGGGTGACAATATACAGCCTTGATGTACTCCTTTTCCTATTTGGAACCAGTCTGTTGTTCCATGTCCAGTTCAAACTGTTGCTTCTTGACCTGCATATAGGTTTCTCAAGAGGCAGGTCAGGTGGTCTGGTATTCCCATCTCCTTCAGAATTTTCCAGAGTTTATTGTGATCCACATAGTCAAAGGCTTTGGCATAGTCAAGAAGCAGAAATAGATGTTTTTCTGGAACTATCTTGCTCTTTTGATGATCCAGCAGATGTTGGCAATTTGATCTCTGGTTCCTCTGCCTTTTCTAAAACCAGCTTGACTGTATTTATTAGCTAGCACAGTTTTCATGTGCTAAGTTCCAAGCAAATAAAACAGTCAATCTCTGTGTTATACTAATCACGGTATTGTGTGGGTTTCTGGTTACTGCTCCTTAACTTTATTGCACTATGGTCTTCTGAAGTAGGGTTGAACACAGGAAAACAAGAATGTATTACAGAACTCATAGTATCATATACCCTCCACAAATGTCCCACTGGGCAAACATTTTATTAGAACTTTCAATGACACTGACAACTAGCACTGGTAATTATGGCTCACAAACCTCTTGATATAATGGATTTTATTTGATTTCCCAGAAGAATCCTGTGAGATAGAAAATGCTCTACTCATCTTGAGGCAGGAGATAGATGGGCTCCAAGTTAGACATTTACAACTGGCCTTCTGTTTGCATTTTATGGGGCACAAAGAAGCAGGCTTCAAGCTGGACACTTATGACTGTTAGCATTGCTCAAGACAAATGATAGATGGGCTGTAGTTGAAGCATTTACAATCAGCCTTCTGTTTGGCTTCTGAAATGGAAGTAACAACAGAAACAGGGTAAATAGCCAGTCTTTGTCTCTTGTAAGCACCTTAAGGCAATACTCAAGGCAATAGTCAAGGTAATCAAAAGCAAGGACGAAGAGAGGCAAAATCCTGTTTGAGTAAAGGATTAAGGGATCTGCACGCCCCACGTTTTGGGGACAAAGGAGATGCTACACACGTACAGAAAGGCTCTTTGGAGGTCAAAAGTCAGGGGATAACACCAGACCATAATGAGTCTTGTTCCTCACAGAAGTCTTCACTTCAAGATCCATCTTCACTGAGGAGGTGTGTGCAGTTGGGGGAGGGTCCCAGGGTAGGTTAAATGTGGAAAAAGAAATGGGGATAATTGGCTACCGGGAAACAAAGATCCGGGAAAACTGACCTACATAAATGACTGAACTGCTTCTTCACTGCACTCCTCCTCCCTAGGAGGATGCTCACACCCTTTCTCTCTGGGTGTGCATCTCTTCATTGCTTCTATCTTAACTAAACAAACCATTTCTCTGTGTTTTCTCCCACTTGCTGTTATGCTATGTCTCTAATAATAAACTTTGTACCTGCATTTACAGTTTCTGCCTCCATGATAAGTGTGTTTTTCACTGGGGGCAAAGGTCCAGGGAAAAAAAATAGTTTCTAGCCTCTAATCTTGCCTGGTTTGGTGGCTAGGATTTCTAGTTTTCATCCAGACTACCCCGGTTCAATTTCTGGTCAGGAAATTAAGATCTTGTTTCATGCCATGGCTCACTGCTGCCTCACCAAGATCAATTTCACTGATGAAGAAACCAAGTTTAAACATTCACTTTGCCTGAAGCTTTTCAGTAAGTAGGCACAGGGTTCATTATGCAAATTAATTATTTCTAGCATCAAATAACATGTGGCTTTATTCTTTATTTTTCTCTGATAAAATGCTTCTGATAAGAATAAATCAGGAAAATGTCAAATTCCTAGAAGTAGAGAGTACAGAAGTGGTTCCCAAGGTAAGAGGGTTGGAAGATTTGGAAGAGGCTGATAAAACAATACAAACTTTTAGCTATAAGATAAAAATAAAGGTTCAAGGACTTAATGTAAAACATAGTGACTATAGTTGATAACACTGAAAAGCAAAATTGAAATTTTCTAAGAGTAGAACTTAAATATTCTCACCAAAAATAAATGAATGAATGAATGAATGAGGCAGTAAATAAGGAGATGGATGTGTTGATTAACCAGATAGGGGGGATTCTTTCACAATGTGTACGTATACAAAAGCTCCACAACGTATACTTTATATATCTTACAATTTTTTATGTAAATTTACCTCAATAAAGCTGAAAAAACATTAAGGTAAAGGCAGAAAGGGAAATATCAATTTCTTAAAATAATTCATTTCAAGGAATCAGAGGACATTTTGCTTTGTTCTCATGTTAATATCAAAATTGTATTTGTAGTGTCCACAGTCCTTAGACACAGTCAGTGCCAACATGTGTGCCCTGGAATGAACATTAGGAATCCAGGTATCTAATCGTGCTCTACCAAAAATCTGTGTGTGGTTTAAAATCACTCTTACCTCTCCCAGCCACTAGTAGACATCATTAAATAAGCCTCTTGTCCCTATACCATCTTTAAGGATCTCCTTCAGCTTTAGTTGTGATAAATGAAATATTGTTTGCCATCAGTTCAGTTCAGTTCAGTCACTCAGTCATGTCCGACTCTTTGCAACCCCATGAATCGCTGCACATGAGGCCTCCCTGTCCATCACCAACTCCCGGAGTTCACTCAGACTCATCTCCATCGAGTCGGTGATCCCATCCAGCCATCTCATCCTCTGCCATCCCCTTCTCCTCCTGCCCCCAATCCCTCCCAGCATCAGAGTCTTTTCCAATGAGTCAACTCTTCGCATGAGGTGGCCAAAGTATTGGAATTTCAGCTTTAGCATCATTTCTTCCAAAGAACACCCAGGGCTGATCTCCTTCAGAATGGCCTGGTTGGATCTCCTTGCAGTCCAAGGGACTCTCAAGAGTCTTCTCCAACACCACAGTTCAAAAGCATCAATTCTTTGGCGCTCAGCCTTCTTCACAGTCCAACTCTCACATTGTCTGCCATAGCAATAAACAAAGGACGTCACAGTCATCAGCAGTTGCAGCCACCACTGATGGTGAACTGGTGAGCCCTGAGGAAACTCAGGACGTGAAAATGCAAGATACTGGTCCCAGGTGGCTGAGATGCATTATCAGAGAAATGTTTTCAGTGAGCTCAGACTCTTCCATCTTCCCATCCATAGAAAAGTGCTAAATTTCTTAACATGACATATCTGGTTTTCCTTTAATTAATAAAAATCTTTTGACATTCAGATTACCTGCCTTTTGTTGCAAACACCTGGCTTCCCCTCACCTCTGCAGAGCAGTTCTCTTGGGATTACTTGAGATGCTGCCTCCCAGGCTTGAAGTCCTAAAAATTCCTGAAGAATAAAACATAACTCTTAATTGTTAGGTTCTGAATAATTTTTTTAGTTGACAGTTGGATTTCTTTAGGGTGGAAAGAACAATTACAAGCAGAAATATGAGTGTGTTGTAGACAATACTTCCGGTGCCTTGTACCTATCATTTCAGCCTACGTGGTTTTACCCTGGTTAAGATACAGGCAGTGTACAACAGCATCTCAGAGATGAAAGGTGGACAGACCACAGGACCCCAAATTCCAGGATGTTAATATTCCTGGGGGCAGCTTTCAACCATAGGTTAGAAGGAGCCATTGGTTAATTATTCCCAAGTCTCCATCCTCCTGTGGAACCAGTCAGGGGCATTCTCCACACAGTTCACCAGAATCCCATGAGGACTGGCCCCATCTCCCAGCATAGTACAATTCATTAACAGACCTTAGTTGGCTTTCTCCCTCCCCCATCTCAATTTCCCAGCTACCCTGCTTGCACTTCCTACCATGCTCACTTTAAATAAACCACTTGCACTGGTGTCCTTGTCTCAGGCTCTGCTTTTAAAGAACCCAAAGCAAGGTTTAGGCTTTAGAGAGTTGTCACTGTCTGAATACAGAATTGGATGGTACACAACAGTTTAGCAATTACTGTGTATGTAGTTAAACCCTTTTGGTTGTTTCCTTACAACTTACTGTGATACCTTCTAAGTAGTTCTTTATGTGTACTTTCAAAGTTTAGACAGAGAGATGAGGCTCTGATATAATTATTGTGTGATATGGTCATTTCTATATAGCGGAATCTCCATAAAGCCATTTTTTTAAAAGAGACTATTGGATACATCCCCTTTGCATTTGTTACAATTATAATTCATTGATTAACATCCCAAATCATATCCTTGTTTAACTAATTGATTTGAGGGTGAGGTGTTAAGTTTAAAATCTCCACCAAATTTCTTATTAGGTGATTTGACTACAATAGTTTCCTACCTTATTAATCAGGACAATTTTGATTGTCAATTTTAGAAGCCTTCTTGGAAATTTGAAGGTGATCAACTATCCTGCTTTTGGGAGGATTATCCTGATTTTAGCCCTGAAAATCTTACTTCTTTGGAAACACCTATGTGACTGCATGGATCACAATAAACTGTGGAAAATTCTGAAAGAGATGGGAATACCAGACCACCTGACCTGCCTCTTGAGAAACCTATATGCAGGTCAGGAAGCAACAGTTAGAACTGGACATGGAACAACAGACTGGTTCCAAATAGGAAAAGGAGTACCTCAAGGCTCTATATTGTCACCCTGCTTATTTAACTTATATGCAGAGTACATCATGAGAAACGCTGGGCTGGAGGAAGTACAAGCTGGAATCAAGATTGCCAGGAGAAATATCAATAACCTCAGATATGCAGATGGCACCACCCTTGTGGCAGAAAGTGAAGAGGAACTAAAAAGCCTCTTGATGAAAGTGAAAGAGGAGAGTGAAAAAGTTGGCTTAAAGATCAACGTTCAGAAAACGAAGATCATGGCATCCAGTCCCATCACTTCATGGGAAATAGATGGGGAAACAGTGCAAACAGTGTCAAACTTTATTTTGGGGAGGCTCCAAAATCATTGCAGATGGTGATTGCAGCCATGAAATTAAAAGATGTTTACTCCTTGGAAGAAAAGTTATGACCAACCTAGATAGCATAGTGAAAAGCAGAGTTTATTCTGCCAACAAAGGTCCGTCTAGTCAAGGCTATGGTTTTTCCTGTGGTCATGTATGGATGTGAGAGTTGGACCGTGAGGAAAGCTGAGTGTCGAAGAATTGATGCTTTTGAACTGTGGTGTTGGAGAAGACTTGAGAGTCCCTTGGACTGCAAGGAGATCCAACCAGTCCATTCTAAAGGAGATCAGCCCTGGGTGTTCTTTGGAAGGAATGATGCTAAAGATGAAACTTCAATACCTTGGCCACCTCATGTGAAGAGCTGACTCATTGGAAAAGACTCTGATGCTGGGAGGGATTGGGGGCAGGAGGAAAAGGGGACAACAGAGGATGAGATGGCTGAATGGCATCACCGACTCGATGGATGTGAGTTTTCGTGAATTCCGGGGGTTAGTGTTGGACAGCGGAGGCCTGGCCTGCTGCAATTCATGGGGTCGCAAAGAGTCAGACACAGCTGAGTGACTGAACTGAACTGAAGTCATAGAACTGTTGGTAACAGAACAAAGTTCCCCCCATCTTTCTCCTTACCATTTAATCACCACTCTGTTTAGCCCTTCTTGATTGCTTTCATTGTTCAGTCAACTTTTTGTGATCCTATGAACTGCACCATGCCAGGGTTCCCTGTCCTTCACCATCTATCAGAGTTTGCTCAAATTCTCATCCATTGAGTCAGCAGTGCCATTCTTGGTAATACACTCCATCATCTCAGGGGATTCAGTGTTGCCCACATTTACAGGAGCCACTTGACTGGAATCCAGGGGAAGAAGAATTATCCAGATGAAAGGGATGATACTGAGTTTTCCAAAAGAACTGGTATAGACCAGGGTGGGGGGAGAGGGAGGAGACTAGAATGGAGACAAATATATGTAAAATATGATGAATTCTCTAGTCTTTAAGGAATATTTCTCTTTCACTTCAGAGACCTCATCATCAATACAGGCAGACCTCAGAGGTACTGTGGGTTCAGTTCCAGACCATTGCAATAAAGTGAATCCCACAATAAAACAAGTCACACACATTTTTCAGTTTCTCAGTGCATGTAAAAGTTATGTCTACACTCTACTGTAGTCTACTAAGTGTACAATAGCATGATACCTAAGAAAGCTATGTACATGCCTTAATTAAAATATATATATATTGTTAAAAAATGCTATCTATCATCTCACCTTTCAGTGAGTCACTGTAGTATACCAAAGTTCACTGATCATGGATTATTGAAGCAGATATAATAATAATGAGAAAGTTTGAAATATTGCAAGAATTACCAAAACATGACACAAAATGAGCAAATTCTGTTGGGAAAAATGGCACTAGTAAAGTTGCTTGACTTGTTGCCATGAAACCAATTTGTAAAAACTACAGTATCTGTGAAACATAATAAAGTGCAATAAAGCAGGGTAAGCCTATAGTTATTTATATTATTTTGCTCCTCTTTTTTTTTTTTTTTCTCTATCTCCTACATGAGTCTTTCTTCCTCATTTTATATTCTGATCCCAACTCTCTCATTTTCTTAGCACCCCTAGGGATTCACACTTCCCTCCATCTTCACACTTCCCTCCACCATCTGCACCACCAGGCCCAAGTAGAAATATGCTGCAAAAAATATGTTACTCTGAGAAAGAAATGTATAGATGCATTACAAACTAAACATAGAAATATGTAATAAAAATTTTAAATGTATACCTTCTTCCTTTTGGCTCATTGTTTTGGTTAAAGCTATTTTCTCTAGAAATTTTAAATGCCCTTCTCTTAATTCATATAAAGCTTTTTGCTTACAAAATTTGTGCCAGAAAGCAGGCATTTTGAATAGTCACTAGGGGCCTGTTTAGTGTCTAAAGTAGTAACTCACCACAGGCTTAAAATCCCACCAGATATATTGTTAAAGTGCTGAGTAGCCAACTATTGAACTTGAGATTTAATTTCCATGTTTAAGGTGGAAGTGGCAAAGCACAGAAACTGAAGGACCATCTTGACTAAAAACACTCTCCTCATCTTGACCAAACCCTACAAGGGCTTCTTCCAGACTCTAATTCAGAAGTCTTTCCTTTTTTGTAGCACGAACTTTAGGAACTTGTAATTGCTTTCTCTGCTTTTTGATACGTAAATCTTTTCTTAAATAGCCCCTTATCAGTTTTCCGACCCAGAAATGTCTTTCTCAAGGATCTAGGAACCACTTCTTCTTCTTTTTTTTTTTTTTTTTTTTTGCATTGAAGCATAATTTACAATGTTAGTTTTACAGCAAAGTGAATCAGTTATATAAATAGATATAGATATATAGATATTCTTTACCATTATAGTTTATTATAAGATATTTATTGCAAGGAAATATGGTTTCCTGTCCTGTACAATAGAATCTTATTGTTTATCTACTTTATATACAGAAGTTTATGTATGTTAATTCCAAACTCCAAGTTACCCCTCTCCCATTTCCCCCTTGGTAACTATAAATTCATTTTCTGTCTCTATGAGTCTGTTTCTGTTTTGTAAATAAGGTCACTTGTACCATGTTTTGTCAGGTTCCACAAGCAAGCAATAGCATATGGTATTTGTCTTTTTCTTTTTTACTTACTTCACTTAATACGATAATCTTTAGGTCCATCCATGTTGCTACAAATAGCATTATTTCATTCTTTTTTATGGCCGAGTGGCATACATTGATTGTATATACACCGCATCTTTATCCATTCACCTGTCGATGTACATTTAGGTTGCTTCCATGTCTTAGCTATTATAAACAGTGCTGCTACAAACACTAGGGTGCATGCGTCTTTTCAAATTATAGTGTTCTCCAGATATATGACCAAGAGTGGGATTGCTAGATCCTATAATAACTCTATTTTTAGTTTTTGAAGGAACCTCCAGAGTGGCTGCACCAATTTACATTCCTAACAGTGGAGTAGGAGGAGGGGACATCTCCTTCAATCACCAAGAAGAGAGCACCCCTGTCTCCCAGTCTCTCTGGGAAGAGTAGATCCCTGACTTCCAAGTTGTAAAATGGCCTTTATTGTGAAGACATAACAAAGATAACTTTTATTTCAGATAAAGCCCAATTAGTAACCACAGTGAGCTATGATCTTCTCCTCATCTCAGCTCTTAAAAACCTTACTCTCTTTTGCATCATCAGAGCTGAATTCAGAGTCAGCTCTGGCTTTTCTCCTATTGCAATTGCCTTGAATAAAGTCTTTCTTACCTATTTAGCTTTCTCCAGGGACATCTTTGCTCTGACAGTTTACAGAGATGCTGTCAATTAATAAATAAACTGTAATTGCTATCAAGAACAATATGAGGCAAAATGGTGTATTAAAGAAAGTCTTTTTCCAGGACACCTCATCATCCCACTCCTATCTGCTCAGGTTCACATATAGAAACATACTCACTGCACCACATTTCTAAAATCGACCTGAAAACTGAGACTAACATTTACATGGAGGAAGCTTAACATATACCAAGCCCTGTTCTAAACATCTTCCATAAATTAACTTACTCAATCCTCAAACAACCCTGAGGTGTAAGCAAAATTTTTATCTCAATTTTTCACTTGAGGAAGCTGAGATTCTGAAAGGTTAAATGTCATTTAACCGAAATCACGCAGTCAGGAAATTTCAGAGATGGGAACGGAATCTAGGCAGTTATAAATGTGGAATCCTGTGTTCACACCTTTGAGTGAATACACCAATTACAGATATTGCTGGCCTGAAGAGTCCCAAGTCCTCACACGTCCTCCTAGTCATAGCCTTTGGTAATGCCCTCCCATGCTGACTCTGCACTTGACCATGTGACTTGCATTGTTCTGTGATTACAACCAGCATCTTTATGAAGTGACCTGTGCCTTTCGGTGTTCTCTCCTATGTCCCTTAGGGCTTCCCAGGTGGCTCAGTGATAAAGAAACCACCTGCCAATGCAGGAGAAATGGAAGACGTGGGTTCAATCCTTGGGTTGGGAAGATCACCTGGAGAAGGAGATGGAAACCTGCTCCACTATTCTTGCCTTGAAAACTCCATGGACAGAGGAGCCTGGCGGGCTATCGTCCATAGGCCACAAAGAGTTGGACATAACTGAGCACTCACACACACACATACACGCAAACATTTCTGTCTCTTGCTACCAATATGTGAATAATCCCAGGCTACCATCCGGGAAATTTTTAGAAACAAAGATCAGAGACAATTTGCCCTAGCTGAGGTCATCCAACTAACCTATCAGCTGAATGCAGATGCATGAGAGAATCTAACCAAGATCAGCTAAGCCTGAACCATAGCAGCAAAACTCTCCTGTAAAAAATAATAAGCAGTTGTTACATTTCAGGTTTGTTTGCTACACAACAACAGCTAATTAATTTAACTGTTTGCTTAAAATTCCAAGTCTTCAAACTTTGGTGTCAACGTCTTGCCACAATCCTAACTTTTATCTCAAGACTATTCCATATCATGTTGGGTCACTCTAAGGAATGAGTTTTATTGATGCTTTTGAACTGTGGTGTTGGAGAAGACTCTTGAGAGTCCCTTGGACTGCAGGAGATCCAACCAGTCCATTCTGAAGGAGATCAATCCTGGGATTTCTTTGGAAGGAATGATGCTAAAGCTGAAGCTCCAGTATTTTGGCCACTTCATGCGATGAGTTGACTCATTGGAAAAGACTGTGATGCGGGGAGGGATTGGGGGCAGGAGGAGAAGGGGACGACAGAGGATGAGATGGCTGGATGGCATCACTGACTCAAAGAATGCAAGTCTGAGTGAACTCCAGGAGTTGGTGATGGACAGGGAGGCCTGGCGTGCTGTGATTCATGGGGTCGCAGAGTCAGACACGACTGAGCAACTGAACTGAGCTGAACTGAGCACTCTACTATCTTATCAAAATCTTGATAAACCCTTCAAGGTTTTGGAGCCCTGCCATCTCTTCTATGAAGATTCTCAAGATCAGTATCACCAGAAGAGTTGTATTACTGTTCCTAACTCCTATGGCATCTATGTTCTTGATCTGTCCTCACTTATTCAAGTTTTCCCCCTCCTGCTATGATGCAAAATAATACTTTAGAGCAGGGCCATATTTCATCTATCTTTGGATTACCTACTATCAGCCTGGTGCCTTGCATTGGCTCAAAACTGCTTGATGTAGTAGAAACTAATGCAGCATTGTAAAGCAACTATGTTGCTGTTGTTGTCCAGTCGCTCAGTCTTAACCAACTCTTCCCAACCCCGTGGACTGCAGCATGCCAGGCTTCTCTGCCTTTCACTGTCTCCAAGAGCTTGCTCAAATTCATGTCCATTGACTTGGTGATGTTATGTAATCATCTCATCCTCTGCTTCCGTCTTCTCCTTTTGCCCTCAATCTTTCCCAGCATCAGGGTCTTTTCCAAAGCAACTATACTCCAATAAAAATTAACTTTAAAGGAAGGAATATTGCAGTGTATTTTAAATAAATGTGGACCTTTAATGAATTTTAATAGTATAAAAAAACTTCTTAATAAAGTTTTGTCAATGATTTTATGTATTGGTTGGGACAGACTCACTGCTAAAGCAAATAATCCCCAAATTTCACCCAGGGACTAAAATGTTTATTCCTTGCTCATGTTACAGTCCAATGGGGGGTGATTGGTGGTTGAGTTGAGAAGGAAGAATTGTTCCATACAGTCACCCAGTGATCCAGGATCCTTCCATTTTGTCCATTTCCTTTGAGTCCTCATTACTTGACCAGGCGATACAAAAAGAGAACACAGATGACCACCTGAGTGTTTATCTATAAGGCGGCTGGAAGTGATGCTTCCAGGCACATCACATCACAACCCAGGACTGAGTCACATGCTACATCCAACCACAAGGGAGTTCAGAAAATCTAAAATCTCAGTGATCAAGAATGCTTTGTCTTACTGGTCCAATTAGTGTTTGAATATCATGCCTCTCCAAAACTGCAGATGTGGACAAGCAAGTGGACTCAAGTTTGAGTCAAAGGGAAAATACTCTGTTTGGGCTCTGCCCCTAATTTTGTGGGCATGGTGATTTCCTTGGTTATGATTTCTTCATCTTCAAATCGTCATTGGGTTGGATTGTGTTTAAACATCTTATGAATTTCTGTTCTGATCTATAATTCTACGGGCCTCTCATCTCTGCCTTGGTTCCTCTCACAACTTCATAGACTATTTTTGGTCTGGAGATTTTACTGTTTTTCAATTCAAGAATTTTAGGATCTCTGAGTCAGTGTCATTCTAAAGTCATTTGAGTGACATTTTTAATTCTAACAAATGTCATTCTGATGACAATTAGGGCATTACCACCTATAACAAACACTGTTTTCCTCAGGTCATGTTCTCTACCCCCATCCTATAGCTTCTGCTTGCCTTGCAGACTGGGCTTCAGAGGTCAACCACTGGGCTATTGGAATTGCTTCACCAATCTTCACACAGAACTAGAAGTCTCTGTTAGATCATATTCCTGGCATAGCCAATGACCTACTGGGGGAGTAGGAATCTTAGATTGTTTGCCTGTGCACATAACTTCTTTTGAGATGTAATTTCAGCTCCAGAGCTCTCCAATGGGATTAGGCTGAGACTGGGATTTTACCTGAAAGTGAGTTTGTTTGTTTGTTTAACCAAGAGGAAAAAATCCACACTTTCATTTATTTACTTTTCAGTTATTTTAAATCCTTGAACGGTACTGCATCACACAGATTCTATGCCCAGTGGCCCTAACAGGACAGTTGCTTTGGAATTTGGCCTGAACCATGCCACTGTTTCCATGAGCCTGAGTTATCTTTCCCCAGATTACTCTGGTTTTATAAGGTTTTCCACCAGTATTTACTGTGTTCTTCTTTGCTTTGTGCATACAAGCACATCTCTTGCTTAGGTAGAGTTCAGTTTCATCTCTAGCACACACACCTTCAGTTTTCAGAAGAGCTGAGTGCTCCCTCTGGTTCTATAGACCCTGCTCATAGCTATCAAAAATCACCTTAGACCATAGCCTTCTATGTGTCCTTTTAGAAACCCTGTTCCCAGCAGGCCTCCACAGGGTCCAAGATGGCTGAAAGACTAAAATGAGCTATTGATTGACCTCTTTCCCTTCTCTGTCTTCCTTCATCCACCTAACTTCTCCTAAGGGTGTTTCCTTAATAAATCATTTGCATCTGGATCCCAGTCTCAGGATCTGCTTTTGTAGAATTTGTCTTAAGATGCCATCTTCTGTAATAATTTTGATGTCTTATCAAACTTCTCAACATGTTAGGCTCACTAGCATCATGCTGACTTTCCCATCCTTATTTCTCACCTCTCTTCCCAGCTTCTCCAGTGTTTCATCCTGAGCTAACTGTTATTTGTTCATGTTGCTGTTCTTCCATCTATTAATATGTTCTTCTCATTGCCCCATCCACCCATCTTTACAACTCATCTAAAATATGACCAGTGCTGGAGAACATCCACAAGTTTTCTTCCTTCCTTCCAACTCCAGGAAGAGTTTCTCGCTTCCTTTGTAAAAATAAAAACAGCTCAAACATAGTTCTTTAAAAATACACAATAAAGTGATTAGAAGCCTGACCTCAGCAGAGGAAATGCTGGGCAAGTTTAAATAACTTCCCAAGGCTCCAGCTTCTTTATCAATGAGGAAGATACGATCCTATTTTCTTTACAAATGAATATAAGGTGCTTGGCAGAGTATGCGAGACATAGTGGTGCTAAATTTATCATCTATGAGAGAATTATATTTGTTTCTCTGAAACCTAATTGGATTTCAAAGTTGTAAATACTAAATCTTGTTTATCTCTGTATAACTGATGGACAGTGTCTGGCATGGTAAATACCCAATAAATAGTTGATGAATAAATAAATGATATGTAGGCATTGAGTACTGAGGCCAGTTCCTCTTGTTTTTCTGTCTTAGAATATAGCTCTTCTACACACATACAACCAAGAAACAAACTCTGGAAATCTGCTTCAAAATTCAAACGGAGAATGTAAAAGTAAACATTCTGGTACTTGTGATATTTTCATTCTCTCTTTATCTTTCATATTCTCTCTATCTTACTTTCACTCTCAAACAGTAAAAGTTTTCCCTTTTTTTATTTGAAAAAAAAGGCCCAAAATATATGAATACAAGGTCTTTTTCAAGCTAATATTTATTAGTACATGTGTGTTCTCTCTCTTTCATTCACTCTCCTCTCTCTCTTCCTTCTTCCCTCCTTCTTCCCATTCCTCCCTCTGTGTTTCAGAAATCTAGAGATGAGATGTGACTTAATATTCTACTTTCTCCCTTTTAATTTTTGATGACTTTTGAAAACCTGCAACCCTGAAAACTTTAACTGCTCTTCATTTTCAAAAGATGCTAGAAAAAGCATTATTTTAATACGTGGACTTCATCAAAATGACTCTTTCCTGAGACTTTGTAGAGATTTCAGAAGAGAACTTTCCATTTAGTGAGTTATTCTAAAGTTCTTGAAAGTGAAGTGAAAGTTGCTCAGTCGTGTCTGACTCTGCAACCCCATGAACTATCTAGTCCATGGAATTCTCCAGGCCAGAATACTGGAGTGGGTAGCCTTTCCCTTCTCTAGGAGATCTTCCTAACCCAGGGATCACATCCAGGTCTTCTGCATTGTAGGTTGATTCTTTACCAGCTGAGCCACAAAGGAACCCCAAGAATACTGGAGTGGGTAGCCCATCCCTTCTCTAGGGGATCTTCCCAATCCAGGAATTGAACCAGGGTATCCTGCATTGCAGGCAGATTCTTTACCAACTGAGCTATCAGGCAAGCTTGGAAGCTTTCTTTAAAAAGTTTTTAGATTTTCAAAGAGTTTGGGGAAAGTTTCTAGTACTGAAAATTACTAGAAGATGATTGTAGTATATAAGGAGATTAATTCATGAAATCATAGCCCTGTTTTTCCCTACTTAATGTGTAGAATTATTCAGTAATATCTGTAATGATGTAGATGAGCATGGCAGATATAGGCTACATTTTCCTGCAGCAGTCACTGTAGCTGAAGATGATTTTTCTCTTCCTAATCCCTGTAGTGTTTCATGTTTGTCATTAACCACACATCCATTTGCACCCTGATGTAGAGTTCCATTTGTATCTTTGTTCCTTTATAAGATCATAAGGTTTCACCAAAGTCTAACACTGAATCATGGGTACAGTAGGAGTTTTAAAATATTGGCTGAATGAATGAAAATGACCTGGAGGTGCCTTGTAAACTTATTGATAAATCAGTGAAATACTTTGGACAGCACATCTTTCATCATTATAAGATAACACAGATTCATTTGGCTCACACAAGCATATTGGTCATATTAATGACCAAGAGCATTGAGCTTCCCTTCTGTAAATATATGCAATTTTGTCTTCCAAAGAATTTAAAATTTTTAAACCTGTAACCAATTTTCTTCACATATTCACATCCCCATGAAATCATACAATGGAAAGAAGAGAGAGCACAGGGCATGCCACACAAAACATATCTAAACCCAACTACTATCTACAGCTCTCTCCTGGCTGATGGAACAAAACCAGCTTTGACTGTAATACTCTACACATGTGAATGAAACTTCACCCTTCAGTCAGGTCCTTAGGGGAATATACTCATTTCCTTTCTTCTCATTTCTTAATTAGAATCTCTTGTCCAGTCACTCTGCCACCAGAATTCCATGTCTGACTCAGTATGAGGTGTCTAGTTACACTTTTTGCATCTACATATTAATTTCCTCTGGGCATCTGGCTGATATTACAGAGAACATTCCCTGCTAGTCCATTCCCCTGTTGAGCCTGAAATCAATTTTATGACAATCCCAAATCACTCTTCCATCTATGGTTCCTCGATTCTGTTCACCGGGGTAGCAGTAAAATTAATCTTAAGGTAAAGATACTTTACTAGATTGAAGATTCTTCTTTTCGGTTGTTTGAATATGTCAGTGAATGAAACTTAGAGTAATTTAAGATTCTGTAGGATTCGGTAAGGAGAAGGAAATGGCAACCCACTCCAGTGTTCTTGCCTGGAGAATCCCAGGGACGGGGGAGCCTAGTGGGCCGGTGTCTCTGGGGTCGCACAGAGTCGGACATGACTGAAGCGACTTAGCAGCAGCAGCAGGATTCGGTAAACACCTTACTTTCACACGTGAATAGTTTCCTCCCTGTATAAAGATTAGTTCTATAAATTTTTCAGTAGAAGATACCTAAGTTTTACCATTCTAAAAATCAGGAACTAGAATGGCCAAGATGGTGCAGTAGGAAGACCCTGGGCTCACTTTCTCGAGTGGGCATATTAAAAGAAAAACTACAGGGCAACTGTTGATGAGAAAACTAGCAGAAAATGTCCCCACCTGAAGACATGACGAACCACAGCAAGACAGGTAGGAGGTACAGAGATGGGATATAAGCAAGACCCACACCCTCCAAAGAGTGACCACAAGCAAAAGGATAGTTACAAGTCAGGGGTTCTGACCTGGAATGGGTTTGAGCTGCACATTAGGCTCCCCAGCCTGGACTTTCTCCACTGGGAAGATGAGCCCCCAGAATGTTTGGCTCTGAAGGTCAGTGAGGTTTCCTTTTGGGAGAGCCAGAGGGCCAGAGGAAATAGACTCCACTCTTAAAGAGTGTACACAAAGTCTCACCTCCCCCTGGACCTAGGGCAGAAGCAGTCATTTGAAAGGAGCCTGGTCAGACCCACCTGCTGACATTCCCCTAGCCCTCCTTGGAGGTCATGCAGCTCTGGAGGGAAGGTCCTGACTGGAGGCAGGTTCCCACTCAAGACTCGACATCTACGTCTCTGTATGGTGATTTTCTTTGTTTGTCTTTGTTTTTGTTTTTTCTGATGTAGAAGCCATTTCAGCTAATGGATCAAACTTCAATGAACCAAGAATAGGAAGAGGCAGACAAACTTTCCTTTTTCTTTCCCTCTTGGGGGTACAATTATAAAGTATATTTTATAAAGTCTCCCAGAGCATCTCAACAGGGTTAAATTCCAGTTGCACAAGAAAGCGGCTCAGCAATCAATATTCCCATTACTGACTTTCTTCTTTCCCTGTCTCACTTCTCTGCTTCATTGAGAATCTGACATCACACACAAAATAAGGTGCCTTCACTTAAAATGCTTGTTTTAGTGTTTGTTTTAGGTCACTCTTCAAATCAAGACACTTAAGTGGATACTGTCTTAATATAATAGAATATATATTTAATGATCTTTTAACTAGTTTTTACTAAATTATATTTTGAAGCATAAAGCTACCAATCAAACTTTCCTCACTGTACAATCTCAAAAAATGCAATAGACCATGCCCCTCAAAGAACCATTTTATAAATACTTTTAAATGATAATTTTTTAAAGATGGAAGCACTGGTTAAACGTAGATCCATCCCCCTCCTAGAAGCATGAGGGGATTTTTCTCATGCTTCTGAGAATCTGAGGTTATGGGAATCTGGTAAGGCTCCTGGAGATAAAACTCATAAGTGTTCTGCACCCGTCTTTCCCACTCACCATGACTGGGTCCCCCTGGAGTTTTTAACTCTTAGGCCTGTCCCCACTAAACCAATTCATCAATTATAGTGTGGGTTTTCTGTCCCAGTTGTGATTCTTACAAAGACTTTTGCTTATAACTTAATTATCTGGTAAGTTGTGATCCACTGGATCTGCCTGTCCATCTCCAATTTGGGGGGCAGTGGTTTATCCTCTTGACCTTAATTTTCTGACAGAGCTAAGAAGAATTGTTGATTTTAAGTTTGTTCAGCTTTTTATTTAGTGTTATAGTGGAGTGATCACTTCCAAGCTCTATGCATGCTGGGCCAGAAACCAAAAGTGCACTTTTTTTATTTCCCTTAATGAGTTGTGTTTCTTTTATGAGTTTGATGAGCTGCTCCTTTCTCTCCCCTGCCTCTTTATTTCTCTTTTTCCACTCTAAATTTTCTCAGCCAAAGCTGTCTTTACTGTTCTGATTAAAAGTGGCTTCTTTCAATGATGTTTTCTTCCCAGTGATTATGGTTATTAACCTTCTCTACCCCAAGTCCATTGGGCCTAAAACTCATTATTGCATCTTAAATGTTCTCTTTACCCTGCTTATAAAGAAAGCTGTCACAGTGACTCAGTCATTAGGAATTTTTTCCTTATACAGTGACTCACCACATAATCATTTCAAACACTTATAGGGCATATGTGGCAATTACAGGATGCAAAAAGCAATGAGTGAATTGTGATGGCCATTTAAGGCTTTTTTGAAGACTTTTCTCTGTTCATCAGAAGAAGAAATAAAGCCCAAGCAGAGGTACCATGTTATCTGCAATTTGTAGCCTTGTACTGGATAGCATGCACAAGGCACTCTCCAGGTGGCACTAGTGGTAAAGAATCTGCCTGAAAATGCAGGAGACAAAAGAGACGCAGGTTCAATCCCTGGGTCAGAAAAATCCCGTGTAGGAAATGCAGCCCATTCTAGTACTCTTGCCTGGAAAATTCCATGGACAGAGGAGCCTAATGGACAAGAGTCCATGGGGTTTTAAAGAGCCGGACATGACTGAGCAACTGAACTCACACACATACTGGATACCATTAATACTTTGAATTCCTAAGAAACAATCTGATTGATTGGGTATCTCAATTTCCCTTACTTTGGCTTTCATATCAGTATATAAATAGATAAAATATATTTTCATCTTGCCCCAGCCTAGACATTTTTACAGATTTGTCACCTTTGAGCAATCAAATTACAGTAAATTCAGGGTTATCCCACTAGGCCAGGGAATAATCTTGTCTAGTTAATCATGTTACTTTATTAATTGAGACACACATATTTTCAAGTAATTAAGAAATATATCTCACACAGGTTCTGTGTTAAATGAAATCTAATTTTCTTTGATGATTCAGAGGGCATTTTTACCTTTATGTCACTTAATCATCATTATTAGGAAAATCATTTGCCAGTTAAGCAGGATTTCCAGTCAATCATATGAAGATTAAACAGTTTTTAGAACCTAATACACGAAGCTTCATTCTTTCAGAAGTTTTTCATATTCTCTACTATTTAAATCAAAGATCACATTTCTAAAGTTATATGTTTTCCTCCCATGATCTCCCCAGATGACACAGATTTCTTCAAAGTTGTGTTTTCTTCTGTAAACCAAGGACCAGGTATGATGTCTAACACATATTAAAAGCTCAATAAGTATGTGTTGAATGGAGGAATGAATGATTATGTTCATAAAATGTGTTTTGAGGCATCCTTCTTACTCAAGGGACAGCCATTAACTCTACCTGAGGCTTTCAGTTTTGCATGCTGCCATTCCTACTGAACTATCCAGAGGATTCTTAGAAAATACCCATTGCTCAATTTCTTCAGACTGTTTAGGGAACAAACCTCAGACATGGTATAGAATTACTACATTGTCTCTCTATAAAGGCTTCTCATGTCAATTTATGAATATCATCTCAATATCAAATATTATCTCATATAAGTAATCCTTTCTGCTGACCAATGCCACTAACGTAGCCCTTGTAGAAGCAATGTTGATCACTTGATATCTCCCACCTGCCCTCAGTAGGCCCTTCCACTCAATAGTCAGAGCCACCTCAGAGAAGCCTGAATTCCATTTCTTAAATACTTGTTTACCCAACTGTACTGGGTCTTAGTTGTGGCATGTGGTGTCTTTAGTTGCAGCATGTGGGATCAAACTCTGGCTCCCTGTACTGATGGCACCAAAGTCTTATTCACTGGACCACCAGGAAAGTCCCTGAAATCCATTTAACAGGGGAAAGGCTATTTGTTCTTTCACTCTTCCAGTAGAAGAAGGTTTAGATTCCAAGCCCCAAGTAGGTAAGAACAATGGCTTATATTTTTCCTAAGGTGGATTTCTGAGAATAGATTTGAGACAAATGAAGGTAAGCAGATTCACAAAGAGATCTGAAACCAGAGATCTTAGATCTGAGGCCTGGGGGCCTACTAGTCAGGAGAGGATGAGAGAAAACAAAACAAATGAGCAGCCTTATCTACCCATCTGGGGATAATTTGAATATACAATAGCTTTTACACAGAGTTGAAAGTTTGTTCTTTAAACCTTTGATTACCACCTGCTTCCAAACTGTCTTACAAAATGGAAGATGCTTTTACAAGTGGTTGACCAGTTTTCCCAGCACCACTTGTTAAAGAGATTGTCTTTACTCCATTGTATATTCTTGCCTCCTTTGTCAAAGATAAGGTGTCCATATGTATGTGGATTTATCTCTGGGCTTTCTATTTTGTTCCATTGATCTATATGTCTGTCTTTGTGCCAATATCATACTGTCTTGATGACTGTGGCTTTGTAGTAGAGCCTGAAGTCAGGCAAATTGATTCCTCCAGTTCCATCCTTCTTTCTCAAGATTGCTTTGGCTATTCGTGGTTTTTTGTATTTCCATACAAATCTTGAAATTATTTGTTCTAGTTCTGTGAAAAATATCGCCGGTATCTTGATAGGGATTGCATTGCACTTGTAAAAGAATGAAGCTAGATCACTTTCTAACACCGCACACAAAGATAAACTCAAAATGGATTAAAGATCTAAATGTAAGACCAGAAACTATAAAACTCTTAGAGGAGAACATAGGCAAAACACTCTCTGACATAAACCACAGCAGGATCCTCTATGATCCACCTCCCAGAATTCTGGAAATAAAAGCAAAAATAAACAAATGGGATCTAATTAAAATTAAAAGCTTCTGCACAACAAAGGAAAACATAAGCAAAGTGAAAAGACAGCCTTCCGAATGGGAGAAAATAATAGCAAATGAAGCAACTGACAAACAACTAATCTCAAAAATATACAAGCAACTCCTGCAGCTCAATTCCAGAAAAATAAACGACCCAATAAAAAAATGGGCCAAAGAACTAAATAGACATTTCTCCAAAGAAGACATACGGATGGCTAACAAACACATGAAAAGATGCTCAACATCACTCATTATAAGAGAAATGCAAATCAAAACCACAATGAGGTACCACTTCACACCAGTCAGAATGTCTGCGATCCAAAAATCTGCAAGCAATAAATGCTGGAGAGGGTGTGGAGAGAAGGGAACCCTCCTACACTGTTGGTGGGAGTGCAAACTAGTACAGCCACTATGGAGAACAGTGTGGAGATTCCTTAAAAAATTGCAAATAGAAATGCCTTATGACCCAGCAATCCCACTGTTGGGCATACACACAGAGGAAACCAGAATTGAAAGAAACACATGTACCCCAATGTTCATCGCAGCACTGTTTATAATAGCTAGGACATGGAAACAACCTAGATGTCCATCAGCAGATGAATGGATAAGAAAGCTGTGGTACATATACACAATGGAGTATTACTCAGCCATTAAAAAGAATACATTTGAATCAGTTCTGATGAGATGGATGAAACTGGAGCCGATTATACAGAGTGAAGTGAGCCAGAAAGAAAAACACCAATACAGTATACTAACACATATATATGGAATTTAGGAAGATGGCAATGATGACCCTGTATGCAGGACAGCAAAAGAGACACAGATGTGTATAGCGAACTTTTGGACTCAGAGGGAGAGGGAGAGGGTGTGATGATTTGGGAGAATGGCATTGAAACATGTATAATAACATGTAAGAATCGAAATACCAGTCTATGTCTGATGCAGGATATGACACGCTTGGGGCTGACGCGCGGGGATGACCCAGAGAGATGTTGTGGGGAGGGGGGTGGGAGGGGGGTTCATGTTTGGGAACGCATGTACACCTGTGGTGGATTCATGTCAATCTATGCCAAAACCAATACAGAATTGTAAAGTAAAAATTAAAAATAAATAAATAAATTAAAAAAAAAAAAAAAACAAAATGGAAGATGCTTTTTCCAAAGGAAAAGATGCTTTTGTTTTTCAAAATTTACATTTTCACTTGGAAAAAGTAGAAAGACTAAGAAAAATTTCTATTAAATTCATGAATGTACTACATAACTCATACTTTGCATCTCTTAACTTTTTTTGTCTAAGATTCCTCTTCATTCTTATCTATTGACCACAGTCTGCACATATTAAGCAAGACAAAGTGTACCTCTGGTATTTCCATAAATGCCTCTGTTTTCTCTTCTCTCTCAAACTTTGCACCCTTTCATCACATTTGTTTTAAACATGATGATTACATCCAATCTAGTTTCCAATAGTTGTAACCATTTCAGCCTGTGAGTCTCCAGTAGTAACAACTCACTAAGTCACACATACCTTTTTCCTCTTGCACTGAATATTCATTCCCTATGTCCATGGTTTCTTAGAATTTTACCTTAAAAATATAACAAATAGTCGATTTTATGCATTAATTTTGATTCTTGTTAAAGTAATGTCCATTGCTTCACACTTGCAGCAAAATAAAGTTTAAATGCAAGGCCCAGGTAGGGGAGAGCAATGCTTGAAGTTTCAAATAAGTAAAATCAGAAGTGAAAGAGAGAACATTACAACCTATGGTATAGAAATAAAAAGAACTATAAGAAAATATTCTGAACTCTTAAAACTCAACACACAAGAGGTTTCACAAATAAGTAAAACACATGGGATTTTTAAGAGTCAAGTTATTTAGAATGATATCATAATGATGGATACATGTCATTACACATTTATCTAAACTCATGCTGCTCCTGCTGCTAAGTTGCTTCAGTCATGTCTGACTCTGTGCAACCCCGTAGATGGCAGCCCACCAGGCTCCCCTATCCCTGGGATTCTCCAGGCAAGAATACTGGAGTGGGTTGCCATTTCCCTCTCCAATGCCTGAAAGTGGAAAGTGAACGTGAGGTCACTCAGTCGTGTCCGACTCATAGCAACCCCATAGACTGCAGCCCACCAGGCTCCTCCGTTCTCCTGAACTCATGAGTAAGCTGTAATACAAACTACAGACTTTGGGTGATTATGATGTGTCATGTAGGTTCATTCTTGGTAACAAATGTACCACTCTGGAGGGGGATATTGATAATGAAGCACCGGATGCTCATGTAGGGGCTGGAGGTATTTAGGAAATCTCTATTCCTTCTCAGTTTTGCTGAGAACTTTAAATTGCTCTAAATAAAATAAAGAATTAAGCCAATTCTCCAAAACTCTTCAAAAAATGAAAATGAAGAGGATGGAACCCTTCCAGCTAATTGCATGAGGGCACTATTACCCTGATATCAAAGCCAGACAAGGATACTATGAAAAATGAGACTACAGACCAATATTATTAATATTTGTGCAGATTCCTTAAAGATTACTCTCAAGTCAAATTCAACAGCATGAAAATAATTATACACCATGACCCAGTGTGATCTATTCATAGAATGCAAAGATGGTCCAACATAAAAAAAAAAAATCAACACAATACACATTTACAGAATTAAAGACAAAAACCACATGATCATCTTATGTGATGTGGAAAAAACGTTTGACAAGATTCAATGCTTTTTCATGATGAAAAACAAACAAACAAACAAACAAGAAACTAGGAATAGAAGGAAACTATCTTACCTGTCTCTTGAGAAACATTTATGTGGATCGAGAAGCAACAGTTAGAATCCTGTTTGGAAACAGATGATTGGTTAGGGACAGAAAGGAGTACAACAGGGCTGTCTGTTGTTAACCTGTTTATTTAACCTATATGCTGAGCATATCATGAGAAATGCCAGGCTGGATGAGTTACAAGCTGGAATCAAGGTAGGTGGGAGAAATATTAACAACCTCAGATATGTGGATGATACCACTCTATGACAGAAAGCAAAGAGGAACTAAAGAACCACTTGATGAGGTTGAAAGAGGAGAGTGAAAAATTTGGCTTAAAACTAAATATTATAAAACCTAAGATCATGGCATCTGGCCCCATTACTTCATAGTAAACAGAAGGAGAAAAGGTGGAAATAGTGATGGATTTCCTCTTCTTGGGCTTTAAAACCACTGCAGATGGTGACTGAAGCCATAAAATCAGAAGACAACTCTTCTTGGCAGGAAGGCTATGACAAACCTAGACAATATGTTGAAAAGCAGAGACATTACTCAGCCAACAAAGATTCGTATAGTCCAGGCTATGGTCTTGCTAGTGGTCAGGTACAGTTGTGAGACCTGGATTATAAAGAAGACAGAGTGCAGAAGAACTGATAGCTTCTAACTGTGGTGTTGGAGAAGTCTCCTGAGAGTCCCTTGGATGGCAAGGAGATCAAACTAGTCAATCCTAAAGGAAATTAACCCTGAATACTCCTTGGAAGGACTGATGCTGAAGCTGAAGCTCCAGTATTTTGGTCACTTGAAGTGAATAGTCAATTCTTTAGAAAAGACCGTGATGCTGGGAAAGATTGAGGGCAGAAGGACAAGAGGGCACCAGGGGATGAGATAGTTGGATGGCATCATCGATGAGATGGACATGAATTTGGGCAAACTTCAGGAGATGGTGAGGGACAGGTAGGCCTGGTGTGTTGCAGTCCATGGGGTTGCAGAGAGTTGGACATGACTGAGAGACTGAACAAAAACAACCTCAACATAATAAAGGGACATTTAGGAAAAGTCCACAGATAACACCACACTTAACATGAAAGACTGAAAGCCTTTCCCTTAAGATCAGGAACAAGGCAAGTAAGGCTGCTTCTGTCACTTCTTTTCAACATGTTATTAGAAGTTCTAGCCAGAGAAATTTGATTTAGGTCATACTTGAATAGTCTAGTTGTTTCCCCTACTTTTTTCCATTTAAGTCTGAATTTGGCAATAAGGAGTTCGTGATCTGAGCCACAGTCCGCTCCCGGTCTTGTTTTTGCTGACTATAGAGCTTCTCCATCTTTGGCTGCAAAGAATATAACCAACCTGATTTCGGTGTTAACCATCTGGTGATGTCCATGTGCAGAGTCTTCTCTTGTGTTGTTGGAAGAGGGTGTTTGCTATGACCAGTGTGTTTTCTTGGCAAAACTCTGTTAGTCTTTGCCCTGCTTCATTCCGTATTCCAAGGACAAATTTGCCTGTTACTCCAGGTGTTTCTTGACTTCATACTTTTGCATTCCAGTCCCCTATCATGAAAAGGACATCTTTTTTGGGTGTTAGTTCTAAAAGGTCTTGTAGGTCTTCATAGAACCACTCAACTTCACCTTCTTCAGCATTACTGGTTGGGGCATAGACTTGGATTACTGTGATATTGAATGGTTTTCCTTGAAAATGAACAGAGATCATTCTGTAGTTTTTGAGATTGCATCCAAGTACTTCATTTTGGATTCTTTTGTTGACCATCATGGCTACTCCATTTCTTCTAAGGGATTCCTGCCCACAGTAGTAGATATAATAGTCATCTGAGTTAAATTCACCCATTCTAGTCCATTTTAGTTCGCTGATTCCTAGAATGTTGATGTTCACTCTTGCCATCTCCTGTTTGACCAATTCCAATTTGCCTTGATTCATGGACTTAAAATTCCAGGTTCCTATGCAATATTGCTCTTTACAGCATCAGATCTAGCTTCTATCACTAGTCACATCCACAACTGAGTATTGTTTTTGCTTTGGCTCCATCCCTTCATTCTTCCTGGAGTTATTTCTCCACTGATCTCCAGTAATATATTGGGTGCCTACCCACCTGGGGAGTTTCTCTTTCAGTATCCTATCATTTTGCCTTTTCATACTGTTCATGGGATCTGGTCCCATCACTTAATGGGAAATAGATGGGGAAACAGTGGAAACAGTGTCAGACTTTATTTTGGGGGGCTCCAAAATCACTGCAAATGGTGATTGCAGCCATGAAATTAAAAGACACTTACTCCTTGGAAGGAAAGTTATGACCAACCTAGATAGCATATTAAAAAGCAGAGACATTACTTTGCCAACTAAGGTCCATCTAGTCAAGGCTATGGTTTTCCCATAGCCTTGGATGGATGTGAAAGTTGGACTGTGAAGAAAGCTGAGTGCCAAAGAATTGATGCTTTTGAACTGCAGTGTTGGAGAAGATTCTTGAGAGTCCCTTGGACTGCAAGGAGATCCAACCAGTCCATTCTAAAGGAGATCAGTCCTGGGTGTTCTTTGGAAGGAATGATGCTAAAGCTGAAACTTCAGTACTTTGGCCACCTCATGCGAAAAGCTGACTCATTGGAAAAGACTCATGCTGGGAAGGATTGGAGGCAGTAGGAGAAGGGGATGACAGAGGATGAGATGGCTGGATGGCATCACTGACTCGATGGACGTGAGTTTGAGTGAACTCTGGGAGTTGGTGATGGACAGGGAGGCCTGGCATGCTGCGATTCATGGGGTCGCAAAGAGTCGGACACGACTGAGTGACTGAACTGAACTGAGCCAGAGAAATTACACAAGAAAAAGAAATAAAAGTTAAGCAATCAAAAAGTAAGAATTAAAATTACTCTGTTCATAGACAATATGATCAGAAGAAAATTCTCAATATTAAATATAAAGAAAAAAAAAGAGAGAGAAAACTGTTAGAACTAATCATCAAATTCAGCAAAGATACAGGAAACCAGGATGAAAAATCATTGCCAAAAAATCAGTGTGTCCTACACATAATCTGAAAAGGAAATTGTCAACAACTCCATTCACAATAGATTCAGATGCTTTTATGAAAGACATAGGAATAAAACTGACCAAGGAAAACTATACTTAAAACAAAATATGGCTTAAAGAAATTCCAGAAGGCACAGATATGGAAATATATCTTGTGTTCATGGATTAAAAGATTCCACATTGTTAACATGTCTGTGATACCCAATGGGACCTACAGACTCAGAGCAATCCCTGTGAAAAGCCCAATAGCAAATTTTGCACAAATTGAAAACTTTATGTTAAAATGTATATGAAATCTCTGGAGACACCAAATAGTCAAAACAATTTTGAAAAGCAAAAGAGAGTTGAGGAACTCACTCTTCCTGATTTCAAAACATCGAACAGTTTCAGTAATCAAAATTGTGCTGTTAGTTTCTCATTCAAGTCTGACTCTTTGTGACCACAAGAATTACAGTACACCAGGCTTCTGTATCCTTCACCATCTTCTGGAACTTGCACAAACTCATGTCTATCGAGTTGGTGATGCCATCCAATCATCTCATCCTCTGTCATCCCTTCTCCTCCTGCCTTCAATCTTTCCCAGCATAAGAGTCTTTTCCAATGAGTCAGTTCTTTGCATCAGGTGGTCAAAGTACTGGAGTTTCAGCTTCAGCATCAGTCCTTCCAATGAATATTCAGGATTGATTTCCATTAGCATGGACTGGTTTGATCTCCCTGAAGTCCAAGGGACTCTCAAAGGTCTTCTCCAACACCACAATTCAAAAGCATCAATTCTTTGATACTCATACTTCTTTATGGTACAACCCTCAAATCCATACATTACTACAGGAAAAACCATTATTTGACTATCTGGATCATTGTTGGCAACATAATGCCTCTGTTTTTAATGCACTGTCTAGGATCCAAAGAATTGATGCTTTTGAACTGTTGTGTTGGAGAAGACCCTTGAGAGTCCCATGGACTGCAAGGAGATCCAATGTATGGCAAAACCAATACAGTATTGTAAAGTAAAATAAAAATAAATAAATAAATAATAAAGGAGATCAGTCCTAGGTGTTCTTTGGAAGGAATGATGCTAAACCTGAAACTCCAGTACTTTGGCCACCTCATGTGAAGAGTTGACTCATTGGAAAAGACTCTGATGCTGGAAGGGATTGGGGGCAGGAGGAGAAGGGGACGACAGAGGATGAGATGGCTGGATGGCATCACTGACTTAATGGACATGGATTTGGGTGAACTCCGGGAGTTGGTGATGGACAGGGAGGCCTGGCGTGCTGCAATTCATGGGGTCGCAAAGAGTCAGACATGACTGAGCAACTGAACTGAACTAAAACTGAACTGAGGATTTTCACAGTTTTTCTCCCAAAGGGCAAGTGTCTTTTAATTTCATGTCTGCAGGCACCATCAGCAGTGATTTTGGAGCCCAAGAAAATAAAGTTTGTCACTATTTTCAATGCTTCCCCAGCTATTTGCCATGAAGTCATGGGACTGGATGCCATGATCTTAGTCTTTTGAATGTTTTTAAGCCAGCTTTTTCACTCTCCTCTCTCACTTTCATCAAGAGGCTTTTTGGTTCTTCTTTGCTTTCTGCCATAGGGGTGGTGTCATCTGCATATCTGAGGTTATTGATATTTCTTCCAGCAATCTTGATTCTAGCTTGTGCTCCATTCAGCCAGGCATTTTCCGTGATGTACTCTGCATATAAGTTGAATAAGCATGGTGACAACATACAGCCTTGACATACTCCTTTTCTGATTTGGAACCAGTCTGTTGTTTCATGTCTGCTTCTAACTGTTGTTTCTTGACCTGCATACGGATATCTCAGGTGGCAGGTAAGGTGGTCTGGTATCCCATCTCTTGAAGAATTTTCCACAGTTTGTTGTGATCCACACAGTCAAAGGCTTTGGCATAATCAGTGAAGCAGAAGTAGATGTTTTTCTGCAATTCTCTTGCTTTCTTAATGATCCAACAGATGTTGACAATTTGATCTCTGGTTCCTTTGCCTGTTCTAAATCCAGCTTGAACATCTGGATGTTCACAGCTCATGTATTGTGGAAGCCTGTCTTGAAGAATTTTCAGCACTACTTTGCTAGTGTGTGAGATGAGTGTAATTGTACAGTAGTTTGACCATTCTTTGACATTGCCTTTCTTTGGGATTGGAATGAAAACTGACCTTTTCCAGTCCTATGGCCACTGTGGAGTTTTCCCAGTTTGCTGGCATATTGAGTTCAGCACTTTCACAGCATCATCTTTTAGGATTTGAAATAGGTCAACTGGAATTCCATCACCTCCACTAGCTTTGTTCATAGTGATGCTTCCTGCTGCTGCTGCTGCTAAGTCACTTCTGTTGTGTCTGACTCTGGGTGACCCCATAGATGGCAGCCCCCCAGGCTCCCTCATCCCTGGGATTCACCAGGCAAGAACACTGGAGTGGGTTGCCATTTCTTTCTCCAATGCATGAAAGTGAAAAGTAAAAGTTAAGTTGCTCAGTCGTGTCCGATTCTTAGCGACCCCATGGACTGCAGCCCACCAGACTTCTCCATCCATGGGATTTTCTAGGCAACACTATTGGAGTGGGGTGCCATTGCCTTCTCCAGTGATGCTTCCCAAGGCCCACTTAACTTCACATTCCAGGATGTCTGGTTCTAGGTGAGTGATCACACAATCGTGATTATCTTGCTCATGAAGATCTTTTTTGTATAGTTCTTCTGTATATTCTTGCCACCTCGTCTTAATCTCTTCTGCTTCTGTTAGGTCCATACTGTTTCTCTCCTTTACTGTGCCCATCTTTGCATGAAATGTTCTCTTGGTATCTATAATTTTCTTGAAGAGATCTCTAGTCTTTCCCATTCTATTGTTTTCCTCCATTTCTTTGCATTGATCACTTAGGAAGGCTTTCTCATCTCTCCTTGCTATTCTTTGGAATTCTGCATTCAGATGGATATATCTTTCATTTTCTCCTTTGGCTTTTACTTGTCTTCTTTTGTCAGCTATTTATAAGTGGTATTAGCATAAATATAGAAAAATTGACCAATGAGAGCATGAAGAAAACACCCTCATGTATATAGTCAAATGGAGAAAGAATAGTCTCTCAAATAGTGTTGGGAAAACAGAATGTCCACATGCAAAAATAAATTAAGTTGAAACTTTATCTTTCAACGTGTACAGAAATCACTTCAAAGTGAATTAAAAGCCTAAATATATGACAAAAGGCTATTAAACTTCTAGGGGGGAAAAAAAGCATGGAAAAGCTTGACACTTGAGTTAGGATTTCTTGCATATGACACCATCAAAATAACAGGCTCACAAAAGCAAAAGCAGAAAGGTGGGATTATATTAAACTTAAAAACTTTTATGCATCAAAATTGTGTATAAATAGAGTAAAAAGTAAACCTAGAGAAGGGGAGAAAATATTTCCAAATTACGTATCTGATAAGGGGTTAACATATAGAGTATATAAAGAACTCTTACAATTCGACAAGGAAAAAATTAAATAACCTGATTACAAAATGGGCAAATAACTTAAATAGACATTTCTCCAAATATGATATGTAAGTGGTCATAGTCAACAAGCATATGAAAAGATCTCAACATCATTAAGAATCTAGGAAATGTAAATCAAACTATAATGTGACACCACCTCATAACCATTTGGATTACTATTATTGAAAACAAAAGCAGATAATAACAATTGTTGACCAGAATATGAGAAATCAGAATCCTTGTGCACTCTTTGTAGAATTGTAAAATGGTGCAATCTCTATAGAAAAGAGTAAATACTCCTCAAAAATTAGAAATACTGTGTAATCTAGCAATCTTACTTTAGGCTATATATCCAAAAGATTTGAAAATAAGGTCTCAAAGAGATATTTGAACACTCCTGACCACAGCAGCATGGTTTACAATAGCCAAGGAGAAAAAGCAACACAAATGTCCATCAATCGATGAATAGAAACAGTATATTTGGCATGCAATGAATGAAAAAGTACATTTTGTATACAGTGGATTTTTATTCAGTCTTATGAAAAGAAGGAAACCCTGTTACATACTCGATATGAATGAACTGAGAACATTTTACTAAGTGAAATAAGTGATCCACAAAAGTACAAATACTACAAGATTCCACTAGTATGAGATATCTAAAGTAATCAAATGCATAGAAACAAGGAAGCAGAGTTATTTTAACCAAAAATGATAAAAGTAGAGTTGCTCATGAGTTCCACATTTGCAAGATAAAAAACTTATGGAGAGCTGTTTCATAGCACTGTTAATAAAATTAGTGCCAAAGAACTCACTGGCAAGCCATTCAGTATCACAGTAACACAAATCTAAGCTGCAACCAGTAATGCTAGAGAAGCTGAAGTTGAATGGTTCTATGAAGACCTACAAGGACTTCTAGAACAAAACCAAAAAAAGTTGTCCTTTTCATCATAGGGGACTGGGATGAAAAGTAGGAAATCAAGAGATACCTGGAATAGTAGGCAAATTTGGGCTTGAAGTGGCATACAAAATGAGGCAGGGCAAAGGCTAATAGAGTTTAGCCAGGAGAACACACTGGTCATAGCAAACACCCTCTTCCAACACAAGAGAAGATTCTACACATGGACATCACCAGATGGTCAATACTGAAATCAGATTGATTATATTCTCTGCAGCCAAAGATGGAAAACCTCTATACAGTCAGCAAAAACAAGACCAGAGGCTGACTGTGGCTCAGATCATGAACTCCTTATTGAAAAATTCACATTTAAATTGAAGAAAGTAGGGAAAACCACTAAATCATTCAGGTATGACCTAAATCAAATCCCTTACAATTATACAGCAGAAGTGACAAATTGACTCAAGGGATTAGATCTGATAGAGTGCCTGAAGAACTATGAACAGAGGTACATGACATTGTACAGGAGACAGTGATCCAGACCATTCCCAAGAAAAAGAAATGCAAAAAAGGCAAAATGACTGTCTGAGAAGGCCTTACAAATAGCTGTGAAAAGAAGAGAAGCTAAAGGCAAAGGAGAAAAGGAAACATACTCATTTGAATGCAGAGTTCCAAAGAATAGCATGGAGAGATAAGAAAGCCTTCCTAAGTGATCAGTGCAAAGAAACAGAGGAAAACAATAGAATGGGAAAGACTAGAGATCTCTTCAAGAAAATTATAGATACCAAGAGAACATTTCATGCAAAGATGGGCACAATAAAGGAGAGAAACAGTATGGACCTAACAGAAGCAGAAGAGATTAAGACGAGGTGGCAAGAATACACAGAAGAACTATACAAAAAAGATCTTCATGAGCAAGATAATCACGATTGTGTGATCACTCACCTAGAGCCAGACATCCTGGAATAAGTTAAGTGGGCCTTAGGAAGCATCACTATGAACAAAGCTAGTGGAGGTGATGGAATTCCAGTTGACCTATTTCAAATCCTAAAAGATGATGCTGTGAAAGTGCTGAACTCAATATGCCAGCAAACTGGGAAAACTCCACAGTGGCCACAGGACTGGAAAAGGTCAGTTTTCATTCCAATCCCAAAGAAAGGCAATGCCAAAGAATGGTCAAACTACTGTACAATTACACTCATATCACACACTAGCAAAGAAGTGCTGAAAATTCTCCAAGACAGGCTTCCACAATACATGAACTGTGAACATCCAGATGTTCAAGCTGGATTTAGAACAGGCAAAGGAACCAGAGATCTAATTGTCAACATCTGTTGGATCATCAAGAAAGCAAGAGAATTGCAGAAAAACATCTACTTCTGCTTCACTGATTATGCCAAAGCCTTTGACTGTGTGGATCACAACAAACTGTGGAAAATTCTTCAAGAGATGGGATGTTAGACCACGTTACCTGCCACCTGAGATATCTGTATGCAGGTCAAGAAACTACAGTTAGAACTGGACAAGGAACAATAGACTGGTTCCAAATCAGAAAAGGAGTATGTCAAGGCTGTATGTTGTCACCCTGCTTATTCAATTTATATGCAGAATACATCATGCAAAATGCCTGGCTGAATGGAGCACAAGCTAGAATCAAGATTGCTGGGTAACCTCAGACATGTAGATGACACCACCCTTATGGCAGAAAGCGAAGAGGAACTAAAGAGCCTCTTGATGAATGTGAAGGAGGAGAGTGAAAAAGTTGGCTTAAAGCTCAACATTCAGAAAACTAAGATCATGGCATCCAGTCCCATCACTTCGTGGCAAATAGATGGGGAAACAAGGGAAATAGTGAGAAACTTTATTTTCTTGGGTTCCAAAACCACTGCCAATGGTGACTGCAGCCATGAAAGTTAGATGCTTGATCCTTGGAAGAAAATCTATGACCAACCTAGACAGCATATTAAAATGCAGAGACAATAGTTTGTTGACAAAGGTCTGTTGCTTTGTCTAGTCAAAGCTATGTTTTTTCCAGTAGTCATGGATGGATGTGAGAGCTGGACCATAAAGAAAGCTGAGCACTGAAGAATTGATGTTTTTGAACTGTGTTGTTGGAGAAGACTCTTGAGACTCCCTTGGACTGCAAGGAGATCAAACCAGTCAATCCAAAGGAAACCAGTCCTGACTATATATCGGAAGGACTGATGCCAAAGCTGAAACTCCAATACTTTGGCCACCTGATGCAAATAACTCACTCACTGGAAAAGACTCTGATGCTGGAAAAGATTGAAGACAGGAGGAGAAGAGGACAACAGAGGATGAGATAGTTGGATAGCATTACTGACTCAATAGACATGAGTTACAGCAAGACCCAGGAGTTGGTGATGGACAGGGAAGCCTGGTGTGCTGCAGTCCATGGGGTTGCTACAGACATGACTGAGTGACTAAACTGAACTGACCTGAACTCTCGATTTAAAAATGACTAAGATGGTAAATTTTACATCGTATTTTTTTACCACAATAAAAATATTGCATTAAATATTATTTGTCTTTATTACTGAGTTTTACTGGCATTCACTTAAATTTTGCACTTTATATGAGGGCCTTATCCTAGTCTCAGCTCTTTACTCCCCTAGTAACCAAAGGCTATAACAGAAGTGGTGGGAAGGAAATTGAAACAAAAATATTCTGGTGGGGCTTGTGTGCATGCCTAGTCATGTGTGACTCTTTGCAGCCCCATGGGCTGTAGCCTGCCAGGCTCCTCTGTCCATGAGATTCTCCAGAAAAGAATACTGGAGTGGGTTGCCATTTCCTTCTCCAGGGGAATCTTCCCAACCCAGGATCCAACTGGTGTCTCCTGTAACTCGTGCCTTAGGCGGCAAATTCTTTTACCACTGAACCACCTGAATAGCTCATGTTCTGGGGTAAAAGGAGGCCAAATTTCTCCAAATTCCTTTCATTTCTCTATATATCAAGAAATATGTATACCTGGTCCTTGATAAGAAAGACACCAGGAAAGATACAAACTCCAACAAATACCTCAAAGATCCTGATATCACCTCCCGCTCCCAAAACCATTTAAACAGTAGTGGAATCCTATTACTCATTCAGCACCACACACAGTCTCCCCCAAAGGACCAGAGACCTCAGACGTTCTGAATAAACATCCAAACTGGCTTGTGAAATGACTAGTAATGCAATTCATAGAAATGGTAGCTTACAGACCAGATAGGATAGATATTCGAACACACAATTCTGAAACAGCTAATTTCTCTATAGGAAGCATACTCTCTTAAAAAAAAAAAAATCAGAATGCAAAAGAATGGGGAAGATAATTAGTATTTAATAAGATTTGTTCCACTTCAGTGAAAAGAAGTAAA
Organism: Oryx dammah; assembly: GCF_014754425.2. NCBI lineage: Eukaryota > Metazoa > Chordata > Mammalia > Artiodactyla > Bovidae > Oryx > Oryx dammah. The sequence continues at coordinate 77,112,979 of NW_024070194.1, forward strand.
GTTAATAAACCTAAAAGTAGGTTAATCTTCTATTTTATCCCGTAAGCCTGCCATTTTTAAAGTCTTTATTGTATTTCAAAATGCACTCAGAAAAGTCCATCAACAAGATATTTTGAAATATTTGTTCAAACATATTGAGTAGGCATTTGAACACTCTTATGAACACCGAGGATACAGCTGTGGTGCAAAAAGCAACAAAAAAACTCCAATTTCTTGAATAAGAAAACACACTAAAAATCTTACTCTCTCTTGATTTTCACACATTGAAGAGAGATTTGGGAAACTTGAAAAGGGAATGAAATCTCACATTCTAAATTAAATGTCCCTAAATTGTTTACTGCAGACCTCAATTTTACTGTGGTCAGACCCCACCAAACCTCATTTTTTGTGGCCTTCAGCCACGTTTACTATGTCAAGCTCTCTAGCAGCAAACAGTGACTTAAAAGTAGTTTTTTGTTTGTTTGTTTGTTTGGGCTTTCTGTTGCTGTTGTTTGTTTTTTGAAGATTATAAGGCTCTTAAAATTTTTATCTTATATTTTTTCAAGCTGGTTTTAGAAAAGGCAGAGGAAGCAGAGATCAAATTGCCAACATCCACTGGACCATCGAAAAAGCAAGAGAGTTCCAAAAAAACATCTATTTCTGCTTTATTGACTATGCCAAAGCCTTTGACTGTGTGGATCATAATAAACTGTGGGAAATTCTGAAAGAGATGTGAATACCAGACCACCTGACCTGCCTCTTGAGAAACCTGTATGCAGATAAGTAAGAAACAGTTACAACTGGACATGGAACAACAGACTGGTTCCAAATTGAGAAAGGAGTACATCAAGGCTGTATATTGTCACCCTGCTTATTTAACTTATATGCAGAGTACGTCATGAGAAATGCTGGGATGGAAGAAGCAAAGCTGGAATCAAGATTGCTGGGAGAAATATCAATAACCTCAGGTATGCAGATGACACCACCCTTATGGCAGAAAGTGAAGAGGAACTAAAAAGCCTCTTGGTGGAAGTGAAAGAGGAGAGTGAAAACGTTGGCTTAAAGCTCAACATTCAGAAAAGGAAGATCATGGCATCTGGTCTCATCTGTTTATGGGAAATAGATGGGGAAACAGTGGAAACAGTGTCAGACTTTATCTTTTTGGGCTCCAAAATCACTGCAGATGGTGACTGCAGCCATGAAATTAAAAGACGCTTACTCCTTGGAAGAAATGTTATGACCAACCTAGATAGCATATTCAAAAGCAGAGACATTACTTTGCCAACTAAGGTCCAGCTAGTCACAAAGCTATGGTTTTTCCAGTAGTCATGTATGGATGTGAGAGTTGGACTGTGAAGAAATCTGAGTGCCGAAGAGTTGATGCTTTTGAACTGGGTGTTGGAGAAGACTCTTGAAAGTCCCTTGGACTGCAAGGAGATCCAACCAGTCCATTCTGAAGGAGATCAGCCCTGGGATTTCTTTGGAAGGAATGATACTAAAGCTGAAACTCCAGTACTTTGGCCACCTCATGCAAAGAGTTGACTCATTGGAAAAGCCTCTGATGCTGGGAGGGATTGGGGGCAGGAGGAGAAGGGGATGACAGAGAATGAGATGGCTGGATGGCATCACCGACTCGATGGAGGTGAGTCTGAGTGAACTCTGGGAGCTGGTGATGGACAGGGAGGCCTGGCGTGCTGCAATTCATGGGGTTGCAAAAAGTTGGACATGACTGAGTGACTGAATGGAACTGATAGTTGATTAACAATGTTGTATTAGTTCCAAGTGCAATTAGAATTAGTGATTCAGGTACACATATACATGTATGTATTCTTTTTCAAATTCTTTCCCATTTAGGTTATTACAGTATTGAGCAGGGTTCCCTGTGTTATACAGTAGGTCCTTGTTGGATATCTATTTTAAATATATCAGTGTGAACATGTCAATCCCAAACTCCCTAATTATCCCTCCCCCATCTTCCCCCCAGTAACTAAAGTTTGTTCTCTAAGTCTGTGAGTCTGTTTCTGTTTTGTAAATAAGTTCATTTGTATCACTTTTTAAATTTTTTTCATAAGTGATATATTTGTCATTTTCTGTCTGATTTAATTCATTTAGTATGATAATCTCCAGGCATACCCATGTTGCTATAAATAACATTATTTTAGTCTTTTTAATGGCTGAGTAATATTCCATTGTGTATGTGTACCATATCTTCTTTATCCATTCATTCATTTCCTTTATACATTCATTCACTTATAGACATATAGGTTGTTTATATGTCTTGGCTATTGCAATGAACACTGGGGTGCATGCATCCTTTTGAAAAATGTTTTTCTCTGGATATATGCCCAGTAGTGAGATGGCTGGATCATATGGTAGCTCTATTTGTATTTTCTTATGGAACCTTCATAGTACTGTTCATAGTGGCTATACCAATTTACATTCCCACTAAAAGTTCAGGAGGATTCTCTTTTCTCCATATCCTCCATATCCAGTATTTACGGTTTATAGACATTTTGATGATGGTCATTCTGACTGGTGTGAGGTGATATCTCATTCTAGTTTTGATCTGTATTCACCTAGGGGTGCTAGTGTTTAGTTGTTCAGTCATGTCTGACTCTTTGCAACCCCATGGCCTGTAGCCTGCCAGGCTCCTCTGTTCGTGGGATTGTCCAGGCAAAAATATTGGAGTGGGTTGGCATTCCCTTCTCCAGGGGATCTTTCTGACCCAGGAATTGAACCTGGGTCTCTTGCATTGTAGGCAGATTCTTTACCAGCTGAGCCACCAAGGAAGGCCCTACCTAGGAGTAATTATGCAAATGATTTGTTGACATAGTGCTGCCAAGAGAAACCAGGAGGAACCAGAGAGAGCAGGAAGTGGGATGGAAGAGGGAAAAGGAGCTGATAAGAATGTGGTCTCAGCTGAAGTCTAGACACAGCATGAGCCTATGGGGAGCTCTGGAGTGTGAATTATGCCTCTCTCAGCAGTGTGGTCTGACTCAAAGCAAGGGCGTAGGCTTGAAAATTCCAACGTCATTCAGCCATCAGCCATGGTTCCCACTGACTTATGGTGGGTGGGTTCTGGAGACTAGGGGAGAAGCACTAGGTATCTTCACAGTTGAGGCTCTTGTCAGCTAAGGACCACTGGAAGATGGAAGTCCAAGTCCAGGAAAGGAAATATAGGCATGACAATAACAGCAAATACTCTGGCATAAAAAATTCAAGTTTTTCAGGGAAACAGCCACAAAGTGACAGAGTTTGGAAAGCTAAAGGATGAAAATATTCCTTCTCCTAGAAGAATGTTCTGAAGTGTTTCTTATATGCCCAGTGCCTTCTCCAGCCAACCATGTTTCCTCTGATATGTGGCCTGTCCCCATCCATTCTCATATCCCAGGAAATCTTGAACACATTTATTCAGTGGGTAGGAGAGAAAGCTCTCCAGGAATTGTGTTAGACCCAACTTTAGAGATCTGATCCAACAGATTTCAGACATTGGCATCCAAGAACTCTCACCAGAAATCCTGTGGAAACTCAATGTAAAGATCCCATGAAAGGAGACTTTCCTTGGTTGGAGGAGGGAGGATAGAAATCAACCCCTCACAGATTTTGGTAGCTCCCATTTTTCCCTGGTGGCTCAATGGTAAAGAATTCACCTGCCAGTGCAGGAGACGCAGGTTTGAACCCTGGGTCAGGAAGATCCCCTGGAGAAGGAAATGGCACCCCCCTCCAGTATTCTTGCTTGGGAAATCTCATGGACAGAGGAACTTGGCAGGCTACAGTCCATGGGGCTGCAAAGAGTTAGACACAATTGAGCAATTAAACAATAACATCACTGGGCTACAAGGAATGCATTTTCTCTTCAACTATTAGCGTGTGCCTTTCTCTCCAACTATTAGTTTCTATGTCAGATTTCCTAGAAGCAAAGTCTCATGTTGGGGTTCTTGCAAGTGATGTATTGATGGAGTGGTCTCAGGAGAAATCTGTAAGGTGAAGGGGAGAAGAATAAGGTGAGGGAAGAACTAGACATGGATTCTGAGAAAACAAGAACAATGAATGATCGAGCCTGACTTTGCTACTGTATAGCAGCATTCCAGAGAGGTCCAGACACTTGCCCACAGCTCCACAGCTCCCCCGTCATGGACCAGGTCTTGAAGGTAGGTGCACGGTTGTGCGTGTGCTAAATCATTTCAGTCGTGTCTGACTCTTTGCAACCTATGGACTGTAGCCGCCCTGCTCCTTAGTTCACAGGATTCTCCAGGCAAGAATACTGGAGTGTGTTGCCATGGCCTCCTCCAGGGGATCTTTCTGACCCAGGGATCGAAGCCAGGTCTCTTCGGTCTCCTGCTTTGGCAGGCGGGTTCTTTACCACTGTCACCACCTTGAAGGTGGGCAAGGTCATACCTATTCCAGAGCTATTCTCCTGGTGTCTGTTTTGGAATAGGCTCCCTAGAAGCTGATCCTGAAAAGAAGAGTATTTTGCAAGTGTATTACTGAGAGGATGATCTCAGGAAAAAAGCTTGTAAGAAAGTGAGGGAAATGGAGCAGAGGGAGAAGCCAGCAAGGACATGGTCTCCTCTGGTGTCTGGCTTAAGGTTGATTCCTTGGGGAAGCTTGAAGGGAACCAGAGTTATGTCGTAAATTGAGTCTAGGGGCCAGGATTTTGTCCTGCAGTATCAGTCCGTCATGGGCTTGGGGCTGTAAGGTAGGCACAGTTTGCCAGGCATTTGCTGAGAGCACTGCCTGCGGACCGAGGGCAGAGCTCTGAATAAGAAGCAGCTGTGAGTGATCAGCTTTCCACTTTCGCAGCAGCTGGAGCAGGGGCTGAACAGCGGGGCACCGGGCGGGCACCGGTAACTTCTACCACAAATCCTCCCGGGATGCCTCATTGTCTCAGTGACTGAACGTTACCATCGACATGCTGGGAGCCTAAACCCCGAGGAGCCGCTGGAAAGGCACAGCCACAGCTCCCGCCCACAGTTTCCATGTGGTCCGCTGGGCTTATGGTTTCGGGGTTTTTTTTGTTTTGTTTTTATCCCCCAGAGTGTTACGTTTTATCAAACATTTTGTTTTTTAAATATGCTTCTACTTAAGTCATTCCTAAAGGAGCCAACTTCAGAATCCAAAAGGAAGTTGCCAAAAATATAGATAAACCTCTATGTTCATGGAGGAGATTGGAGGCTTCTGATCGGCTGCTCCTTTGCAGGCTCAGTGGTAAATCTGTGCTGGGAAAGCCCCCCACCTGGCAAAGCCCTGCCCTCAACAGCCCAATCCTTCCTCCTCCAGCTTGGAGTCATCATTCCCTGGGTGTGTTACTTGGAGTATCATTCCCTGGGTGGGTTACTATGGCTACCCTCTTCTGAGTAGTCCATGTGGGTTTTAAATAGCTTTCCAATCAGCTCTAGGTTTTTTGCATTTTGTTGTGTTTTTCAGCCCACACCAGTCTTTTTTTTTTTTTTTTTTTTGCTCTTATTACTATGAAATCTAATTGCCAGATTTTTTTTTTCCCCATGAGGTTTTGAAGGATCTTGTTTTGGTTTTGTTTTTAAGAGGAGAGGAAGCAGAGAAGGCATTTGCAGAAGGCAGTTTAGTAGAAAGATGTCAATCAGAGACCAGAGCTGGCGACATCCTTAAAGACCTAAATGGTACATTTTCAGACTATAGTCTGGGGAGGCCCTGCATTCCTCAGCTTTGGGCTGGGTTTTCAGACCACCAAAACTAAGAGAATGCAGAGCTCAAGCACACACTCACCATCACAGAAGTCACAGTTGCTCCATTTTTTCTGGTTTTATATGCTATTTTGTATTCCATAAAGGGATTTGAGCAGCTAGACAAAAAAAAACACATAATCTCAAAAATCAGGATTGAGCCTGGAACACGCATGGCAAGGCACAATCGACATTTGCTGAGTTACCATTTCCACACATATCACTGAGATTTTCCTCTGGTTGCAGGAGTCCCCTCTGCTATGCAGGCTCATGGCAGTGGAGGTATAAATGCCCCAGCTCCCTCACCTCACAGGTGGGCATAATGTATGGTCCTCCTGCCTCTCAGGCTCCCCAGGCAGGATTAAGCCCCATATGCCTACTTCTGATACAGCTTGGTACTGCACCTCCTGTTAACTACTTTCTCTCCTCTACTTCACATCCTTCTAATGTTTTCCGGGCTCCCTTCCTAGGTTAACCACCTGCACTCCAATTCTTATCTCTGGATCAGCTTCTGGGCCAACCCAAACCAAGACATTGCCCACTGACATTGAATGCACTGGTCAGAATTGAATATTCAAAGGAAAAAATGTTACAATTTTGTTCTATATTTTACATTCTTTTCATCTCTTTAAAGATAAAATTAAACTGAATTCCTTTTCATGATTGAATGATGAAGGGATGACTTCCTACTAAGGGCATAGGCAACTCTAGGCAATGTATTAAAAGCAAAAATCCTGTGCTAGAAACTCCTCCAGGTAACAAGCAAGTAAATTGTTGTTCAAAGAATTTAGGCAAGTGCCAAGGTCCAGCCTCAGCAGAGTTCAGGGATATCCTCAGGATGGACGATGTCAGCAAATGAAGAAAGATAGATAAAGAGATAACGAAAGAGACAACACGGGGTGACCAAGCTTCTTTGGTGAGCGAGGCCCATTTACTTTATTTTTCTCAGGGCTTTTATACCCTGAGTTATACATACAGCAAGGTGAAAAATGCAGAGTCAACTCAACATTCCATCAGTAATAACTTTCATTGATATCATGTTCCTTCCTGCAAAAGTCTTATTTCCTGTACATCATCTTCTATTCTGGAGGCCTGTTGATATTCCTTGACCTCCTTTTGATAAAGGTTGGTCAACCAGAACACCAGAACAATGATTTTTCCTTAAAGTGTTTCTTCTTAAATTCTTAGCCTGCGTCACCTTTAAAGTACAGAGTTACATTTTTATGGAGCAAAGATTCAGTGGGTTACAGCAAAGAAAGAACTTATTAACTCAAAGTCTAATGTTGCTAATGCTAAGGCTATTACTTGTTTTTCCTACGTTCTGACTATATGCACTCCCAGGAACACAATGGATAAGGGATGTGAGAACTTGGCAGTAAGCATATGCTCAACAATGTTGCAAGAGTCTGGATAAACCTGCCAAGTAAGCTAGAATGCTAACAGAGGGTCTGAAACACTCCTTTCATGCCCAGGAGATTTATCAACTAGAGCCCTAAGTTAACTCTTTTGGTCAGGGACAGCCCCTTGCTAATGTCAGAAGAGCTGGTGAAAGACATAAAATAATAAGACAGACAGATTCTGTTTCGGGGGTAGATGCTCGAGCAGGTCCAGGGGATCCGTCGAGTCCTGAGGCCTTGCTCATCAGGACTCTTCTGCATGACCTTGTCATGGGTCGAATGGCCCAGGGATTCCCTCGAGTCCTGCATGACCTTGTCATGGGTGGGATCTCCCGTGCTGGCTCCCGGCAGGCAAGGAACTCAAGGGATGTCAGAAAAGCTTGGATTCAAAACCTATTTTGTTCCCCCAATTCAGTATCAGTACAACATAGCCATTGATTCTTTTTTATTATCATCAATCTGTGATCTTCAGTTGATTCTCTTCTTATAGAGAAGTGAAAGTGAAAGTTGCTCAGTCGTGTCTGACTCTTTGAGACCCTGTGGACTGTAGCCTGCCAGGCTCCTCCGTCCATGCAATTCTCCAGGCAAGCATACTGGAGAGGATAGCCTTTCCCTTCTCCAGGAGATCTTCCCAACCCAGGGATGGAACCCAGGTCTCCTGCATTGCAGGCAGATTGTTTACCAGCTGAGCTACCAGGGAAGCCCCTCTTACAGAGTAGGGGTCCTCAATAAAATATACAGTCTCTATATATATTCAAGTTAGTTACAAAAAAATTAACCCTGTTTTAAATTACATCAAACACATATGGTTTAATGTACAGTTTACATATTATGACTTTGCATTTCTTACCAAAAATATTAATATGACATTTTGTCAGTAGTATCTAGTTTAGCTCTTTAGTTATATAAACTGAAAGTGAAAGTGAAAGTGAAGTCACTCAGTCGTGTCGGGCTCTGTGACACCGTGGACCATAGCCCACCAGGCTCCTCTGTCCATGGGATTCTCCAGGCAAGAATACTGGAGTGGGTTGCCATTTTCTTATCCAGAGGATCTTCCTGACCCAGGGATCGAACCCAGGTCTCCTGCATTGCAGGCAGACATTTTAACCTCTGAGCCACCTCATACTAATTCTCTAACTTTCTGAATAAAGAGATAAAGGTGGACTAGAAAGGGTTAAATTTTTTTCAAAAAGTTTTGTCCTCATATTAAATCTCCTTTTGTTCTCAAAATTTCCTTTTTGTTCTCATAAAAAATTTCCCTTTCTTTTTAACAATGGATCTTCCTTGTCTCAGTATCATATTCCTCTGCTTAAATCACGTGTGGAATGATAAGGTCTTTCTACCCTCTTTGATAGAGAGATAGGACTTCCATCTTAGCTCAGTCAATAAAGAATCTGCCTGCAATGCAGAAGACATGGGTTTGCTTCCTGGATTGGGAAGATCCCCTGGAGAAGGAAATGGCAACCCACTCCAGTATTCCTGCCTGGAGAATCCCATGGACAGAGGAACCTTGTGGGCTACAGTCAATGGGGTCACAAGAATCGGACACCACTGAGTGACTTTCACTACTACCCTCTGTGATACAGGTTTCTCCCCAGCAGGATCTCTTCCTGGCACCAACTACCAATCTTTGAAATGTATGGAAGAGAGGCTGGGGGCATATGAGGAGAAACAGCAAGGCCAAGCCAGGACCCTACAAATGCTGACCACTTGAAAGAGAATAGCAATGTTCCAGTTCCTGCCTTTGCACATTTTCATAAAGAAGTGACCCTCGGGAATTTGCAAGACTATTTTCATTGATAGTCCCAATTAATGGCTTTCTTGTATCCATCCTCATTCCTCTGTAACTATGCCCACCCACGGTGACTCACTCTACCATGAGTTCACACTGGCCAATAAAATTCATCAGAAGTGATCCTGCACAGTTCCAAGTACAGGCCATGGCAGCTGGTGTATACTTGCTACTGGAACCCTGCCTCTGGCATGAGAACACGCTCTTTCCATGAGAGACCACATGGAAGAGAACCAGGGTGCCCAAACCAACACCCATCCACCTCTGGAGCCAGAGCTGACTAGCTGAGCAGAAAACAAACACAGAATCATAAAGGAGCCTGGTGAGACCTAAAGAGTCTCTCAGCCAATCCCAGTCCAAACTTCCATTCTACACAATCAGGAACTAAGTCAATACTTGTCTTAATGAACTAAGTTATGGGATCATTTGTTATGCAGCAATAGCTAGCCAGTACTGCTTTCTTATTCTGAAAGAAACTTGGGAAAACATATTTAATGTCCAAAGAGTTTATGATGTCTATGGGACCAAGTTATAGCACCTTAGCTTTACACAGGAGGAATTTCCATCTCATCTTCTAATTATCTTTTAGAGTCTCACACTCACCTCTGTATATAAGCGATAAATCTGTCCCTGTGAACTTTTCTCTGTTCTCTGATAAAGTTCCCCTACATTTTCCCATGGGATAATAATAACAATATAACAGCAACATTTAATTAAAGTATGTTATAAACTAACAACTTTTTAAAGAATTCTACAATTATTGTTTTATTTAATTTTCACCATACTTTTAAGAGAAAATCCTATATTATTCCAAATTTAAGAATAAGGAAACTGAGGCAGAAAGAATTTAAGTTCTGTTAGTTTGCCCATGGCCATGCGGCAGTGGAGCAGGGATTTAGTCCTAGAATACCTGCCTCCAGAGGCCCAGGGCTTGCTTAAATCTTACCCTCCCTGACTCTGCCTGGGACACTTGGCCTCTCTAGCTCTCATAACAGTCTCCCTCACATACTGTGTTCTAGGCAGCATTCAAAGACCTTTACATGCTGAAGTGTAATCCTCTCAACAGCTCCTATCTATTTTATTGTCCATCATTATCTCCATTTTACAGAAGAAACTAAGTCACACACAGGTCAGGTTACTCACTCAGTGACACATAGCACGTTAGGGACAGAACCGTGATTCAAGCAGAAGTCATCTGGCCCCAGAATTAAAATTCTATAACATTATATAATATTGCTCTCACATCTCCTGCTCACGTCAGCAACAGCTTTCTGGTATCCCCAGAGAGAGCTAGTCCTTCCTTCCATCATTATCCCATGCCTTCTTATGCAGGCCACTGTTCAAACTTGTATTTATGCCAAAACAAAACTTTCTGACTGTCCATCTTCCTGTGAAAGAATTTGCTCTACAAAATTAGGGGCCAAATTAGGAGTCATAAAAATTACAAGTTTCCCTTTGGGAAGAGAATCCTCCCATCAGTCTTGTCTGATGGGGAGCCATTGATCACATATTAACATATTTAAAGATAAAGAGCTGTAGTGGACACAGGGCAGTTGCTCAGGGGCCCTTCCTGGGTTGGTGCACCATGCCCCAGCTTCGGGAGTGTTGGCCTGACTCAGTTCACAGCTGTCCTTCTCTCTACAGTTTTCCCTCATTCAGTAAGAGCCTGCTACCCTAGACCTGCCTGGGAGGGTCCACCAGCCAGTGACTGACTAATACAGAGGCTCCAGAAACTGACAAGATTTACACTGTAGAGCTCTCTGTGGAATCAAGCTTAAGTTAGCATCTGGCTGAGTCTGAATCTTTTTGGCTCTTTCCTCTTCCCTATTTTGCTTTCCTCAGTGCTTTATACATTTCTCTTGAGAGTCCTCATTCAGCGAAATGCAAGAGAATCCCCAACCTTGGCTTTGCTTCTAGGAAATGCAACCTAAGACCAGAGCCTTATAATGTAAGAAGCAATTTCACTGTGGATAAAAGTTATGTTTATTCAGGGAAAGTGGTATGTATTTATTTTTTATTTTTCATGGCAATGTGGTTGTTACTGACACCTAAGGCTGAAAAAAATATTTCCAAGAAAAATTAACTCTGTATCTGCTTTAAGGTAAGTTAGGGTAATAACATCTGCTGTAACAAACATATCTCAAAAGGCATTGAGTCAAATGAAATGGAATCTTTCAGTTGTACTTCCAGGTTATCGGACCGCTTGACTACACACAGTCTTAAAGACTTGGGCTCCTTCTCACACTTTCCCACCATGCCCTACTTAAGGTGGCATTCTTTTCTGCACCCTGCAGGCCATGGTACAGAAGGCAACTTGCAGCAAAAAAACAAGGAGTATGAAGGAAGCATATGAGCCCATTGAAAGGCTCTGTTCAGAAGTGATGTCACTTCTGTCTACATTCCATTGTTTTTTTTTTTTTTTTTTTTTTTACACTCCATTGTTGAGAAGCAAATCACCACACCCAGCTTTACAGGAGGGTAGGCACACAGTGTAGATGGTCAGCCAGGTACCATTATAGTCTCACATTAAAAAAAAAAAAAAAAAGATGACAATAGATTTTGGTGAAGAGTCAGTAATACCCACCATGCTGCTAAGCTGCTAAGTCACTTCAGTTGTGTCTGACTCAGTGCGACCCCACAGACGGCAGGCCACCACGCTCCCACGTCCCTGGGATTCTCCAGGCAAGAACACTTGAGTGGGTTGCCATTTCCTTCTCCAAATACCCACCATAGTCCATACTAATGGTTTTGCATTGACTCACTATCTTTTCCAACATTCAGTATAAAGAAAACGAGGACATAGAATGTAACAACTTCTTTAGTTAACTGCAAAGTCTGTCTTTTTGTAACTTCGAAGTTTGTAAAGCCTGTTTTAGAACATTTCTGGTCCTCATAAATGGGCCCATTATAGGAAATAGTGTTAACTCATAAATTGTGCCTGATGTTAATCAAACTGTAAATGAAGTCACTAGTTTGTTTCATTGCACCTTCTATATCAGAGCTGATGGATAGAATTTTCTGTGATGATAGAAATGTCCTCTATTTGTACTAGCCAATACAGTAGTCACTAGACACATGTGACTTACTGAATGTTTATAATAAAGCTAAGATGACTGACAAAGTGAACTTTAAATATTATTTCATTTTAATTCATTTAAATTTGAAGAACTACACATGGCAAGTCGCTACCATATTGGACAGAGCAGCTCTATACAATACATCAAAATTCTGAGGAGAGAAAAAGCAGTTCAGTTTGCTCATCTTGAAGCCCCTGCTTTTACCAAATTTGTATTGATGGTTCCTCTAACACCTTCTGATCCAAACAGAAGGCAAAGCTTTGTTTCTGTAAAGTCCATTACCCTCGGCACTATCTTTCCAGCACCAGGCAGGGCTTCTGGCACAATGCAGGCTTTTAATAAATATTCACTGAGTAAATAAATGAATTAAAGGTATGGGCTCTTCCCAGCTGGGCTAGGCCTGCCATATATACTATGCTTTGAACTAGGCCCTAATTCAGAGCATTTTGCAATGCAAGTAACCAAGAGTGAAACAACAATTCATAGAAATTGTGCATCAGTGTGATTTAGTTTCTTAGGTGGGCACAATTATTGGACCAACTATATCATGGCTATAGAGTCCTCTGGCTAGATATTAGCAATGGCACAAAGAACTTATACTCTAAATAAATTCTTCACGTCCCAGATATTTTTCATCTCTCCCATACATGAAACACAACATTATTCAGTTGACAGCTGCAAGCAACTTTACTAGAATGGCAATGCAGTCAAGTACCACAAGTCATAAGCGCATTTGCCATCTGGATTCAAGATGAACATAATTTCTCCATGTCTGGGTTAATCAGAATTTAAACTCAGTCAATTGATGGACCAGACATGAAGAGCCATCATTTCATAAACGTGGGCCAAGTCAGTTGCAGAGCTATTAGCACATGTATATTTTACATTTGGCTCACTTCTCCCTAGAGTAGAGCCTCCTGAGCTCTGTGTGATTTTTACATGCTTGCTGAATATCATGAAATAAATCATCTTTGCAAAGATGGTCTGATTTAGAAAGAAATTCCTAGTTATGGAAACGGAGCTAGAGGCAGGTTTTTGCCTTCCCCAAACTGATAGGGCTTTACACAAAAGAATACACTCACAGACATGATTAAAAACAAGCTTCCTACTCACATCCCATTTCCCCTATATCCAGCATTTAAGAAAGGGAGAGCCCTTAACCAAAGCATGAAATAAAAGGATATAGATTTTCATCACATTGGACAAAGCATAAAATGGAGAAAAAGATGAGAAGGATCAAGGAAAGAGGCGAGAAGGATTTGAATTGACATTTCTCCAAAGAAGATATAAATAGTCAATAAAAGTGTTCAGCATCATTAGCCTTTAAGAAACTGCAAATTAAAACCCCAGTGAGATTCCACTTTGTATCAATTGTAATGACTTTAAGAAAACAAACTTGACAATACCAAGTTCTGGGAAAAAGGCAGAGGCAACTAAATCTCTTATCCACTTGCTGGTGGGAGCTTGAAGTGGACCAGGCACTTTGGAAAGGATTTGGTCAAACATATACTTGCTAGATGAACCAGATATCCCACTCCTAGTTATGCACCCAAGAGTAATGGAAACAAGTCCACAAAAAAATCTGTTCAAGGATATTTAAGAGTTTTATTCATGATACAAACCTGAAATTAACCCAATCCCTTTGGGAACAAACACAAAACTGTGATAATATCAGTCAGAAAAAAAAATGAAATGCTGATATGTGTATTAACATAGATGAATTTCAAAAACACCAAGCTAAGCAAAGAAATCCAGACTCTAAAGGCTTCCCAGGTGGCTCAGTGGTAAAGAATCCACCTGCAATGCAGTAGATGCAGGTTCGATTCCTAGCTTGGAAAGTCCCCTGAAAAAGGAAATGGCATGGAAAGCCTGGTGGGCCACAGTCCATGGGGTTGCAAGAGAGTCAGACATGATTTAGTGACTAAACAGCAACAACAAAGGCTACACACTAATAACAAAAAAGATGTGTATGATCCAGCAATCCCACTACTGGACATATATTCCAAGAAAATCATAGTTCAAAACGACATGTGTACTCCAATGTTCATTGCCTCACTATTTATGATAGCCAGTCATAACCTACTTCCATCAAGGAAGCAACCTAAATGTCCATCAACAAATGAATGGATAGAGAAGATGTGGCACATACATATAATGGGATATTGGCCATAAGACGAAACAAAACTGGGTCATTTGTAGAGATGTAGATGGACCTATGCAAAAATTTATACAAAAAAATATTGTCATGACCCAGATAACCATGATGGTGTGATCACTCACCTAGAGCCAGACATCCTGGAATGTGAAGTCAAATGGGCCTCAGGAAGCATTACTACAAACAAAGCGAGTAGAGATGATGGAATTACAGTTGAGCTATTTCAAATCCTAAAAGATAATGTTACTAAAGTGCTGCACTCAATATGTCAGCAAATTTGGAAAACTCAGCAGTGGCCACAGGACTGGGAAAAGGTCAGTGTTTATTCCAATCCCAAAGAAAGGCAATGGCAAAGAATGTTCACACTACTGCATATTGTACTCATCTCACATGCTGCAAAGTAATGCTCAAAATTCTCCCAGCCAGGCTTCAACAGTATGTAAACTGTGAACATTCAGATATTCAAGTTGGCTTTAGAAAAAGCAGAGGAACAGGAGATCAAATTGCCAGCATACACTGGATAATCATAAAAGCAAGACAGTTCCCAAAAAACATCTACTTCAGCTTTTTTGACTACATCAATGCTTTGACTGTGTGGATCACAACAAACTGTGGAAAATTCTTAAAGAGATGGGAATACCAAACCACCTGACCTGCCTCCTGAGAAATCTGTATGCTGGTCAAGAAGCAACCATTAGAACTGGACATGGAACAACAGACTGGTTACAATTAGGAAAAGAAGTATGTCAAGGCTGTATATTGTCACCCTGCTTATTTAACTTATATGCAGAGTATATTATGAGAAAAACTGGGCTGGAAGAAGCACTAACTGGAATCAAGATTTCCAGGAGAAATATAAATAACTTCAGATATGCAGAGCAATATCAATAACCTCATATATGCAATAACCTCAGATACACCATCCTTATGGCTGAAAGTGAAGAAGAACTAAAGAGCCTCTTGAAAAAAGTGAAAGAGGAAATTGAAAATATTGGCTTAAAACTCAACATTCAGAAAACTAAAATCATGGCATCTGGTCCCATCACTTCACGGCAAATAAATGGAGAAACAATGGAAGCAGTGACAGACTTCATTTTGGGGGGCTCCAAAATCACTGCAGATGGTGACTGCAGCCATGAAATTAAATAATGCTTGCTCCTTGGAAGGAAAGTTATGACCAACCTACAAGCATATTAAAAAGCAGAGACATTACTTTGCCAACAAAGGTCTGTCTAGTCAAGGCTATCGTTTTTCCAGTGGTCATATATGGATGTGAGAGTTGGACTGTGAAAAAAGCTGAGTGCCAAAGAGTTGATGCTTTTGAACTGTGGTGTTGGAGAAGACTCTTGAGAGTCCCTTGGACTGCAAGGAGATCCAACCAGTCCATTCTAAAGGATATCAGTCCTGGGTGTTCTTTGGAAGGACTGATGTTGAAGCTGAAACTCTAATACTGTGGCCACCTCATGCGAAGAGTTGCCTCATTGGAAAAGACTCTGATGCTGGGAGGGATTGGGGGCAGGAGGAGAAGGGGACGACAGAGGATGAGATGGCCGGATGGCATCACCGACTCGATGGACAGGAGTTTGGGTGAACTCTGGGAGTTGGTGATTGACAGGGAGGCCTGGCGTGCTGCGATTCATGGCGTCGCAAAGAGTCGGACACAACTGAGTGACTGAACAGAATTGACCTGACTGGGACTGAACTGAACTAACTGAGATGGACCTAGAATCTGTCATACAGAGTGAAGTAAGTCAGAAAACAAATATTGTATATTAATATATACATATGGAATCTAAAAAAATAGCACAGATGAACCCGTATTTGCAGGGCAGGAACAGAGACACAAGTAGAGAACACATGTGAGGACCCAGGGTGGGAAGGGGAGGTGGGGGATGAATGGGGAGATTGGGATTGATACGTACACAACCATGTGTACCATAGACAGCCAGTGGGAAGCTGTAGTGTAACACAGGGAGCTCAGCTCAGGGCTCTGTGATCACCGAGAAGGGTGGGATGGAAAGGCCAGGGGCAGGTCCAGGGGTGAGGGGATATATGTATACATATAGCTGATTCACTTTGCTCTACAGGAGAAACTAACACAACATCATGAAGCAGTTATAATTTAATTAAAAAAAAAAAGAGGCAGCAGCAGACCCAAAAATAGGGAAAACCACAGGGGTGCCCCCGGGGGGCCCCCCCCCGGGGGGGGGGGTGACATGCGGGTGGGGCACTAAGAGATTCAAACTGTTAGGTACAAAATAGGCTACAAGGATATATTGTAGAATGCAGGGAATATAGCCAATGCTGCTGCTGCTGCCCCTAAGTCATTTCAGTCGTGTCCGACTCTGTGCGACTCCATAGATGGCAGCCTACCAGGCTCCTCTGACCCTGGGATTCTCTAGGCAAGAATACTGGAGTGGGTTGCCATTTCCTTCTCCCAATATAGCCAATATTTTAACATAATTATAGTCAGTGTATAACCTTTAAAATTGTAAATTAATATATTGTACACCTGTATTTTAAACATAAATTATACTTCAGTATAAAAGACTACACACTGTATGATTCTACTTATATGACATTCTGGAAAAGGCAAAATTATAAGGACAGAAACTATAGCAACGATAGGGAGTGGTGTTGATTGTAAAGAAGTATAAGATTTTGAGGGTGATGGTGTAGGAAATATTCTTTATGTGATTATGGTGGTCATATCACTACTTGTATGTCAAAATTCTAATAACTATATTCCTATATAATGTGAATTTTACTACATGTAAATTATGCCTCAATATTCCTAAAAAAAGAAATGTGCCTCAGGAACTCAATACCAATTGTTCCTATATCAGTTCATTAACTATTCATATTTTCAGCTTTTTTTTTGCTCCTGGAACACAGGGAAAAAAAATGGGGGTGGGGGAGAGGAGTGCTCTCAGATGGGCTCTTCTTTAAATCTCATCTCAACAAAAATAAGCCAAAATAAATGACACACTGGCGATCTGGCGGCACAAAGAAGAAATAAGGCAGACAAAATAAAATAACATGATTTCATTTGTTGAGATGTATGAGGTCATTTATTTATAATGATTACAGCTGTGCAAACAGCCATGCCAGGGTGTACAGATACACCCTCTGCTGGGTGCCCCCAGGTCCCTGTCTGAGAATGCGGACCTGGTGGAATTGGAGGCACACAAAAAGCTTGAAGGAACGCAGGCCTTCAGGACAGACTCAGCCTGCCCCAAAACCCATTGCTTGGTAGATTATCAAAATCGAGCCTGATTTCCACTTGGAACTATAACTCTCGATGCAGTTAATATATAACAAAACTTGGATTGTTTACAGCTTATATGCCTCTCAGAAATTGTCAACATTTCTTAGTGTTTCCAATTACTGGGTGGGAGGGCGGATAAAGCTAGGAAGACCATTGGTGTTTTCCAGCATACACTATTTTCTTCCGATCTCATCAGCCTATAATAGAGATTTATGGACTCTGTTTAGTATAATAGTAAACAAATTATCTTTAAATCAAGGATCAGCCATTCATGTTTAACAGAAAACATCTGCTGTGAACTTTAGAGGAAGCAGACCTGATCGAGAGTTGGACACACACTCCCTGCTCTTCCTGACACTGCTGGGGGCTGCCAGGTTGCTCCTGCAGTTTGGATGCCAATCAACACCCTGTGGCTGAATTGGGATGTAGTAGGGGAAGAGGGTCTTAGCAGGCAGTTGAAGGTAAGAATCCACCACATTCGTACTCTTGAATCAGTTACCATCTTTCACTTAAGAATATATTAACAACTTGTGATAAGACAAGAAAAGCAAGTTGGGAGTAAGAGCTATTTAACTGCAAGCTAACTGTTCAATAAGCATGTCAGATCACCTCAAACCTCTAACAAGCAATCTCTTGCAATCTGCTGGCCTCATATCTAACATCCTTCCATCCAAAAGATCTGAGAACTCTACAATACAGATCTTTTTGCTCTCCTCATTATTAAGGAAGAGATTAAGGAGGAGATCAAAACCCAATAAAGATTGGTTTTGAAAAAATATATATTGTTGACATAAGATTTGTGTTATTTCTTTTCGTACTTGTGTCATTTAGTTGTTTCCATGATATATTTATTCATACCCAAAATACAAAGTTAGTGTGACTTGTGATCAGATGAATGTCTAGTCCATTCATCCATTTAACTCATATTGGCTGGCACCTCCCATGCTGATGGGAGAGATGACAGTCAACAGACAGGAAAATTCTAGGGCCCTCATGGAACTTAATATTCTATGGGAAAATAGGAAAATGAGAGTAAATAGAGGAGATAATTACTGAGGGTGATGACTAAATGAAAGAAATAGGTGACTGAAGGGACTTCGCAGTCCAGTGGTTAAGACTTTGCCTTCCAGTGCAGGGGGTTCCAATTCCATCCTTGGTTGGGGAGCTAAGATCCCACACTACAGGGCATGATAAAAACAAAGCAAAACATAAAAGAGAAGCAACACTGTAACAAATTCAGTAAAGACTTGGAAAAAAACCCAAAAGTAATGAGATAGAAAATATCATTGCACAGGACCTAAGAAGAATTGGGGCAGGGCAGCCTCTCCACCTCTCAGTGATGGATGTCTGATGCTCTGGCACGATGTGATTTTATAGCTGAAAGGAAGTTTTTTGTAGACTAGTGATTCTACATAAAATTACACTTTTAAATACAAAAAAAAAGGAGATTCTAATAGAAAAGCCATACTAGACCACAGAAAACAGGTTTGGATGAACACTGATGCCTAGAGCCCACTGCATATATTGAGTAGAATTAGGGGTCATCAGGATCCTAGCTGTGGATCTTTGAGACACCTCACTCACCCCCCACTTCCACACCCCCAACTTCTTTCAATTTTCTCTGCCAACTGTGAGATAACCGGTATTAGAGCTGAGCTCACTATGGATCTGGAGGAGTCTTCAGGACACACGCTGTTTGCCTTGTATAACCACCTCCATTCTGGAATTCTCCAGGTAGTCCCTGGAGGCCCAAAGAAACAACCTCTTGCATGGCTGCGCTTGCTGATATTGGCATAGTACCACTCGAGATGCAAAGCTCGAGTGGCGTAGTACCATTCGAGTGGACGATCCCACACTTAGTTCCTGAAATAGTGCTATGTAGGTATTGTTCTTTCCACCTTAGTAAAGAGGGGTCAGGTCTTAGGAGACTATGGGACCTGTCCAAGTTCATGTAGCTTGTTCTGTTAATAAATGACAGACCTTTGGCTTAGGTCCACACAGAATGACTGATTGCATGGGTTTGCTCAGGATTGAGGTGGTTCCCAGGTAATGGGACTTTCAAAGGTAAAACCAGGACACATCCACCAAACCACTTGGTTAAACTTAATACCAGCTCCTGGCTTCCCAGGTGGCTCAGAGGTAAAGAATCCTCCACCTGCCAATGCAGCAGATGCAGGTTTAATCCCTGGGTCGGGGAGATCCTTGGAGAAGGAAATGCAGCCCACTCCAGTAGCCTGGGAAATCTCATGGACAGAGGAACCTGGCAGGCTGCAGTCCATCAGGTCCCAAAAGAGTCGGACACGACTGAGCAAGTAAACAACAATGCCAGGCCCACATGTGTGTAATGGCCAGCACGCTCAGCATCAGATGAAAGCCAGAGCAGGACTTCGAGGATTTGTTCTTTCTCGGGGCCCTAAGGCAAGTCATCCTTGTTAACCTGTGCCTCGAAGATGTAATGAATCACTCTTGTCACCCCCACCAGCCTCCAGGAAGTGTGGATATTACAGCTGGGGGCCAGGCTTTGAAACATAAACCTAAGAGAGGACAATACACCCCTTAGAATATCAGAGCATTTCCAAGCACTCCTGTACCACCCACTCCACAGCAACGTCTAGCCTCTTCTTATCCAATGGGAGCATTGGTTGGAGAAGAGGAAGGGAATTATTTTAGAAGTTTTGCATACAACTCATCAGGGTGTTTGGCAATGCCATTCTCATGCTGGGTTAATCACTGCCGTGGGTGTCTTGAGAATGACAGTGAGCAATTTTATGAAAACTTTATAGTCAGTAACATCACTCCCATGGCATGGCAGGAAGGGGAGGAAGAGAAAGTCAAAGCAATCTTCACTATCACTTGAGCTTGAAGGAAATGACAAATATCAAACCAAAAGAAAGAAAGAAATTTCCTTTTGCAACAACTTACTGGAAGTAGGCAAAGAATTTTGCAAAGAATTTAGGAAAACAACCAGAAAAGGTATTCCAGACAAAAAATCATGTAAGTTTTAAGTTGAGAATAACTTTTAAAATATTCAAGAAAAAAGTCTGGTTATTTTAATAAGAGGAATATGTATTGAATGCTTACAACTTGTCAGATACTTCTCTCAGCATTTTACTCTGTTGAATTACTTACAATAACTTTATTAAATCATCACAATACACATATGTTGAAGGTACTTTATTCCCCAGACAGCTGAGGAAACCCTACATAGAATTATCAGAAAACCAGAGCTATCAGGATTTGAATCCACAGCATCACACAACACTGCTTTTCCTTGATGCCAAGGAAAGAATTTCTGCCCACCAAGACTGGTACCAGAGTCTCCAGATGTTCAGAAGTATAAATAAACTCTGAGCAGAATGATGCCGTGTTGCTAAGGGAAGATGTAAAGAACAGCTCTTTGACAGGAGAGTAAAGGGTGGTTTAGCTTCCTCGAAGATTAGTGGTGGTGAAAGGGGCCCTTCTAAATGCTACTGCTTGTATGGAATTAACATTTTCTGCCTGAGGAGTTTAGAATAGTTTTGCTTAGTCCTTAGAATATATATACATGATTCCAGGATAAATGGAGTGAGCCACACATTCTCTCTACCTTTATAAGCACATCCAAATGTATAAACCAGTTAAAGAAAAAGACAGAAAATTATAATAATGATACAAACACAAGTTATAAGCAGATGACACCAAGTGGAAGAGGAGCTTCTCTTGACTGCAGTGACAGGGGATTGGATGAGGGGCTTTATTCTTAGACTGCAGTATTCTTCCTCTACACTCAGAACAAATTCAAAACAGGCCCTGAGAAAGCACAGAAAGAGATTCTTCCTCCTTCCAGCATGACATCCTAGATGAAGGAGCTGCACCCCTCAGAAGGACGGGCAGCCAAGTCCCAGAAGCTAAGAAATAATTTCCTGAGCCATCCTGGGGTCTTCCTTCCACCTCTGCCCCAAGAGTTTCTCTCTCTCTCTCTTTTTTTTTTTTTTTTTTTGCATGCTTCTGAGACTACAGTTCCCAGCATGCAATGAACAGAAGGCTGAGCAGAAGATTCAGAGATGAGTATGTCCTAAACTGTTTGTTTACAGAAGGATAAGCTTTGGAAGACAGGATGGCAAGGTGAGGCCCTTCAGAATAAGCCAGGCTGAGCATGGGGGTAGGAGAAAGTAAGTTAGGAGATAGAGAAGTGTCTGAGTCAATCTCTGACTGTATTTTATGGAAGGGGAGGGTAGGCCATGAAGAAGGTAATCACTCTTCTAATTAGTAAACACTTGAACTCTTCATTTAAGGATAATTAATCTGGAACTAATTTTTTAACTTTAACGTAAAAGATTAAATGTTTCAGAAAGGTATATATCTAAATAAAATCTACAATCCATAATAATTTAGAATATATATGTGTGTATATACATTGTTGTTGTTGTTTAGTTGCTAAGTCATGTCTGACTCTTTGCAGCCCCATGGACTGTAGCCCACCAGGCTCCTCTGTACATGGGGTTTTCTAGGCAAGAAAACTGGAGAAGGTTGCCATTTCCTTCTCCAAGGGATATTCTCTACCCAGGTATCAACCCTGTGTCTCCTGTACTGGCAGATGGATTCTTTACTGCTGAATCACTAGGGAAGCCACTAGGGAATCACTAGGAAGCCATATATCACTATATATATATATATATATATATATATATATATATATATATATATATTCATTTCTTTTCAAGAAGAAAGTTAGTATCAATAAATAAGAACTAAGAAAATAAGTACAAAATGAGCTCAAAAGAGATCTAAGAAAGACTGACTGAAACAAAATTTAAAAGTAAATGAAAATGGAAAATTCAATTCACACAATTAAAATGGAAAGCAATAAAGAACATTACGGTCACCATGAAAATTCAAAGGAGCAAGTTAAAAAGCCTGTCTCAGAATGAAGAGGAAAAGCAAATAAAGATAGAAATAAGAAAGAAAAAATGAATACATGTAGAGGAAACAAATTCAAGTAAATAATTATATAGATCTTCCTTGACAGAAAACAGAGCGTCAGACCAAATGAAATAATCTCAGCTAAAAAGGAAGATTTTTTTCTTTTTTTTTCTGACATAAAGCAAGCTTGAAAACTTCAAACATGTAGAAAGATCTCTTTGAATTCTAGGGAAATTCAAAAGAAACTACATCTAGACCAACACCAAAGGCTTATTTTCTAGAATAAAGAGGTGGGGAAAACCTGGAACACTCAGGCAAGGCAAAATCAACAAACAAAATCAAGCAGGTTGGTGTTACTCATCTCGACAATGTTGCCTGTATCAGATTAGTAAAACAAAATCTATATGTTTGCAAGGGCAAAGCTTGTAGGTTTTGTATTCCATACTCCACAAAATTGTATCACTAAAGCAGGATATTTTCAGGGAGACATTCTCAGTTCAGTATAACACAGAAAATATAACAGGTATGAATCCTTCCTCAAAAATATTACTAAAAAAACTCATGAATCAAACTCCAGGATACAAGTTGTAATAAATGTTGAAATAATTTAAATATATTACTTAAATGAAATTATAAATAAGGTTTCAAAATTGAATATAGAAGCTAAACAATTTCTGAAGGTGAAGGATTTTTTGGTCAAAAGTGAAGTCAAGTGAAACTCTCTCAATCATGTTGGACTCTCTGTATAGTCCATGGAATTCTCCAGGCCAGAATATTGGAGTGGGTAGCCTTTCCTTTCTCCAGGGGATCTTCCCAACCAGGGATTGAACCCAGGTCTCCCACATTGCAGGTGGATTTTTTACCAGCTGATCCACAAGGGAAACCCAAGAATACTGGAGTGGGTAGCCTATCCCTTCTCCAGCGGATCTTTCTGACCCAGGAATTGATCCAGGGTCTCCTGCATTCAGATTCTTTACCACCTGAAATTGGTAATTATTTAGTAATAGTCTCCAACATTTTTTAAAAAGGTAGATGGAGGAGAGAATATTAAAAGATGTGTCATATTCTCCTTTTTTCCACATATAGATAAAAGATCCAGCCTTCAGAAGAGATTTAATAAGGTTAAAATTATCCACATGTGTAATTTAAAACAAATGTCTATTTTAAAAATAAGCACTAAAGTATAAATAAAATATAGCCAAAAGACAATCACAAGAAAAAAGACAAGTTCAATAATAGCTACAAAATTTGAGCTAACTGTTAGTTTTCCTTAGAGGTTAATTTTCCCTTCTGAAAAGGGATCATTTTTAGAGTTAGTGAAAAATTTGACCATACCCAATGTCATACTCAAGACCACAAAAACTATTTAAATAAACAAAACACAATAGAAAATTGAAATCAGATTCAAAAAGAAAAGTATAAATTACATTGCTTTACCATTATTCAGTAAAACTAGAAATTGTTAAAGAAAGTAAGAAGAAAAACTCAATTCTTTGACATTTAATAATCCTCTATATACTTCTAAATGATGATTGGTTCAAGGAGATTACAGTAGGATTATAGAAAACATGAGAGTATTTCAGATGCAAATATATGGAATACTGCAACTTGCACTCAGTTGTACCATCAACCCTTTACTGGTTTTGATGTTAAAGAAGAAAGTAAAATAAGGGAAATACTTAATAAAAATGAAAATATGATGAAAAGCAGAAGGAAAGAAATAACAGAACAAAAAAAGCATTTAACAGATTTGAAAATAAAAAGGAGAATTAATAGATACATTTGAGAGCTAGATTATGTGTGTGTGTGTGTGTGTGTGTGTATGTGTGAATGTTGGTCCAAAACTGGCCATGGAACATGGAGGGCAAGGAGAGACTCAAGGAAGAGGCAGAGGACCACAGACACACAGAGGGCAGGGTTAATATGCAGCGGAACTCACACACCTGGCGAGGTTTGTCTTGGGCATCCATCACAAGTTGAATGACTCTTGGCACCTGATTCCAGAATCTTAGAAGTTCATACAGAGGGCTTAATGGGGTTAAGTCATCTATTCTGTCCAGATGGTCCCCAAAACACATGCTCTGTCAAGGATGGATCCTCAAACATGGCTCCCAGGGTGGGACTAGTGGGCAGGATGTACATTCCAAGGACAGGCAAGGGGCCAGGTGCCTCTGATTAATGGTCCCAGGCAGGAGAAGGTGATGACTCCTCAATGACCTCTTCCAGGAGTGGAAAATATAACGCTTATAAATTTGAGGTACAACATGGTCCCTAAATTTACACATTTCTAGTTATGAATCTTGGGTCTATCACTTATGTAGCTGTGTGACAGACAAGTTGCTTAACTTCCCTGATCCTCAGATTCTTCATCTCAAAAATGGCAATAATGATAGTATCTCTTTCACAGGAAGATAAATTATGTGACATTCAATTAGCATTTTTGTGCCTGGCAGATTGTAAGTACTCAATATACAGTAGTTATTCTAATACTTTAAAAATATGAAAAATATACCAATAAATACAATCTGATATAAAAAGATCATTTTACAATAGCATGATAGCAAAACCTATGAGATAATATTGTATAATGAGTATGATAATAAAAAGAAACTTCTCCAAATATGTTAAAATTTTCTGGAAAGAAATATAAATTTCCATGATTGTCTAGAAACTTGGTCATATATTTATAAATTAAGGAAACATAAATTTTCATGTACTGTGTATTGGAAAAAGGCCATACATATCTTTCCTTTTTAATGAACAAGCATAAGTAACCTTTGTATCAAAACCTTACATAGACAACACTTTGAGCCAACATATTTCAAAAGGATGTGTCCTATTTGCCTTAGAGCTTTGGAATACTAATAAGTTTAAGCTTCAAGAGCTTTTGAGAATCCTACCTTAAGTATCCCCACCCCTATACACACACATTCCAAACATGAGTAGGAAATTCTGTCCTCCCACAGCACCCCAACATTCCTTGTTGTAACATTTATCAAAATGTATCCTACTTGCCTACACACTTGTCTGTATCCTCTACCATATTGTTTCCACATTACTTAGTGCAAGGACCATGCCTGTCTTTTCTGTCATTATAGTTCAAACTCTGTTAATACTTGTTTGAACAAAACTGTCACAGATAACAAATATCTCCCAACAGTTTTGGAAAACACCAAGTTACAAAAAACAGACAGAATTCCGGTCTATAAAATTGTTCATTTTGGATCTCTCAGTTCAGTTCAGTTCAGTTCAGTTGCTCAGGTGTGTCTGACTCTTTGTGACCCTATGAATTGCAGCACACCAGGCCTCCCTGTCCATCACCAATCCCCGGAGTTCACTCAAACTCACATGTATCGAGTCAGTGATGCCATCCAACCATCTCATCCTCTGTCGTCCCCTTCTCCTCCTGCCCACAATCCCTCCCAGCATCAGTCTTTTCCAATGAGGCAACTTTTCGCATGAGGTGGCCAAAGTACTGGAGTTTCAGCTTTAGCATCAGTCCTTACAAAGAAATCCGAGGGCTGATCTCCTCCAGAATGGACTGGTTGGATCTCCTTGCAGTCCATGGGACTTTCAAGAATCTTCTCCAACACCACAGTTCAAAAGCATCAATTCTTCTGTGCTCAGCTTTCTTCACAGTCCAATTTTCACATCCATACATGACTACTGGAAAAACCATAGCCTTGACTAAACAGACCTTTGTTGGCAAAGTAATGTCTCTGCTTTTGAATATGCTATCTAGGTTGGTCATAACTTTCCTTCCAAGGAGTAAGCGACTTTTAATTTCATGGCTGCAGTCACCATTTGCAGTGATTTTGGAGCCCCCCAAAATAAATACTGACACTGTTTCCACTGTTTCCTCATTTATTCCCCATGAAGTGATGGGACCAGATGCCATGATCTTTGTATTCTGAATGTTGAGCTTTAAGCCAATGTTTTCACTCTCCTCTTTCACTTTCATCAAGAGGCTTTTTAGCTCCTCTTCACTTTCTGCCATAAGAGTGGTGTCATCTGCATATCTGAGGTTATTGATATTTCTCCTGGCAATCTTGATTCCAGCTTGTGCTTCTTCCAGCCCAACGTTTCTTATAATGTACTCTGCATAGAAGTTAAATAAGCAGGGTGACAATATACAACCTTGACATCATTTTCCTATTTGGAACCTGTCTGTTGTTCCATGTCCAGTTCTAACTGTTGCTTCCTGACCTGCATATAGGTTTCTCAAGAGGCAGGTCAGATGGTCTGGTATTCCCATCTCTTTCAGAATTTTCCACAGTTTATTGTGATCCACACAGTCAAAGGCTTTGGCATAGTCAATAAAGCAGAAATAGATGTTTTTCTGGAACTCTCTTGCTTTTTCAATTATCAAGCAGATGTTGGCAATTTGATCTCTGGTTCCTCTGCCTTTTCTAAAACCAGGTTGAACATCTGGAAGTTCACGGTTCACATATTGCTGAAGCCTGGCTTGGAGAACTTTGAGCATTACTTTACTAGCGTGTGAGATGAGTGCAATTGTGTGGTAGTTTGAGCATTCTTTGGCATTGCCTTTCTTAGGGATTGGAATGAAAACTGATCTTTTCCAGTCCTGTGGTGACTATATATATAGCTACCTGATCACAGAAATATTCTTTTCAAAAAAGACACACTCAGTACTTGTTGCCACATGACACAAAATGAGGAAATACTCATTAATGAATTTCACTCATGAACATTGCAAAAATTCTGAATAAAATATTAGCTAAGTTTAATATTATATTTTAAAAATCTCTCTCCTTAATAAACTAGAGTTTATTCCAAGAATATGAGGACTGTTGTTGTTTTGCTCAATCACGTCTGAGTCTTTACGACCCCATGGACTCTAGCCCACTAGACTCCTCCATCCATGGAATTTTCCAGTCAAGAATACAGGATTTGGTAGCCATTTCCTCCTGCAGGGTGGGATCCCCACCCAGGGATCAACCCTATGTCTCTTGTGTCTACTACATGGGCAAGCAGATTCTTCATCACTGTGCCACCTGGGAAGCCCCCAAAATATGAGGATGACTTGTTAATAAGAAATTTATTTATGAAATATAGCAATAGGTCAGAGAAGTTTAAAAATGTATATTATCAGCTTAACATATGGGCTGAAAACTTGGCTTAAAATTCAAAATTCATAAAGCTAAGATCATGGCATCAGGTCCCATCACTTCATGGCAAATAAGTGGAGAAACAATGGAAACAGTGAGAGACTTTATTTTTTGGGACTCCAAAATCACTGCAGACAGTGACTGTAGCTATGATATTAAATGATGCTTGCTCCTTGGAAGAAAGGCTATGACAACCTAGACAGCATATTGAAAAGCAGAGACATTACTTTGCCAACAAAGGTCCATCTAGTCAAAGCTATGATAATCCACTAGTCATGTATGGATATGAGAGTTGGACCATAAAGAAAGCTGAGTGCTGAAGAATCGATGCTTTTGAACTGTGGTGTCAGAGAAGACTCTTGAGAGTCCCTGTACTACAAGGAGATCAAACCAGTCCATCCTAAAGCAAATCAGTCCTAAATATTCATTGGAAGTACTGATGCTGAAGCTGAAACTCCAACACTTTGGCCACCTGATGTGAAGAACTGATTCATTGGAAAAGACGTTGATGCTAGGAAAGATTGAAGGCAGGAGGAGAAAGGGACGACAGAGGATGAGATGGTTGGATGGCATTGCTGACTTGATGGACATGAGTGTCAGTAAGCTCCGGGAGTTGATGATGGACAGGAAGGCCTGGTGTGCTGCAGTCCATGGGATCACAAAGAGTCAGACACGACTGAGTGACTGAACTGAACTGAAGATATTAATCCTCCTTCAGACTAGAAACTTTTATGAATTATTGGTAAAAAAAAAAATTTCTTGATATAGGAAAATACCTATCTTCTAACCAACAATCATAGACCACTCAAGCCTTCCCCTCTCTTGTCCATCCTGGTCTCCTAAATTTCCTCTTTCTCAAATTAAAGCAAATTCCTTAACTCAGACCATGTGACAAGCAGGAGTTCATCCTGAAGTTTCATGAAGGGTGGGTAGTAAACATGAAGGGCTTTATTTTATATGTCTAAATTATGTTTAAAAGTTATAAACAAAATTAAAAACCAAATAATCTAGGAAATATTTACAAACATATAAAAAAGAGAGAGTATCCTTAATATACTTATACAATGCCATCCAACCATCTCATCCTCTGTCGTCCCTTTCTCCTCCTGCCTTCAATCTTTCCCAGCATCAACGTCTTTTCCAATGAATCAGTTCTTCACATCAGGTGGCCAAAGTGTTGGAGTTTCAGTTTCAGCATCAGTACTTCCAATGAATATTAAGTACTTATACATCAATAAGAAAAACAAACTATAGGAAAGTGAACAAAAATATAAAGAGAAAATAATTTATCTCTTTATATTTTTTATATTTTTATTATATTTATAATATATATTTTATGTATCTGCTTATTTTTTATTCTACTCTGGCTTATATTTTTAATCTATAGTCACAACAATACTTAAGAAGCCTATCCACTCTTATTTATCATTCCAGTCCCAGTCTTTCCTCACCTAAATAAATGTTATATGTTCCATGAAATTAACTGTCAAAATGCAAAACACAAAGTTTTTTAATTTTATTTTTTTGGCCATGCTGCATGGCTTGTGGGATCTTAGTTTTCCCACTAGGGATCAAACCTGGGCTCTTGGTAGTGAAAGTACACTTTTTTAAAATCATAGGATGTCCAGAAAATTCCCTAAAAGTAAAATTCTGATTATTTCCTTAAATATCGGTGACTAAGGACTCTCAAATATATTATCCAAATTGACAATAAGTATAATTTTATCCAAGGCAGTTTTGACTTTGAAGGAAAACATCTTGTAAGCATGTGGACTCACAAGAGTATCTGAACCCATAGGGAATCAAGCAAGTATTTCATTCGAAATGCCCGGCTGGATGAACCACAAGCTGGAATCAAGCTTGCCTGGAGAAATACGAACAACCTTAGATATACAGATGATACCACTCTAATGGCAGAAAGTGAAGAGGAATTCAAGAGCCTTTTGATGAGGGTGAAAGAAGGCAGTGAAAAAGCTGGCTTAAAACTCAACATTCAAAAAACTAAGATCCTGGCAACTGGTCCCATCACTTCCTAGCAAATAGAAGGGCAAAAGGTGGAAACAGTGACAGATTTTATTTTCTTGGGCTTTAAAATCACTGTGAATGTTGACTACTGTCATGAAATTTAAAGACACTTGTGCCTTGGAAGGAAAGTTGTGACAAACCTAGACAATGTATTAAAAAGCAGAGACATCACTTTGCTGACAAAGGTCCATATAGTCAATGCTATGGTTTTTCCAATAATCATGTATGGATGTGAGAGTTGGACTGTAAAGAAGGCTGAGCGCTGAAGAACTGATGTTTTCGAATTGTGGTGTTGGAGAAGATTCTTGAGAGTCCCTTGGACAGCAAAGAGATCAAGCCTATTAGCCCTAGCGGAAATCAATCCTGAATATTGACTGGAAGGACTGATGCTGAAGCTGAAGCTCCAGTACTTTGGCCACCTGATGTGAAGAGCCAACATATTGGGAAAGACCCTGATACTGGGAAAGATTGAGGACAAAAGGAGAAGGGGGTGGTAGAGGATGAAATGGTTAGATAGTGTCACCAACTCAACAGCATGAAGTTGAGTGAACTCCAGGAGACAGTGGAGGACAGGGGAGACAGTGTGCTAGAGTCCGTGGAGAGGCGAAGAGTCAGACATAAATCAGCAACTGAACGACAGCAACAGTGGAACCAGCCCACCTGAGCCAACAATTCATTCCCTCATTACATCTGTGTTAAGCCTCCAGTGATACAGTATCGCTGCAGGTCACAGGTGCCCAAAGATGAATAAGACCAAGTTCTCACCCTTAAAGGTCTCACAGGCCAGAGAAAACAAGCAAGAAAACAGGGTCAACATCCACTGAGATAAGGGTTGCTCAGAATTACTTGGCCCCATTCACAGAATGCTCAAGAAACAAAAAGAGATGTACTTGATTCAGTCTAAGTCTTCCTGGAGGACAGTACACCCAAGCCACAACTTACAGGCTGAGTAAGGGTCCCTCAGAAAGAGGGAAAAGGGAAAGAGCATGCCTGGTAGAGCTGATGATATAAATAAAGGTGGGAAGACAAGACGTAGGGTTTTATATGTGATGCATATTTCTAGATCAGGAGTGGTAAACGATGAGACAGTAAACGATATGTAAGACAGGCCATGGAAGTCCTTTGGTAAGTTTCCTGGAATTTGACATGTAATAAACTATAAGCTCATTGAGAGTAGGAAGTACTGCATCTTCCTTATAGTCTTAACACATCACCCTCTCTGAACTGCCAGCTGGAAAATTGCATACTCATCACTTAGAATCCGGTGATCGACCTCTTCTATGTCCTTGCATTTCCAAATCAGCCAGAAGAAGGTAAATGCCAAGCCTGTCACAGAACCCTGTCTCAAGCTGCAAATTTATGTTTCTAGGACAACACTTCTCAATAGCTCAGAATGCACAAACTTCATTCCTCTGGGCCTCTTTCTCACTCCTCTAGTCACTTACATATAACTTCATGGATGTGTTTTGCTAGGATATGAATTAGATATAACCAGAGGGAGACTGTGTTTGAGCTCCAGGTTCAATTCAGTTCCAGACCAAGGCTCCAGCGTGTGCATTATTTATCAATAGCCTTTAAGTGCTTGCGGTAAGCCAGCCCTGACTTGGCTCTATAAATAAACTATGTCACACTTTATTCCTGTCCTCTGAGTCCTCATACCCTTGAGAAGAAAATAGGGAGCATGTATACAGTTTACATCAGGATAATTATGACTAAGTGATGCTTAGCTAATCAGCCAACTGTGACAATAAGCCATTTAAACCTGTAGGGTAAGGAGTGCTGTGGGAAACTTAAGCCCTTTTTGCATGCTTTTCTTTTTTTTCTTTTCTTCTTTTCTTTTTTAAAGCTTTTGCTTCTACCTGTTCTGCTTCCACCCAGCTGAGAAAAGGCAGGTCTCTGAGTAAGGAAGTCTTTGATGATTGAGCAGAAGACCTCTTGCTGTGCTAACATCTGATGGAATCTCAAGAATGAAAAGGAGCCCAGTGGTGCTGCTGGTCTCCATTTATGTCCCTTACAAAACAGGTTTATTTTTAGCGGTAAGAGAGAACCAGGAAAGAAAACACATTGGCCCTTGGACCTACTCGTCATCTGGAGATTCTCAGTAATATTTGTTGAGATGGAAGCAAGAGATGGAGTAAAGGGATTGCATTACATTAAGTGGCCAAGTGCCATGGGGCAGCCTGAACATCACAGAAAAGCCCAGGATCAGGTATAGTTCCAACAAAGAAAGTAAGGAAAGGGATTCCATGCTTTGGCAGGAATGTAAGAATTTGGCAGAGACGGTGCCAATGGAGAAGGAATAAAAGAGGACACATGTTGAAAAGAAAACCTGTATTAAATGAGGAGGAAGGACCCAGGATAGAGTTTGGAGATGAACTAGTGCCTGAGAATCCTCCTCATTCAGAGAATGATGCTGGCAGGAGAGATGACTGTGGAGTTGCTGGAGCCCCTGAAATAAATAGGCATTTGAGATAAACAGCCAAAATGAGGTCACAGAGGAAGTATAAACATTACTGGGTAAGAGAAAGGAAGGTGTGAGGATGGGTACAAAAATGAATGCCAGATGCAAAATCAAAGGCTCTGAAGATGCAGGGCAGATCCCAAGGTAACAAATTTGCATTGAGTTGCTTTCGATAGACTGAAAATACGAAGGGACAATGATCAGACCACAGCGAAAAATAGAACTCTGACCCACAAGCCACAGCAACCAGCCCAGAAAGCCAAACCACAACCACTACAGCTGTCAGCCCCACACATCCAGGATCTCATCAATAACTGACACCTTTCCTGATTTTTGCGCCTAATCTTTCCCACTTCCAAGGTGGGAGCAAGTGGAGAGAGCCAAGTACGTCCCCAAATCCTGTCCCGTGGGACGATGCTCAGCAGGTCAGCTCTGGCTTCCCCACACCGACAGCCTCCATCAGGGTCAGCTGATGCTTTCCTGGTTTCCCTTTTCCCACTATCAAGTTTCCCACTCTTCTGCTGGCCTTTGAGTCACTTGCATTTGGCAGAGCCTGACTCCATCGCTCTAACCAGCTCTGGATTAACAGCCTTTGCTTATTCTCATTTGGATGCTCTTTGTCTGTTTCCATACCTCTATATACCCAGCACTGTTCTGGGTTCTAGGAATCACGGTGAACAAAGCAAGAAGAGGTCTCTGCCTTTATGGGACTATGAGATTCACATTCTTTTGGGACAGACAGACAGGAAGCAAAGAAAAAAATTAAGTTAACATTGTGGTGGTAAATCATTTCAAAGGAAACAAGACAGGATGATGTGATGTGGGTGGAGAAGAGTGAAGAAAGCCCTCCTTGAGGAGGTGACATTTCAACCGAAAACTAAGGGGTGAAGAAGATCCAGTCTTGTGAATTTCTGGGGAAAGAGACTCAAGACAATGAGAACAGCAAACACAGACTGCATTGGGGCAGACCACCCTTGGTTTTATTTGGAAGACACGGAGTAGCAGAGCTGTGATGAGTGAGAGGGAGGTGGGGTCTGAACACACAGGGTTGAGGCTGGAGGGACAGCCTCAGGAGGTTTCAGGCAGGAACACATAATATCCTAAGACAAGTGTAAATGTACAAGCAGAGGCAGTTTTCAATGTTCCTTTCCAGTCAATTACCACTATCAAATCAGGGCAGTTCATCCTAAAGATTTCAAGTGTTTACAGTGATAACTGAAGTGCTGCTGGGATAATAGTGCTTCAGTGTAATTAAGCACCTTTGCCCTTCCATCATGAAGATGCAACAAGCATCCAGCTCTTCTCTGCAATCCCATGCACAGCTGACAGTGGACAATACATCAATATCTTCTTCCTGCCACACTAGGACTGTTTGATGAGGATGCCAAGAGCTTTAATAACCTTCTTAGATAAATTCTTCATGAGACAGGGAATTAGTAGAGCTGAGCATGAAATAGTTTAGGGTCTGTCAACAAAGAGGGCATCATTGTTTTTATGACTTCTCCCATGGTCCCTGGGTGGAAAACTCTCATTAGCTGGAATATTGATACATAGGTGGCTGCATTGATCTGCTCTGTAAATAGCAGCTGTCTCTTTGATCAGACCTGCTGTCATCACGCCTGCTCCATTACAGCAAACGGGACCCTTGGAAGGCTAAGCTCACTCATTTCTCCCAATTGCTAGAGTCGCAGACTTCACACTAATTCCCAAGTCCCCAAAGAAAAACAGAAGTGTCATAGAGGAATGATGCTTGTAATTTCTGCCACCATTTAATTTATAATACAGAGCAGTTCAGGTACTGGTGCAATCTTGCTCCTTGTTTTCTACAACTTGCTCCAGACAAAGAGCTGTGTGTATCGATGCAGCGAAAAATGGGTTATCTGATCAGCCTCGCCATGCTGGTGACCATACTGTCAGCAAGGATGTCCCCATTAGCATCAGTCATCAGTGGAGAAGACCTCTGAGAGACTTCCCAGTGTGTCTCTATGTAAACCTCCAACAAGCAAGTAAAAAGATAAGAAGGGAAATGGGGCTAGCTGGTGGGCTGGAACACAGCTAGCATTTCATCAAATGCTTGCTGTTTGTCCCAGGCACAAAGCTAGACTACTTCCCCAGGCCTCCTGGCCCACAGGCGCAGCCACATGCTGGAGTCTCAGCCAACTGAAAGAGTGGACGTGATGCTTATCACTTCCAGCCCCACCAACTCCACCACCAGCACCTCCATCCTCACTTTATCTTCCCTTGACTTGATGCCAATGAAAACACATTCTTAGAATCTACACTGGAAGTAGAAGAATCTCAAGGTGGGAAGGGTCTAAGTCCCTGAAGAGCATTTGAAGGAGATCTGCCTATCAATGAGGAGCATCGCTATAGACTTAGAACAATAGGAAATACACCTGTATTCCTTTAAATTGCTAAGATATTGGAATTTATCTGTTTCAGCTGCTAGCATTAGCCAACCTAACAGGGTGGATCTCTGAATACGAGAACCAGATTCTCCGAGAATTCACATCAAAGTGTGTTTGTGATATATTCATCACCTTAGGGTTTCTACCATGACCTACCAAGTGAGAAAAAAATAACTTTTTTTTTTTAAAGTAACATTTTTAACAGCTTTATTGAGGTTTAACTTACATATCCTATGCATTGAAAGTACATAGTTCGATGGGTTTTAGTACATGTATGCAATTATGTAAGAACACTTCTCTCAACCCCCAAATTCCCTCATTTTTATATGCAATCAATCCATGCTCTGAGCCCTGGGCGAACACATGTATTAATGTAGTATTTCTGGCATCTGTCGTTTGGCATAATGATGTTGCAGCTCACCTGTGCTGTTACCTGTGACATTACTGTGTTCCTTTCTGACAGCCGCACAGCACTCAGTGGTGTGCACGTACTAGGTGGTGTTTTTCCATTCACCACTTTATGGACATTTGAATTGTTTCAGTTTGGTATCATTATTTCTGATGCTGCTATATAGAAGTCTTTGCTTGTACATGTTTTCCTTTCTCTTAGGTAAATGCTAGGAGCTGAATTGCTGGGCTATATTAATTACCATTTTATACTTGATGCAAGCCCTCTCTGACTCCCTTTGAGTCTGTTCCTTGGCATTCCTAACTTTGTTCGTAACTGAAATGCTATATTTATCACATTGGATTCGTTGAATTTTTGCTTTTATTCACACCTCTGTCTGCTAAGTAGACTATGAGCTACTTAGAGGTCAAAACCATGTTTTTTTATGATATGCTAATGCCTAGAATAGTGAAGAGTACCCAGGACATGTTTATTGAAATAATAAGTAGCCAGAGCTTGAGGTGAATGAGTTACTGTAGAGTTAGAGGGGCTGGATTATTTGATGTCCAGTTGGCTACTGCTGACAGCCATGTTTCCAAGAATTCCAAGAATTCTGTCTCTGCTTGCCCCCCCTTAGGGCTAGCCAAACAAGAACTTGCTTGAGACTTGGAAGGAGGAAATGAGGCAGAAGTCCTTACTCGCCAAATGCCAGGATGGCACACTGCAGCCATAGCAGAGGCAGATGGTCTGGCTGCTCTGGCTCATCACTTCAGACACTGGTCAAAATCTCCTCCTCACTGCAGCCCAGGCCCCCCGCCAGGTGCTTGGCTGTGGAGGTAAGGTCTACACAGGAGTAACCACTGCCATAGCCTTCTAC
The DNA here is from genome assembly GCF_014754425.2 of Oryx dammah. Classification (NCBI taxonomy): domain Eukaryota; kingdom Metazoa; phylum Chordata; class Mammalia; order Artiodactyla; family Bovidae; genus Oryx; species Oryx dammah. Next base: position 77,148,539 of record NW_024070194.1, read on the forward strand.
AGGCCCCTTCTTTCAGGGGCTATGCCCTGAGTGTTGGCTACAGAATGCCCCTTCTGGTTCTAATGGCATCCACACCAGAGCTGCAGTCAGACACGCTAACAGCTGATGCTCGGATTCTCTGGCTCCTCCTCTGGACTGCACTGACCCAGCCTTGCTGCATTTTTTGGCACCAGATCTATTTCCCATAATAAAGCCCTCATTTAATGCTACTCATGGTAGCTCTGTTTTCCTGGTGAAACCCTGCCTGCTAGGGCCCTCCAAGCATGGACCATATATAAGCCTTCATTGTCCAGAGAACCCAGTGGTGTGTCCTGGAGCCTCTGAAAAGCTGCCTGGTCTGCTCTAAGCAGGATAGCCCTCCCTGTCCTATGTGACATTTATTTAAAAAGGTCTCTCTATGCACAAAGCATTACCCATGAGATCTGGGAAGAGTTTTGTTTCCAGCATTAAAATGTCACTGAAGATTTTTAAGTGATTTTTTCTTTGGTTGGAATTTAAATTTATCCTGATAACATTCTAATTGCTGGTAGAACTCCCAGGTAACTGACATCCCTTAAATTTCTGTTATAGGTGTTAATTGCTATCATGAATCTTGGGGAAGATAAAGAAAATTTAAAAGTAAACAGAGCGTAAGAGACAGATCTAGAGTAAATTGAGAGACAAAGAGAAATCTAGGAAGCAATTAGGGGCAATGCCATCTTATTTTCTTCTTTTTTGCTTTCTTTCCATTGTTGCACCTCAATTGTTTACATTGAAGAAAAATTACCTTACTGGATACAACTAAGATTTTCTATCCTTTACCCTTTTCAAGGAGCAGAGCTATGGCTTTCAATACTCCTGCCTGGCAGTGGATTATCTTCTGATATCTTGTCAATGGTAATTGGAAGGTATTGCAGATCAGAGGCAGACGGCATGTCACCACTAATGGTCTTTACGGCCAGTTATTACAGAGGGATGTTCCCCTGCAAAGGAGGCACTTGTCTGGCCATGATCTGTGACAAAAGCAAGGCTCTAGGAGTCATGAGATAATTGATGATGCTGTCCCTACTTAGGGGTGCTAATGAGTCCAATTTCTGAGAGCTTAACTATGAATTGGATGCAGCTTTTTGTTGAATTTTGTTTTAACTGAGAGAGACAGACTTTCTTCCACCTGCAGAGGCTCCCTTGGGCTCTTTCTTGCATTATACCTTTCCAGGGCCAGTATGGGACCCGTTTTCCTGGAAACAGGATGAAGGGGAATCTACTGTTTTTTAGAAGCTTGGCCAAAGATGCCATACTCAGTCAAGATGGTCACAGCAGAGGAAATGGGTTAACTTAAGCAAAAGAAAAGACTAAGATCCAACCTCGAGTCCTTGAGATGCACACGTGAAGAAATCCATTCCTCACAGACCAGTTAGGTGGGAGGTGATGGTAGCAAATCTCCACCAATGAATCTGTTTTTCAGAAAAAGGGATTAATTCCCTGTTGGAGAGCCAAGCTCCAAAACAGGAGTAGGTGTTAGGTGATTGTGGAGAGGGGAAGAGGGGTTGAACACACCCTGTGTCTGCCCTTCTAAAATATATCTTGATAGCAGCTCACAGATGCCAATGCCGTTCTGAGCAAGAACTCAGAACAACTCTGATGAGGCCAAGTGGCTATCAGACGTCCCATTGCCTGAATTCCCAGGCTTAGAAGTTCAGTGATTGTGGGAAAGTGAAATAAGTGTTTCATGTCTCTATTTCCTCTTCTGTAAAGTGGTTATAACAGCATCTACATCACAGAGTTCAAAACATTAAGTGAGCTATTGTATGTAATGTACTTTAATAAGTGGTTGGACCAAGAATTGCTGTGCCGTTTCCTCACAAACCCTGCAAGTGAGGATGTCATTTCAGAGACTCTGTTCCGGCCCTGCCCACCTTCCATAATCACAATTCCACCTTGGTCTGGAGCTCTACCAACACACAGGTACAGGTACACATACACACTCACACACACACACACAGACTTTGTTGCCATCACCACCACTTAGTCTATTAAAGACATGTTCCTTGTCAACAAGCCACCTAATGGGAGCCTCTGGCCTACTTCCTGTCTCTAAGGTGTGTACTTCACAGTGGTTTGGGATCCCTCTGGATTCTCCTCCACCAGTAGATTGATAGAAACACCAGCCTCAGGAACTTAATTCCACTGTTGTAGTGGTTGCAGATAACAACCTATTCTTCCCACCTTACCACCATGTGATTAATTCTGGATGAATCAGGGACCCACTACCCAAATCACACCTCTCTCTTCCACCTCAACATATTCACCAAGCCAGCTAGTTATGCTGCATCAGGACTGGAGCAATTTTGGGCTACCCAAGATATGCAGGGAGCTTGTTAATACTGATAACATTTCCCCATTTTTACTCACAAAGTATTGGCTCTACCATCAAAGCTGACATTCAAGAAGTTTTCTCACTTAGATGCCAACATGTTTTTTCCCTAAATCAGTTGGCTCTCTTTTTATCTCTCAAGAAAAGAAAAATTTTCTAGACCATACTTCCCACTATTTCCTTGAAAATCTAATACATTTCTGGCTCATAATATCTCTGAGATTTTCCACAAGTTTCCAACTAGATTCCATTTCAATAACTTCCTCAATAGCTATAGGTTTACATATCATGCAGCTTATGAAATATTTTGGCCTCTGGTGAGTCTTTATTTCATCACTGTGACTTTAAAGATTGGTATTTCATCATATGAATGTCGATGAATTAATTTATGCATTCACTCATCCCTTGTGTGGTTTCATAAAAACAACTTGAAGTAATGAAAAAAAGCATATGAGATTTGATAAAATACTGAACAGTACCCCCAAATGTCTCTGGTTCTGCAAAAATACTTAAACTGTATTACAGAATCAATCGCCAGTTTCCCAGCAGCAAAGTCAAGAAGGAAACACACTCACTGACAAGTAGCATGAGACCATCTGTGAACTCTGGCCCCAGATTTTTCAGAGACATGCACAGGTTTACCTGTCACTAATGTGTCACACCTATCATGAGACCTTGACAAATACTGGTATGGTTGCTCTATTCCATTTCACTAAATCCACAAATTCCATCATACACATGTCTCTCTCACTGCAACCAGCAGGGCTGTGTCAACATCTGCATTTCAGACCAAAAGTTCTGCTGCTGGATTTTAGAACAACAGTCTAGACCCTGATCAGTCCCTGATGAACCCCAGGAGACTACATTTTCTCTGTCTATTTTAATTTATAACACACAATATGCCATTAATCTTCATTGATCCTTACATTCTGCTTGTCCCTTCTGTTTTCTAGGAAGCAGAATTCATTTTTTTATGTAGGCAAACTGCTCAGCCTTCAGGTGGTTTAGGAGTTCTGTGTGGGCATCATGGTCACATTATTGAAAGTTCCAGATGAATGGTTGCATGTAGGAATGCATTAAAACACTGGATAGATTCCTCATTAAAATGAGAAAAATTGTTGCAATGGTGTCAGAGACATTATTCCTTTTATTTTCTTCTGTTTAATTAAAATCAAATTAGTAGTCAATATGACATGTATAACCAACTAATAAGTTTGAGCATATATTAATAAAGTTTAGATTTGAAATCAAACTAAACCAATTAAGTCAATCTTGCAAATGTAATAATTTATACAGTTATTTCTTTGCAGAGTGGTAATGAGGTATACATGACAGGCAGTATACAGATGATTATAACTTACATTATAACATAATCACAATAAGCTTTTTTTTTTTTTTTTAATAAACTAGAATGAAACAAAATGAAACTGGAGAAGTTGTGTAGCTGTTCCTTTAAATGTCCTTGACCCTAAAGTAAAGGAGTCCCAAGCTTAATATTCTCATAAAGGGCCTTGATAAGTAAGTATTGGAGAAGATAAAGCTCACATTTTTTTCTTCTTTCTTAAGGAATATTTTCTATACAAGTTAATAAAAATTGTCCAAATTACAAAATTTCCACCTGGAAAGATATAATCAAATATTTTTTAACCCTGGAACTAAGATGTAAATTGCTTACAAATCCTGTTCTGTACCCAGGCTATTTACACATGAACATATAAAATTTTAAGCTGGTAACATTATAGATAATATTCATGTTACATGATATACTAGATAATGGAGAACAGATGTAAAATTTGTCAGTCAGTCAGTCAGTTCAGTTGCTCGCTCACGTGTGACTCTTTGCGACCCCATGGACTGCAGCACACCAGGCCTCCCTGTCCATCACCAACTCCCAGAGCATGCTCAAACTCACCTTCATTGAGTCGGTGATGCCATCTAACCATCTCATCCTCTTTCGTCCCCTTCTCCTCCTGCACTCAATCTTTCCCAGCATCAGGGTCTTTTCCAGTGAGTCAGTTCCTCACATCAGGTGGCCAAAGTATTGAAGTTTCAGCTTCAGCATGAGTCTTTCCAATGAATATTCAGGACTGATTTCCTTTAGGATGGACTGGTTGGATCTTCTTGCTGTCCAAGGGACTCTCAAAAGTCCTCTCCAACACCACAGCTCAAAAGCATCAATTTTTCGGTGCCCAGCTTTCTTTACAGTCCAATTCTCACATCATACATGACTACTGGAAAAATCAAAGCTTTGACTAGACGGACTTTTGTTGGCAAAGTAATGTCTCTGCTTTTTAATATGCTGTCTAGGTTGGTCATAACTTTCTAACAAGGAGTAACCGTCTTTTAATTTCATGGCTGTAGTCACTAACTGCAGTGATTTTGGAGCCCAAAAAAATAAAGTCTGACACTGTTTCCACTGTTTCCCTGTCTATTTGCCATGAAGTGATGGAACCAGATGCCATGATCTTAGTTTTCTGAATGTTGATCTTTAAGCCAACTTTTTCACTCTCCTCTTTCACTTTCATCAGGAGGCTCTTTAGATCTTCTTCACTTTCTGTCATAAGGGTAGTGCCATCTGCATATCTGAGGTTATTGATATTTCTCCTGGCAATCTTGATTCCCACTTGTGCTTCCTCCAGCCCAGCGTTTCTCATGATGTACTCTGCATATAAGTTAAATAAGCAGGATGACAATATACAGCCTTGACGTACTCCTTTCCTGATTTGGAACCAGTTATAGTGTTAGTGCTGTTCATTAATATATTACTTGTAGTACCTATAGTTCTCTAAAGCAGAGATAGGAATACTGTCCCCTGCACGCTTTCATTTAGTTGGAGTCCTCCAGGCATGAGCAAAAATGCTATGCAGTGTTTCAAGAAGCTTTATGAGTCCATGCATGGTTTTCCATGCTCCTTCCGTTCTGCCATGCAACCAGGAATTTACCAGCTATTCTGTCAGCCTGAGTCCCTAGGTGAGAATGACATGGAGAAGAGTCTCCAGTCAACCCATGATGTACATATAGTGTACAGTTTGGGGCTACATAGTGTCATTATGGGGCTGTGTGTTACAGCAGCAAACTTAACTGACCCTGACTAACTGGGTTTTTCTAGCAGCTAGATTAAGATAGGATATTTGTTTATGTAACAAAAATAAGTAATTCAACATCTCAAGTGCTTAAATCAAGTAGGATTTACTTGCCACTCATGTTCCATGCCCCTCATGGATTGTCTGAGGAATCTGCTCCACATAGTCAATCAGAGACTCAGATGATAACCCTACGCTATGATGCAGAAGCTATGTGGGACATGGCAAGTTGTCCACTGCCTCTTAAAACATCTGCCTGGAAGATTTGCAATCACCCTTACTCACAAGTGCAAGTCACCTGACCAAGCTCACCTTCAGATACATAGGGAAATTCAATCCCTTTAATATGCCCCAAAGGAAATTTTTTTTTAATTGTAATATTCCTTAAAGATCACAAAGCAAATATGATGCCCATTTTCCAGATGAGATGGCCAGTTGAGACAGGCTTAGTAACTGGCTTAAACTCAGAGTTAGAAAATGAAAGAGAAAAAAATGTCTGAACACTATCAGCCTGAATTCCAGGTCCCAGACCCTTAAAAGCTATAAAATCACAGTAATACTCTGCTAATAATAATAATAATAGTACACATTTGGAGGTGGGACAGAATAGTGTTGCAGAGTATTGGCAGTGGGGAGTTTTATTGTTAACCAATAGCAATAATAATTAAAACAACAGCCAATTAGCTGAAGAATGTACATTTATTGTTATTTGGAAACTCTCAGTTGTGCATCTAGAAAATGAAATTATATCAAGTGAGTTGAAAATAGGTTCCAGTGTAGGCCCTTCATGAATTATTCCTTACAATTTTGTGGTATGCTGGGGAAACCACATGACTCCCCTCTACCCTCCTGCCTGGCACTAATAAAGGAAATGAGCCCCACGGACGGGGATGTTCACAGAGCAGAACTATCATGAATCAGGGCAGCTCTTAGCTATGAAGCATGCAGACCTCCTTATTTGAAGGCTCTTCTGCATCTTTACACAGCATTGTCATCCCATATTAATTAATTTTAAATGTGCTGTTGGCTGAGAACGTCAAAATCGGGAACTCCAGACTTCCATCACCTTTCTGGTCAAGACTTAGAAGACAGCCTTCAATACTTTTGTCCTGTTTAATCTCTGAAAATGTCAGCACTTCTTCATTGGATTAATCCCTCTTTATCATATGCTGGCTTATTGGAAATAAATTTTAATATGAATCATAAGAATCATGCCTGCCAAATTAATTTTACCCTCAACTCCCAAAGAGTCAACAATACGAAAAGGATTTGCTAAGGAAAGGTCATTTTGGAAACAAGGAAGAGACAACTTGCTGGAAAACTTGATGAATAAGAGGTCTCCCACGACTGAGAAAACAGGGGCCTGTGGAGGGGGAGACGACCAGCTCGGATCCCGCTGCGTCAGTGGCTAGCTCTGCAAATACCTCATCCCGGGTCAATGGCAAGAAATTGATGCAGAATCAAGCTTATGAATGAGATTAAAAAGTGCAGAGTCTGAGAAGACACCAGCACCACAGGCCCCCATGGAGAATTCTTTGGTTGTTACTTCTTTACTGTCCTGCTGGTCATACCATCACCCATGGAATCACCATTTACTCTCATGCATTTGTGTTAAAGAAGCAATATTAGGCAAAATACAAATTAACTATGAGATGTAGACACATCATACAGATACACATATATGCATATATATTGCATTTGAAGTATTAGATTATAAAGTATCATTTTAAAATATCACCATTTACTAACTGACATCTGTTAGGTTAATATCAAAGATATATCATGATTAGTTTTGGTAATGATTGTATCTAAAACTGTACTTTGAAACAATTTCATATCAAATAATTCAATACAGACACAACCAAATATGAATCTGTGTGATCTGTATAGGGTTTCTTGCATTTTGGATAACAAGTTTAATGGTTTATGTTTACAATTTTTGTGCTATGCCTCAAAATCAGTAAATATGAGAGGAGGTTTCTGACATATTTGGGCAAATTTCTTTCTAAAATATACTATGGAAGTACAGTCAGTCTTTATTTCTATAAATAATATGTCATATATCATCTTGAATATAATAATCATTGCTATATTTGTCCTTTTTAGCATTTGTTCCTGAAGGTCCATGGAAAGTTCCCCTGCTATATTACAAAGAGTTAATATGAGCCTTTGCCACAGATCTGGCAAAGACAATCTCAATAGGATTTTAGGTGTCTCTCAACCTTTTCCTAATCAGTATTTTTTTCTCCTTCCCTCTAAATATCATTCTCACTAGGACAAGAAATAAACCATGTATGATTAAATGATTAAAAGTGAAAACACATAAACCTGATAATGGTCCAAACCACTATGATGACTGGAGGGTTCCTCTAAGTAAGAAACAGGGGGCTCAGGACTCTGCAAATTCCTCTGCTCCTTACTAACAGTAGTACATGCTCACTTGATATGCATTCTGAATTTCTCAGCTAAATTTAAAATAACAGTTAAATAATTATCACTGTATCAATAATTTGGGGGGGGGAATTGATTAAGAAGGTCATCAGCTCCATTGAGCCCCCAGAATACCATAGAGTTGGGCAATATTGATCAGCCGTAGGACAGAAACAGCCTAGATGCCTAACTACTGTATTTTCTTATCTCTCTCTTACTAATATATACAGATCAAGAAGCAAAGTTAGAACCAGACATGGAACCACAGACTGGTTTCAAATTGGGAAAGGTGTTTGTCAAGGCTGTATATTGTCACCCTGCTTATTTAACTTCTATGCAGAATACATCATGAGAAATGCTGGGTTGGAGGAAGTACAAGCTAGAATCAAGATTGTTGGGAGAAATATAAATAACCTCATATATGCAGGTGATACCACCCTCATGGCAGAATGCAAAGAGGAACTAAGAGCCTCTTGATGAAAGTGAAAGAGAAGAATGAAAAAATTGGCCTAAAACTCAACATTCAAAAAGTAAAGATCATAGCATCTGGTCCCATCACTTCATGGCAAATAGATGGGGAAACAGTGGAAACAGTGACAACTTTATTTTCTTGGGCTCCAAAATCGCTGCAGATGGTTACTGCAGCCAAGGAATGAAAAGACGCTTGCTCCTTGAAAGAAAAGCTATGACAAACTTCAATTCAGTTCAGTCGTTCAGTTGTGTCCAACTCAGCGACCAATGGAGCTTGCTCCAACTCATGTCCATGGAGTCAGTGATGCCATCCAACCATCTCATCCTCTGTCGTCCCCTTCTCCTCCTGTCCTCAATCTTTCCCAGCATCAGGGTCTTTTCAAATGAGTCAATACTTTGCATCAGCTGGCCAAAGTATTGGAGTTTCAGCTTCTGCATCAGTTCTTCCAATAAATATTCAGGACTGATTTCCTTTAGGATTGACTGGTTTGATTTCCTTGTTGTCCAACAGACTCTCAAGAGTCTTCTCCAACACTACAGTTCAAAGGGATCAATTTTTCAGTACTCAGCTTTCTTTATGGTCCAACTATCACATCCATTACGTGACTACTAGAAAAACCAAAGCTTTGACTAGATGGACTTTTGCCAGCAAAGGAATGTCTATGCTTTTTAATATGCTCTCTATGTTGGGCAAAAATGTTCTTACAAGGAGCAAGCATCTTTTCATTTCATAGTTGCAGTCACCATTTGCAGTGATTTTGGAGCCTAAGAAAATAAAGTCTCTCACTCTTACCATCGTTTCCCCATTTATTTTTCATGAAGTGATGAGACTGGATGTCATGATCTTCATTTTGTGAATGTTGAGTTTCAGCCAGTTTTTTCACTCTCTTCTTTCACTTTCATCATGAGGCTCTTAGATCCTCTTCACTTTCTGTCATAAGGGTGGTGTCATCTGTGTATCTAATGTTATTGATATTTTTCCCAACAATCTGGATTCCAGCCTGTGCTTCATCCAGCCCAGCATTTCTCATGATGTACTCTGCATATAAGTTAAATAATCAGGGTGACAATATACAGCCTTGATGTTCTCCTTTCCCAATTTGGAACCAGTCTGTTGCTCCATGTCCGGTTCTAACTGTTGCTTCTTGACCTGCATACAGATTTCTCAGGAGGTAGGTAAGGTGGTCTGGTATTCCCATTGCTTTAAGAATGTTCTATACTTTGTTGGGACCCACACAGTCAAAGGCTTTGGCATAGTCAACAAAGCAGAAGTAATAGATCTGTTTTTCTGGAAATCTCTTGCTTTCTCTATGATCCAACAGATACTGGCAATTTTATCTCTGATTGAACATTCTTTGGCATTGCTTTTCTTTGGGAATGCAGTGAAAACTGAATTTTTCCATTCCTGTGGCCACTGCTGAGTTTTCCAAATTTGCTGGCATATTGACTGCAACACTTTCACAGCATCATCTTTCAGGATTTGAAATAGTTCACCTGGAATTCCATCCCTTCCACTAGCTTTGTTCATAGTGATGCTTCCTAAGGTCCACTTGGCTTCCCATTCCAGGATGTCTGGCTCTAGGTGAATGATCACACCATCATTGTTATCTGGGTCGTCAAGATCTTTTTTGCATAGTTCTTCTGTATATTCTTACCACCTCTTAATATCTTCTACTTCTGCTAGGTCCATACTGTTTCTGTCTTTATTGTACCCATCTTTGCATGAAATGTTTCCTTGGTGTCTCTAGTTTTCTTGAAGAAATCTCTAGTCTTTCCCAATCTGTTGTTTTCCTCTATTTCTTTGCATTGATCACTGAGGAAGGCTTTCTTATCTCTCCTTGCTATTCTTTGGAACTCTGCATTCAGATGGATGTATATTTCCTTTTCTCCTTTGCCTTTCACTTCTCTTCTTTTCACAGCTATTTGTAAGGCCTCCTCACGCAATCATTTTGCCCTTTTGAATTTCTTTTTCTGGGGATGGTCTTGATTCCTGCCTCCTGTACAATGTCATGAATCTCTATCTATAGATCATCAGGCACTCCGTCTATCAGATCTAGTCCCTTAAATCTATTTCTCACTTCCACTGTATAATCATAAGGGATTTGACTTAGGTCATACCTGAAAGGTCTAGAGGTTTTCCCTACTTTTTTAAATTTATGTCTAAATTTGGCAATAAGGAGTTCATGATCTGAGCTGCAGTCAACTCCTGGTCTTGTTTTTGCTGACTGTATAGAGCTTCTCCATCTTTGGCTGCAAAGAACGTAATCAATCTGATTTCGGTGTTGGCCATCTGGTGATGTCCATGTGAAGAGTCTCCTCTTGTGTTGTTGGAAGAGGGTGTTTGCTATTACCAGTGTGTTCTCTTGGCAAAACTCCATTAGCCTTTGCCCTGCTTCATTCTGTACTCCAAGGCTAGTACGATGCTATAAAGAACAATATCACATAATTGTTAGGTCGGTGAATCAAGGTACCTTGGACATGGTCAAGCAGGAGATGACAAGACTGAACATTGACATGTTAGGAATCACTGAATTAAAATGGACAAGAACATGCAAATTTAATTCAGATGACCATTACATCTACTACTGTGGGTGAGAATCCCTTAGAAGAAATAGAGTAGCCCTCATAAACAAAAGAATCCAAAATACAGTACTTTGTTGCAATCTCAAAAACGACAGAATGATCTCTGTTCATTTCCAAGGCAAACCATTCAATATCATTATAATGCAAGTATATGCCCCACCACTGATGCTGAAGTTGAGTGGTTCTATGAAGACCTATAAGACCTTCTAGAACTAACATCAAAAAACATGTTCTTTTCATCATAAGTGATTAGAATGCAAAAGTAGGAAGTCAAGATATACCAAGAGTAACAGGCAATTTTGGCCTTGGATTAAAAGACAAAGCAGGGCAAGGGCTAACAGTTTTGTCAAGACAACCAGCTGGTTATAACAAACACCATTTTATAACAGTGCAAGAGACAATTCTACACATAGACACCACCAGATGGTCAATATCAAAATCAGGTTGATTATGTTCTTTGCAGCCAAAGGAAAGGCTCTATATAGTCAGTAAAATTAAGACTTGGAGCTGACCGTTGCTCAGATCATGAGCTCCTTATTGCAAAATTTAGGGTTAAATTGAAGAAAGTAGGAAAAACCACTAGGCTATTCAGGTATGACCCAAATCACATCCTTATGATTATACAATACAGGTGACAAATAAATTCAAGGGATTAGATCTCATTTACAGATAGCATGAACAACTGTGGAAAGAGGTTCATAACACTATACAGAAGGCAGTGACCAAAGCCATTTTAAAGAAAAAAGAAATGCAGGAAGACAAAGTGCTAGTCTGAAGAGGCTTTACAAATAGCTGAGGAAAGAAGAGAAGTGAAAGGCAAAGGACAAAGGGAAAGATATACCCAACTAAATGCAGAGTTTCAGAGAATAGCAAGGAGAGACGAGAAGGCCTTCTTAAACAAACAATGTAAAGAAACAGAGGAAAGCAAGAGAATGGGAAAGACTAGAGATCTCTTCAATAATTTGGAGATATCAAGGGAATATTTCATGCAAGGAGGGACATGATAAAGGACAGAAATGATAAGGACCTAACAGAAGCTGAAGAGATTAAGAAGCAGTGGCAAGAATATCTAGAAGAAATATATAAGAAAGGTCTTAATGACCGGGATAATCACAATGATGTAGTCACTCCCATAGAGCCAGACATCCTGGAGTTGAAGTCAAATGGGCCTTAGGAAGCATCACTGTGAACAAAGCTGGTGGACATGATAGAATTCCAGCTGAGTTATTTCAAATCCCAAAGAAAGATACTTTAAAGTGCTACTTTAAATATGCCAGCAAATTTGGAAAACCCAGCAGTGTCCACAGGACTGGAAAAGGGCAGTTTTCATTACAATCCCAAAGAGGGGCAATGCCAAAGAATGGTCAGACTGCCATACAATCATGCTCATTTTGCATGCTAGCAAGGTTATGCTCAAAATCCTTCAAGGTAGGCTTCAACATGAACCGAAAATTTCCAGATGTACAAATTGGGTTTTGATGAGGCAGAGGAATCAGAGATCAAATTGCCAACATTCACCGCATCATGAAGAAGGCAAGGAGTTTCAGAAAAATATCTGCTTCTGTTTCATTGACTATACTAAAGCCTGTGATTTTGTGGATCACTATAAACCATGGAAAATTCTTAGGTTTGGGAATGCCAGACCACCTTACCTGTCTCTGAGAAACTTATATGCATGTCAAGAATGAAGAGTTAGAACTGGACATGAAACAACTGACTGGCTCCAAATTGGTGAATGATTACCTCAAGGCTGTATATTGCTACCATGATTATTTAGCTTATATACAGAATACATCATGCAAAATGCTGACTGAATGAATCACAAGCTGGAATCAAGATTGCCAGGAGAAATATCAGCAACCTTAAATATGTAAATAATATGTTAATGGTAGAAAGTGAAGAGGAACTAAAGAGCCACTTGATGAGGGTGAAAGAGAGTGAAAAGTTGTCTGAATCTCAATATCAGAAAAATTAAGATCATGGCATCTGGTCCCATTTCTTGATGGCAAATAGAATGTGAAAAATTTGAAGCAGTGATAGATTTTATTTTCTTGGGTTTCAAAATCACTGCAGGCAGTGATTGCAGTCATGAAATAAAAAGACACTTGCTCCTTGAAAAAAGAAAGCTATGACAAAACTAGAAAGCATATTAAAAGCAGAGACATCACTTTGTCAACAAAGGGCCAACAAGCCAAAGCTCTGATTTTTCCAGTAGTCATATATGGATGCAAGAGTTGGACCATACAGAAGGCTGAGTACTGAAGAACTGATGCTTTCAAATTGTGGTTCTGGAGAAGACTCCTGAGAGTCCCTTAGACTGCAAGGAGATCAAACCAGTCAATCCTAAAGGAAATCAGTCCTGAATGTTCATTGGAAGGACTGATGCTGAAGCTGAAGCTCCAATACTTTGGCCACCTGATTTGAAGAGCCAACTCACTGGAAAAGACTCTGATGCAGGGAAACTACTGGTTAAGTCAGTATGAGAAGGAGGTGACACATTTCTAACAATAAGAGATGGTTAGGTAGTGTTAGCAACTCAACAGACATGAATTTGAGCAAACCCCAGAATACAGTGGAGGACAGAGGAGCCTGACATGCTACCATCCACAGGATTGCAAAAAGTCCAACGTGACTAAGTGACTGAGAAACAAGCCTACTTTAGAGCACAGCCCAGCATGGGACAGACACCATTTCAAAAGCTGTATACCTAGAGCAATATTTGGTGCCATGGAGACAAAGATTTAAAATGAGAAATCCTGCAGACAGATTTTCCCTAGGAATATAGAGAAAATCCATAATATTGGAGAACTGGCAGCATTTATGTGTTGGGGTCTTTGGAAATTCATTAATTCATTCAATAAATATTAATCAAATTCCTTGATAACTGGCTCATAATGATTCTTTTCTAAATTTAAGAAATGCTCCCTTACTTCACAGGATACTGAAGGGCTGTCATATACAGAAACTTTGAAGGAGACTGAAGTATCATCTTTCCTTTTCCCTCCCCTTCTCTCCTTCCCTCTTGTATCCACCCTTTCTCTTCTTTCACTTTCACTTTCACTTTCCTTCCATTCCTTTCCCTTTCTTTTAGGAAAATAAGTTAGGGAGAAGATTTTCATTAAAATTCCTTTTCCTTCTTTAGGTCTGTGGTTCTCAAACAATGGAACAAGTGATATAAATCTTATACAAAGAAGCTTTAGATGGTAAACAGACATGGCATTATTAATAGTGTCGAGATACATGGCAAGAAGGTTTTTTTTATTTCCCATTTTCTTTATCTCTTTGCCTTCAACTTTTAAAAGTTTTAATAATAGTAATGAAAAGGCTGTAAAAATAATAATACAAAAATAGCCCCCTACCTTCACAAGTCTCCTCAGAGACAACCACTCTCTTCATTTTGTTGTTGTTGTTTTTGTTTAGTTGCAAGTCTTGTCTAATTCTTGCAGTCCCATGAGTTGTAGCCCACCAAACTCCTCTGTCCATGGGAATTCCCAGGCAAGGCTACTGGAATGGGTTGCCATTTCCTCCTCCAGGGGATCTTCTCTACTCAGGAATCAAACGCATGTCTCCTGATTGGCAGGCAGGTTCTTTACCACTAAGCCACCAGGGAAGTCCTTTCTTTTAACTATTTTTAATAGTGTGGAATTTCATGTTATAATAAAAAGGTTCCATACAATATACTCTTTTGGTTCAATTTATAGTTTATCTTTGGATACTTTATAATTGATAAAATTGTTACATGAATTTTAAAAAAGATATGTGTACAGATTCTCTAATGCTCTTTGCTTGGCTTAATCTTCCTCCTCTTGAATATGGGCTAGAATTTGTAACTCACTTCTGACAAATGGAATAAACCAGAAGTGACAGTGCTCAGCTTTGGAGATCAGGTCATAGAAAGGTCCTGTGGCCTACACTGTGACCTTTCTCTCTCTTGTCTGGCTCTGTCTGTCTGTCTCTCAGATCACTGGCACTAAGAGAAGATGGCCACCATTGTGTCCCACATGGTGAGAAACCAAGGCTTCCTGACAGCCGCCATGAGACTGAGCTTGAAGTGGATCTTTCAGCCCAGCCAGATCTGCAGATGACTGTAAACCCAGCCAGCATCTGGACTATAACCTCATGAGAGACCAGGAGCCAGAGCCATCTAGCTAAGCTGCTCACAAATTCTTGATCCACGGGATGTGTGAGGAGATTAAATATCGGGTTGGCCAGAAAGTTTATTCAAGATTTTCCATAAGATGTTATGGAAAAACCCAAATGAACTTTTTGGCCAACCCAATATGTATTGTTTTAAGATGCAAAATTTGAGGGTAATTTGCTATTGCAACAATAGATAACAAAGTACTTTAAAACCATTTTCCCCATACTCCTAATACAGTTACCTGACATTTACAGTTAATCAATGACATCTCCTTATTTCATTATTCCTAATTAGATATAATTCACTAAGCCAATTATTGTATTATCTTTCCTTTTATAACTTTTGTTTTTCCTGGAATTAATAATTGCCATTATTCTACCAGACATAGTTACCTATGTATCCATCCTCATTACTTTTCCAAATACTTCATCAGATCTACCATATACGTTCCAGAAGTTTCATTTGTTCCAAGTGGCATATCACAATAGATCATCTAACAATTACTTATTTTTGCCTCCACAAAGTCTCTTCTCCCAGAGTTATTGTCTTCTTGCTCCAAAACAGATATCCTTTCTCTAGGCCTGTCATCCTGGGTCATGTCTTTCCTTAATTCCAGGCTTTTATTCACTGCTTTTGTGTGTCACAGTACCTTCTTCTTGGACCTTATCTCCCTTGTCTGGGTGCCATTACTTCTTTTACAAGAGAACATTATGTAATAACCTCTAAAGTATGGTTACATGGGTGAAAATTATGTGGATTTAGATGTATAAAAATATTGAATTTATCTAAGATTCTAAATTAGAGTCCCTTGGACTGCAAGGAGATCAAACCAGTCCATCCTAAAGAAAATCAGTCCTGAAGATTCATTGGAAGGACTGATGCTGAAGCTGAAACTCCAATACTTTGGCCACCTGATGTGAAGAAATGACTCATTGGAAAAGACTCCGATGCTGGGAAAGATTGAGGGCAGGAGGAGAAGGGAACGACAGAGGATGAGATGGTTGGATGGCATCACCAACTCAATGGACATGAGTTTGAGCAAACTCCAGGATTTGGTGATGGACAGGGAGGCCTGGTGTGCTGCAATCCAAGGGGTCATAAAGAATCGGACATGACTGAGCAACTGAACTGAACTGAATTGATTAATTAGGAGAAGACATTCCATGTGAAGATTTCTTTTAATTATTGAAATATTTTTCTTCCAGACTTCTCTTATTTTATTTTACAGTTTAGTTTTCCTCAGTCAGAAATCATATCCAATATACAAAGATGTGAATAGACAATATACATTTAATGTATTGTAAAAAGATTTTAATTTCAGAAGCAATGTGGATATGAGCCTATTTCAGTTTTAAAACTTCTATTCTCACTTCTAAAATGCCCACAATACTTCTTTATGTATTTATTTTAGTATTCATTCACCTGCCAGTCTCCATGAAAATGTCAACTCTTTGCTAATTTTCAGTTGATACTATTTCATCAAGCTTGATTTACAAGGGAAAATTAATGGTTCAGAAATTTTATGACTACCTTTATACCTGCTCAAGATGTCTGAACTGGAAGTTCTTTGCTGGGGAAGATAGAACCCAGTTCCAGACTCATGTAACTTAAAACAAGCCAACCCAACTTTGTGCACCTCAGTGTCCTTATGTCAACAATGACATGTTTCATAGATGATCTGGAAAACAAGGGACTTCTCAAGTCTAATGTCCAAATGGGAATGGTAGACTTTACTTTAAGTCTCAATTTTCCCTTCTCTGATCTTAGAGGTTATAATTATTCAGAAAATATTGGGGATGAGAACTCAGGTTTTCTAGTATGCACTGCTACCCTTGAGGTTCATAATTCACATGCTCCATGTAAATCACTTATTTTCCTCATTTATGAGACATTTTAGCTTCCTTCCTTATATATTAAGGGCAGTATTACTTGCCACTGTGATGTGAAACATGAGTTACCATGGAAATAAAGCAAAAAATATAAACTATCATGTCAGTGTAAATAGCTAAGTAAGTCAGACATCATTGCTATTAGCTATTTCTGTTCTACACTCTGTAAGAGAAGAATTCAGAACTGCCCAAGTTACGTTGGTGGGCCCACCAAGTCCCTGCAGGAACCAGAATGCTGGTCCTTCCCCACTGTCTCTCCTTCCTCTGCCACACACACTGTATTTCTCTCACTGACTCCCCACCGGCCTGTACCTCAAGCCCCGAACCTCCCAGACAAAAGCATGGTTGTTTTCAGAGACCGATAGGGGCCTACGCTGGCTCATCTTTAACTAACTTCATCTGTCTGCCTTCATCTCCTATGACTTACTCTCCCTTTCATTCCCAGCCACATCAGAATCCTTTGCACTGGCTGTTCCATCTTCCTGGAAGGTGCTTTCCCAAGGTACCTCCTTCAGGTCTTCAGGGAAAACACCATCACCATGGGACTGCCCTGGCCATGCCATGCAAGGCTTTAATCCTCTGTCTTGAGTCTGGACATGCCCCCTCCTGCATTCTTTCCCTTCTTTAGCACTGGGCTGCCATCTATGGGGTTGCAAAGAGTTGGACACGACTGCAGCAACTTAGCAGCAGCAGCAGTATACTACATGTTTTATCCTATATGGTATGTATATTCTCA
The DNA here is from genome assembly GCF_014754425.2 of Oryx dammah. Classification (NCBI taxonomy): domain Eukaryota; kingdom Metazoa; phylum Chordata; class Mammalia; order Artiodactyla; family Bovidae; genus Oryx; species Oryx dammah. The sequence continues at coordinate 77,166,225 of NW_024070194.1, forward strand.
CCAAAAGCTCCAGAAAGTGAGGGTTTCTATATGTTTTATTAACACTATATAGTCTAGGGATTCTGGTGAATGTTTTCTGTAATGGTCCAAATAGTAAATATTTTAGACTTGGTGGGCCATATGGTCTGTTACAACTAGTCATACAATATGTAAATGAATAAATGATATGGCTGGATTCCAACAAATATTATGAACACCAAAATTTAAATTTTATATAACTTTCAAGTGTCATATATATTATTCTTCTTTTGATTTCTTTCTCTACTACTTAAAAGTATTAAAACCATTCTTAGCTAGTAAGCCATCCAAAAGCTGACAGCAAGCCAGAATTGGCCCATGGTTCAGAGTATGCAGACCACTGCTTTCAAGGAATTCTCAGTGTTGTTCAGTTCAGTTCAGCCACTCTGTTGTGTCCAGCTCTTTGAGACTCCATGGATTGCAGCATGCCAGGCTTCCCTGTCCATCACCAACTCCTGGAGCTTACTCAAACTCATGTTTATTGAGTTGATGATGTCATCTAACCATCTCATCCTCTGTCGTCCCCTTCTTCTCCTGCCTTCAATCTTTCCCAGCATCAGGATCAAATGAGTCAATACTTCGCTTCAGGTGGCCATTGTATTGGAGATTCAGCTGCAGCATCAGTCCTTCCAGTGAATATTCAAGACTGACTTCATTTAGTTGGATCTCCTTGCAGTCCAAGGGACTCTCAAGAGTCTTCTCCAACTCCACAGTTCAGAAGGATCAGCATGTTGTAGGTATAAAGTAAATATCAGTTAAATGAGTGGGTTGCATACTCAGTCACTCAGTCGTGTTGGACACAACTTAGCGACCCCATGGCTATAACGCATTAAGTGCCTCTGTCCATGGGATTCTGCAGGGAAGAATACTGGAGAGAGTTGCCATTACCTACGCTAGGGGATCTTTCTGACCTAGGGATCGAACCTCATCTCTTGTGTCTCCTGCACTGGTAGGCAGGTTCTTACCAGCTGAGCCACTGGGAAGCCCCAGTGAATATAAAGATAGGAGCAATGTTAACAAATGAATATTTAATAACAAAAACAAATCATGAACTATATCAGATGAGAACTGAAATTAAATAATCTAAGAAATACTTAATATATTTCTTTACTTTATCATGTGCACTATTGCACTCATCTCACACACTACCAAAGTAATGCTCAAAATTCTCCAAGCCAGGTTTCAATAGTACATCAACCATGAACATTCAGATGTTCAAGTTGGATTTAGAAAGGACAGAGGCACCAGAGATCAAACAGCCAACATCTGCTGGATCATTGAAAAAGCAAGAGAGTTCCAGAAAAAAAAATCTACATTTGTTTTATTGACTATGCCAGAATCTTTGACTGTGTGGATCACAACAAACTGTGGAAAATTCTTAAACAGATCAGAATACCAGACCACCTGATCTGCCTCCTGAGAAATCCATATGCAGGTCAAGAAGCAACAGTTGGAATTGGACAAGGAACAACAAACTAGTTCCAAATTGGGAAAGAAGTTCGTCAAGGCTGTGACAATTCACCCTGCTTATTTAACTTATGTGCAGAGTACATCATGAGAAACGCTGGGCTGGATGAAGCACAAGCTGAAATCAAGATTGCTGGGAGATATATCAATAACCTCAGATATGCAGATGACACCACCCTTATGACAGAAAGTGAAGAAGAACTAAAGAGCCTTTTGATGAAAGTGAAAGAGGAGAGTGAAAAAGTTGGCTTATATCTCAACATTCAAAAAACTAAGATCATGGCATCTGGTCCCATCACTTCATGGCATGTAGATGGGGGAACAGTGGAAACAGTGTCAGACTTTATTTTTTTATTTTATTTTTCCAAAATCACGGCAGATGATGATTGCAGCCACAAAATTAAAAGACGCTTACTCCTTGGAAGGAAAATTATAACCAACTTAAACAGCATATTAAAAAGCAGAGACGTTATTTTGTCAGCAAAGGTCCATCTAGTCAAGGCAATGATTTTTCCAGTAGTCATGTATGGATGTGAGAGTTGGACTATAAAGAAAGCTGAGTACTGAAGAATTGATGCTTTTGCACTGTGGTGTTGGAGAAGACTCTTGAGAGTCCCTTGGACTGCAAGGAGATCCAACCAGTCCATCCTAAAGGAGATCAGTCCTGAAGATCTATTGGAAGGACAGATGCTGAAGCTGAAACTCCAATACTTTGGCCACCTAATGTAAAGCACTGACTCATTTGAAAAGACCTGATGCTGTGAAAGATTGAGGGCAGGAGGAGAAGGGGATGACAGAGGATGAGATGGCTGGGTGGCATCACCGACTGAATAGACATGAGTTTGGGTAAACTCCAGGAGTTGGTAATGGACAGGGAGGCCAGGCATGCTGCAGTTCTTGGGGTTGCAAAGAATCGGACTTGACTGAGTGACTGAACTGAACTGAAGATACACAGATGACACCACCCTTATGGCAAAAAGTGAAGAAGAACTAAAGAGCCTCTTGAAGAAAGTAAAAGAAGGGAGTGAAAATTTTAGCTTAAATCTCAACATTCAGAAAACTAAGATCATGGAATCTGGTCCCATCACTTCATGGCAAATAGATGGGGAAACAGTGACAGACTTTACATTTTTGGTCTCTAAAATCACTGCAGATGGTGACTGCAGCCGTGAAATTAACAGGACCCCTGCTCCTTGGAAGAAAAGCTATGACCAACCTAGAGAGCATGTTAAAAAGCAGAGACACTGCGTTACCAAAAGCAGTCTGTCTAGTCAAAACTGTGGTTTTTCCAGTAGCCATGTATGGATTTGAGAGTTGGACTATAAAGAAAGCTAAGCACCAAAGAACTGATGCTTTTGAACTCTGGTGTTGGAGAAGACTCTTGAGAATTCCTTGGGCAGCAAAGAGATCCAACCAGTCCATCCTGAAGGAGATCAGTCCTGAATATTCCTTGGAAGGACTGATGCTGAAGCTGAAACTCCAATACTTTGGCCAGCTGATGCAAAGAACTGACTCATTTGAAAAGACCCTCATGCTAGGAAAGTTTGAAGGCAGGAGGAGAAGGGGACGACAGAGGATGAGATTGTTGGATGACATCACCGACTTGATAGACATGAATTTGAGTAGGCTCCGGGAGTTGGTGATGGACAGGGAAACCTGGCGTGCTGCAGTCCATGGGGTCACAAAGTCAGACACAACTGTGTGACTGAACTCACTGACTGACTCTATCATTATTAATCTGACAGATGAAACTATATCAATGTTTGATGAAAATATATCAGTGAGTCTATCAATAAAAGAAATTGAATAGAGATTATAGACATTTGCTGATTTTACATGCTACACCTGGAAAGCAAAAGTTTTCAAGTATTGAAAGAACGTCTATGAAGTTTTGTCATTTTTTTTTTTCAAACGGGTGCACATTTGTTGTCATTCTTCACACTGAAGTAGGGACTATGTCCACTCAGTTTGAACCTTGGTGGCCTTGTGACTGCTCTAACTACTAAATAGATGCTGTGTGAGTTCTGAGACTAGCCCATTAAGGCCATGCAATTTCCCCCATCACCTAGGTGCTCACTCTTTAAATGCTTCCATTTGGAAACCACATCTCAGAATCCAGTCACCATGTTGTGAAGAAGCACAAGCCATTTGGAGAAGTGATGTGTAAGTGCTCAAGTTGACGGTCCCACTGGAGCTGAGTCTTCAGTTTATCCCAACCTGAGTTCCAGCAGCCCCCAGGGGATGACAACCCTTCACACTGTCCCAGACACAGTTTCCCTGGCTAAGGCCCCAGATGTCAGGAAGCATAGGCAAGCCATTCTCACTGTGCTCTGACTGAATACCTGGCCAAAGAAATCCACACACAGAATAAAATGGTAGCTGTTGACTGACTCCTTACTGTGGGTGGTTTTTTATTTTGCTATAGTTCCTAGAAAAAATTAATCTTGATATCAGACCAAAAAGAAAATTTCAATATAATTCAATAAAATCAAAGAAAAAAATTTAGATAGCTCATGAAAATGACTAGAAATTAGAGCACAAATAAAGTACAAAATCTAAATTTACTTTAGCAATAGTGCCTTGAAAAGTAATTCAGTGAAGAACATGAGACTAGGTACAATAGTTTCCTTAAATATAAATAAATTGAAGTTTTAGAGAGTACCAATGAGCACAATAATGGAATACAGAGAAGAAAAGGAAATTCTGAAAAAGCCTCTGGCTCAGAACCACACATTTTGTTTGATTATTTCCATGACCAACCGTTATGAAATTCTGCAGCTTTTACCAATATTAACATTATTTCTTCCTTTAAAGTGCCACAGACAGACTGAATTCATCTTTTCTCACCTTCTCAGCTTCATTAATTGAATAACTTCTCTACGATTTCAAGCCTTTTAGTCTTCAAAACAGCTCTCCCTCTGCTTCCAGACTCTTTTATTTTAAGCGTAAGTGTATAGGCTGCATCATATCAGTTCCCTATTCCAAAAATTTCAACTAGATCCCTTGTGTATAAATAAGTCTAAAACCTTTAACATGGCAATCAAGGTGTTCAAAGACTACCCTCAAAACACTTATCCAGTCTCATTCCCTGTTAAGACACCCACCTTCTATTCACATAGTATATTTGCTGTTGATAGTGTGGGTGTTAGTTGAGTACATCATTCGCTCACATTACCTTAGCCAAGGATGTTCATAATAGAGAGGAAAAGAGTGAAGAATCTGGAAATTTATAGTTCTAGAAAGGATTATATTGGAGGTAATTCACAGAATGCAAATCAAATGATCATATTTTTTTTTTTTTAAAAAGGACTTGATTGGACATGTGTATGAAAAGTTGAGGAATATCTGGCTTTAGGTAGGGTGTTGTCTAGGGATTCATGCAATGTCCCCAGTCTCTCTCCACCTTTCCAGCTCTTGGTACAGCCTTCCTCTGTGTGGGCTTCATACCCAGGTAATCTCTCTGCAAGTACTGATTCCTAGAAGTTCTGGGATTACATCTCAACATCTTCACTTGGCAACACCAGTAGTAAGCCTCTTTTTTCCCTAATAGTTGCAACAGAAGGCCTGGAGTTGGTTTCTATTGGCCTAGATTGAGTTGCAATTCCATCCCTACAACTAGGCAGGAGGAATCCACTGCTCCATCAGACTGAGAAAAATGGATCTAGCAGTAGAGTCAACGCAACTGCAACATGCAGAATAGATGGGAAAAGGATAGTTACCCCAATACAGTGTCACATCAGGGAGAGAGATGAATGCAAGACCCACATGGACAACATCAAATATTGTACAACTTATCAAAACTTGTTGAAATAGCATACTTTTGAGTGTAGAAAAGAAACTATTTTAAGAAGCATCCTCAGGAGCTATCTTTGAACACTTACTCATGAAACATAAAAGGGAATTACTTGGTCTTTGCAGCTGTAGAGCGTTAATGGGCTCAGGGCTCATGAGTGGCAGTGATGAGAGAGAACTTTGTTTTTGTTTTTCCAAAAAATAGGACAAGTTTACCATCAATAGAGGGTGTGAATGGAGCAGAATCCAGGAGAATTAGCAGAGTTAGCAGAAGCATTTGGCTTTATCAAAGGCTGTAGGGTCTTGAGTAGGGTTTCAGCCGGCACTTGCATAGCTGGCTGGATATATCTAGAATGCAGTGGACACATTCAGTTGTCCCAGGAAATTTACCTTTATCTATTCACATGTCAATTTCCAGGGTTTTGAGTTAATCAGAAAGCACATCCATGTCAATCCTTGTCTAGGACAGTCACTAGTATAGACCAATCTATAGCATAGGCCTACAGTGCAATTGTTAAATACGGGATTCAGCACATGACTTAGACTTCAGTCCTCACTATACATTTAACTTTGCACAAATAATCTACTGAATAATTCTGAAACTGCTTTTCTTCACCTGTATGAGAAATAATAATATATCCATACCCTTGACAATGCTTAAAGACCAAGCAAGGATGCTTAATCTAAAGCAGGATTAAAGTGGCCATTAGTATTATTATTAGGCATTCTGGGTTTTTCTGATAATTTGGATAAGAAATGCTTTTTCTTACTTGGCTTTGAAAACTTTACAATGTAGGAAGGGAAAAAAATCAGCAAACAAATTAGGTATTAACCTAAATACATAATAATATCAATTTGAACTCAATCTGGTAACTTATTTTAATTTAAAATCAATCTTATTTTACTCTAGAAATAGTAATTTGATTTCAATTCTTTCTCTCACCACCCACTCCTTATCCCCTCCCCATAAACTATTTTTATTAAGTATTATCAATTTGTCTGATGAGTTGTTCATGCAAAACAAAAGTTTCTCTCATTTCTTGTCATAGTGTCTGCTTAAGAAATGACTCTGTGCAGAGTTTAGAGAAAAAAAAACAGTTACTAGAATATTAAAGCAACACAGTTGGTTAAAATATCACACCTTGCCTGTTTCTTTGGCAAGCTCAATGAGGAAGCAAAGATGAAATATTAACATGTGTTTTTCACATGAATATGATGAGGAAAAAATAACTTTTTTTCACTTACATTTGATATTTTTAAAATCTTCAAAATGTATCTTGATGTTTCTCCTAAATAATAGCTTGAACAACCCAGTATAGAGTACTTCATAAATAGGGTTCTGAAAAGTATAACATTATCTTGACAAAGGAAGGAAAACCAAACACTTCTCCTAGTGTTCAGGAAGTCTGTCCTGAGTTGAAAGATTTGGGTTTTACATATCTAGCTTTTGAAGAAATATGGACTCAAAATTAGAGACTCCTCCAATGTCTCCTAAATATTAAAACCTCTCAAATTCATTTTTATTTGGTGGAGAACTTTATGGTTTAGGTAGTTTATCCACATGAGATCAAGTCATCTATTTTTTTAAAACATTACAATTTCATTGAAATATCATTCATATACCATAAAATTCACAAAATTAAACAATTCAGTGGATTTAAATATATTCACAGAGTTATGCAACCATCACCACAATTTACTGTTGGAATATCTTCATCATCCCCCAAAGAAACCTCATTCCCTCCTCCCACCAGCCCCTGGAAATCCACTAATCTATTTTCTGCCTCTGTGGATTTGCCTCTTCTGGATATTGCATATAAATGAAATTATATAAAACATGGTCTTCTGTGGCTGGCTTCTTTCACTTAATATGTCTTCAAGGTTCATTCCTATTACGTGAAGACATACAGATGGCCAACAGGCAAATGAAAAAAATGCTTAACTTCACTAATCATCAGAGAAATGCAAATCAAAACTACAATGAGATTTCACCTCACACCTGTCAAAATGGCTACTGTCAAAAAGTCTATATATAATAAATGTTGACAAGGATGTGCAGGAAAGGGAATCCTATTTTACTGTTAGATTATAAATTGGTTCAGCCACTATGAAAAATAGTAGAGAAGTTTCTCAAAAAATTAAAACCAAACTACCACATGATCCAACAATTCTACTGCTGGGTATATATCCAAAGAAAACAAAAGCACTAATTCAAAAAGACACACATGCTCCAATGTTCATGAGCGTGTGCTAAGTCACTTCAGTCATGTCCAATTCTTTGTGACCCTATAGACTATGACCCTCCCCCCAGACTCCTCTGTCCTTGGGATTCTCCAGGCAAGAATACTGGAGTGGGTTGCCATGCCCTCCTCTAGGGGATCTTCCCCATCCAAGGATCAAACCCCTGCATTTCTTACATCTCTTGCATCGGCAAGCAGGTTCTTTAACACTATTGTCACCTACACACACACACACACACACACACACATATGTAATGGAATATTTCTCAGCCATAAAAAAAGAATGAATTTCTGCCATTTGCAACAGTGTGTATGGACTTGGAGGGTATTTTGCTTAGTGAATTGTCAGACAGAGAAAGATAAATACTGGATAGAGTCAATTACATGTAGAATCTTATAAATGGAACAAATAAATGAATATAACAAAACAGAAACAGACTCACAGGTATAGAGAACAAAGTAGCCGTTCCCAGAGAGGAGAGTGAAGAGGGGCAGAGCAAGATAAGAACAGGGGATTATGAGCTACCAAGTATTAAGGGTAAAGTCAATAAGCTACTAGGACATATCATAGAGCACAGGGAATGTGGCAAATGTTTTCTAATAACTTTAAATGGAATATAATCTATACGAATATTGAATCATTATATTGTACACCTGAAACTAATGTAATACTATAAATCAACTATACTTCAAAAGAAATGAAAACATAGAAGTTTTAAATTTTAATGAAGTCTCATTCATCTTTTTTTCTTTTGACACTTGTACTTTTGGTATCATATCTGAGCAGACTGTGCCTAATCCAAAGTCTCAAGATTTTACTACTATATTTTCTTCCAAGAGTTTAATAGTTTTACCTCTTACGTTTAGGTCTGTAATCCATTTTTAATTAAATTTTTGTGTATGGTGTAAAAAGCAGGTCCAAGCTCATTCTATTGCATGTGATATCCAGTTGTCTAGGCTCCATTTACATGAACAGACTATTATTTTCCCAATGAATGATCTTGGCACCATCATGCAATGTTTATTCCTTGAACTAGTTATGTCAAATCTAAATAACCTAATCAAGTTGTTTGGAACTGTGGTAAATCTTGATTGTTAAACTTTTCCTCATGAGGTTTTTTTTTTTTTTTCTAATTTGATAGACTTTTAAAAAGCAAAGATAATTCCTCAATCCTGAACTTCAACTGGACTTCTGAATTATCTCCTAAAGAAACCTAATTTTCACTATCTTTGAAAGTTTTTGGAAATGTCTATTGAGTTTCTTGAATAGTGCTGAACAAATCTTTGTCTCTATTAGTTGGAGAGCTGAAAATCCTAACTAATGCTCCCTCATGAATTTTATAGTTGACAAAATCTGACAAAACCTTCCCAGTTCAGTCTTTAATCTCAGTTTAATAATCCAGTTCTTTTTGTTCTGGTGCTATCTCAAGGCAGATTTGATGTACAGAGCATTGCAAAGCATTACCTGGGTAAATATATGTGAATATAAACAGATGCAAGTATTTTAGCAAGAATGTTTTTAGTACAAGGCATGGAACAATGAAGAGAGTCACGAGAAATTCTGTGAATTGAAAAACTCATCATGTATTGAAAGATATATTTATTAAATATGCACTATTAATTAAATATTTTCTGTTCATATCTCAATGATTTTATCCACTTTGATCTTATTAGTATTCACAAGCTTCCTATGAGATGTTAGGCAAAATGCTCCTATTTATAGAATGTGTTATTCTTTGGCCTTTATTATGTAACTAAAGTCCAAAACATAAAACAATGACCACTTGTTTAGCTCACTGTTCTATGATTTGGCTGGATAGTGCATCTGGCCTTGGATTGTTTAACTGGTCTTGGTCAGGCTCACTCAGGAATCTATGGCCAGTAAGCAGGTCAGCTGGTGGCTAGATCTTTCTGTAAAGCCTTACTTGTATCCTAGATGTTGAGCATCTCTTGGGGACCACATGCTTCTCATCACTCAGCAGTCTGCTCAGCTTTCCTCATATAGAAGTCTCAGATTCTGGGCTTGCCTGGTGGCTCAGTGGTAAAGAACCCACCTGCCAATGCAGGCGGCACAGGTTCAGTTCCTGATCCAGGAAGATGCCACATGTCTAAGAGTAACTAAGACCCTGCACCACCACTACTGAGCCTGTGCTCTGGAGCCAGGGAACCACGACTACTGAGCCTGCGTGGCCGAGAGCCCGTGCCCAGCAAGAGAAGTCACCCCAATGAGAAGCCCATGAGCCACAGCTAGAAAGTGGGTCCAGGTGCCGCAACTAGAGAAAAGTCCATACAACAGCAAACACCCAGCACAGCCCCAAATAAAGAAAATTAAATATATATATGCATAAAAAAATAAAACCTCAGGTTCCAAGAGTAGCAGAGGTAAACCCCAATTTACAAGTATTTTTCAAGCCTCTTGAATCATATTTGCTACTATTCCACTAGCCCCAGCAAGTTACAGGGCCTGCTAAATCCAGGGGATGAGAAAAATCAACCTCTAAGAGAAAAGAGCTGCAAAGCATGAGGCTAACTCGGCAATCTAAAGAGGAAGCAAAACAAGGTTATTTCATAGGGGCACCAAAATAAGGTCTTTAACATGGGACCTCTGATGGTGAGTTTTGTGTATGGGCTACTACTTAAGCTTTTCTGCTACTTGGTAATTTAACAATGATTTTTGTCTTAATCGAGAATTTATGTTTTAGTTATTATCTTTATGGATGTAATGCAAAGAAAGAAAGAAAGCACAAGGAATAAAAGAGGCACGAAATGAAAAGGAAGATACTCCCTAACATCCTTCTCATTCCTCACTCTTCAGACGCAACAATTTTTGTTTATTCTACCTTTAGGCCTTTGCATGTAATACTAAGTAAAATGGTTGTACCTTGGTGTCTGGATTTATCAACACTAAACAGTGTCTGTTCTATTTTTATAGTGACACAAGAAATATTTATTTTCTCCATATCTCCTCCATCTACATTCTCTTTCTCCTTCTATGCTTGCTAATTACATTTTTAAAAATTTTAAATCACATGCTAAGCTCTCTATTTTAGACACATCGGCTTTAAGCTGTACCTCTCAATTTCTCACCATAGAAGATGAGGCATTAATGTTCTTTGCACTTGGTTCTCACAGCTCGCATCATCGCTACCACTTGGCAGAAGCCGCCAAGCATTACCTCACATTGACAATACTATGAAGTAATTATACTCTGATCTCTATTCATAATAAGGTTTTGCATCCATAGTTTGGTTCTGAAAATCATAACCCAGTGGTAAAAAATATGATGATTATGCACAAATCAGTGATGTGATTGAATTCACAAAGAAGTAATCCTATGCCCCTTAACCTGAATTACTTGAAGGGAAATGTTTCAATCAAAGTCTGAAGTATCCTATTACACTCCATCATCCGTTCAATATAAAGACACATCATTTTGCTTTGAATTTGTAACATAATTTTCCTCTACAACTTTATAAGTCTCTTGGAATTTTGTTGCATTTCTTTTTTCTTGTCAGAAACAATTTGTATTTTATCACATTACTTAAAACATCCACTTGCCTTATTGTGCTACTTATAGGAAGATATAAAATGCTTCTAGGTCAAAAGCACAGCTGTCTTATTATTTCTTTTTATTGTTCTCCTGAGTTAGCTCTATTGTTTCCTAAGGCCTTTGAATTTCTCCTGGATTCTTTTAGAAGTGGTGTAGAAGAGGTGAATTTAATGCATCCTTACATGAATGAATAAATCTTTTATTTCCTAGAATTCTGGTCTTCTGTTTTTTTCCCTCAAAATTTTGAAGACATAATTACACCATCTTTTAAGATACAAGGCTGCTGCTGTGAGAATTTTAATGCCAATCTAATTCTTTAGTATGTAATTCAGTTCCTGTTTATTTAAAAAATTTTAATTAGGTATAATATGCATATAGAAAAGAAGACAAATTACAGCTTGATGAATTATCTCAAAAATGATCCCATAAGTAAAATCACAACACTAGTCAAAAAATAAAACACTAACTCTGCCTCAGAAGCCCTTTCATGCTCCTTTCTCAATTATCACCCTCTCCTTCTCATAAGGCATCATCATCCTGATTTCTATAGTCTTGCTGTTTTATAAACTTACATTCATAGAAACAAAATACTACATATTCTTTCATGGCTGACTCCCATCCCTCAAAATTTGGTTTGTGAGATTTATCCATGTTGTTGCTTATTAAAGTGGCTTATTTATTTCTGTTTCTGAAGAGTATTTAATTTTATTCTTGTTCTTATTCAGTCACTCAGTCATGTCCGACACTTTGAGACCCCATGGACTGTAGCACACCAAGTATCCCTATCCTTCACCATCTCCCAGAGTGTGCTCAAACTCATGTTCTTTGAGTCGGTGATGCCATCCAACCACCTCATCTTCTGTTGTCCTTTCTTCTGCCTTCAGTCTTTCCCAGCATCAGGGCCTTTTCCAATGACTTGCCTTTTTGCATCAGGTGGCCAAAGTATTGGAGCTTCAGCTTCAGCATCAATATTTCCAATGAATATTCAGGGTTGATCTCCTTTAGGATGGACTGGTTGGATTTGCTTGTTGTCCAAGGGATTTTCAAGCATCTTCTCCAACACCACAGTTCAAAAGCATCAATCAGCCATATGTGTACATATGTCTCCTCCCTCCTGAACCTTCCTCCTTGGTTTTTTAAATGTTGAGTTTTAAGCCAGCTTTTTCACTCTCCTCTTTCACTTTCATCAGGAGGCTCTTTAGTTCTTCCTCACTTTCTGCCATAAGGGTAGTGTCATCTGCATATCTGAAGTTATTGATATTTCTCCTGGCAATCTTGATCCCAGCTTGTGCTTCATCCAGCCTGGTGTTTCACATGATGTACTCTGCATATAAGTTAAATAAGCAGGTGACAATATACAGCCTTGATGTACTCCTTTCCCAATTTTGAACTAGTCCATTTTTCCATGTCCAGTTCTAACTATTGCTTCTTGCCTGCATACAGTTTTCTTAGGAGGCAGGTAAGGTGGTCTGATAATCCCATCTTTTGAAGAATTTTCCATAGTTTGTTGTGATCCACATAGTCAAAGACTTTGGCACAATCAATAAAGCAGAAATAGTTGTTTTTCTGGAACTCTCTTCCTTTTTTGATGATCCAGTGGATGTTGGAAATTTGATCTCTGGTTCCTCTGCCTTTTCTAAATCCAGCTTGTACATCTGGAATTTCTCAGTTCATATACTGTTGAAGCTTAGCTTGAAGGATTTTGAGTATTACCTTGCTAGCATGTAAAATGAGTGCAATTGTGTGGTAGTTTGAACATTCTCTGGCATTGCCTTTTTTGGGGATTGGAATGAAAACTGACTGTTTCCAGTTCCATGACTACTGGTGAGTCTTCCAAATTTGCTAGCATATTGAGTGCAGCACTTTCACAGCATCATCTTTTAGGATTTGAAATAGTTCAGCTGGAATGCCATCACCTCCACTAGCTTTGTTTGTAGTGATGCTTCCTAAGGCCCACTTAACTTCACATTGCAGGGTTTCTGGCTCTAGGTGAGTGATCACACCATCATGGCTACCCAGGTCATTAGATCTTTTTTTTGTATAGTTCTGTGTATTTTTGCCACCTCTTCTTAATTTAATTGTATAAATATTCAAACATTTATCCTTACTAATATTTAAACACATTTGGGCTTTTTCCCAGTCTGGCTATCAAAAATAAAGTTATTAACAACTCTTTTTGGTACACATATATCCACATCTCTAGTGTTTTCTCTTTCATTGCATCTAGAGCATAGAATGTGATCACGTTGTTTTAGGAGATATTATCAACCACTTTCAAAGTGGTTGCACCAGTATCGCTCCTACCAGCAACATAGGAAAATTCTAGTTCCTCTAAACCTTCAACTCTTTCTATTGCAGTCTATTTAATTGTGGTTATTCTGACTATTGTGTAATGGTATATTGTTTTTCAAATTTTAATTGAGTATCTTTTTAATACCTGGATTGGCTGCTCATTTTATGGATGATCAAGTCTTTTGGTCATTTTCCCTGTTGGGTTGATACACTTTTATTTTGTAGGAGCTCTTGACATATCTGAAGAGAACACCCCACTTGGTCAAATGTGTAGCAATTATCTTCTTCCATTATTTGGCTTGCCTTTTATATTCTTTTAAAGATGCTTGGAAAGATTGAGGGCAAGAGGAGAAGGGGATGGCAGAGGATGAGATGGTTGGATGGCATCACTGATTCAATGGACATGAGTTTGAGCAAACTCTAGGAGATGGTGAAGGACAGGGAAACCTAGTGTGCTGCAGTCCATGGGGTCACAAAGAGTCAGACACAATTTAGCACTTGAACAGCAAAATGATACATTTTAATGAATAGAAATAATTGATTTCATCAATTCATTGCTAGTGCTTTTTGTATGCTCTTTAAGTTCCTTTCACTTAGGTCAAGAAGATATTTTGTTTGTGGTCTTGAAGTTTTGCTCTTTATCCATTAACATTCTCATCTATAGTCACCTGGAATTGATTTTTATGAAAGCAGGAGTCAAGATTCAAATTTTCTATACTGATATACAGTTAACCCTGTACTATTTATTCAAAGGAAAGACGGCCTTTGCCTCTGGGTTAAAAGCTTCCTTTGTCATAATCAAGAAACCATTAGTCTGTTTCTGGACTCTGTTTTCTTCCATATCAATGAGCCCTGGCACCATGCTACCCATTCATAATTTATGGTAGATTTAAACTGATATGGCAGGGATATTTAGTAGTGTAGGTCTTCAAACTCAGTATTTTTACACATTGTTTTTGTTATTCTTGACCTTTCAAATTTCCATATATATTTTAGAATCAGTATGCCAATTTCTACAAAATAACCTTTTATGGTTTTGATTGAAATTTTATTGAATATATGTATTTGAGAAGAATTGATCCCTTACCAATATTAGTTCTTCCTGTTTATGAAAATAGTATCATTATACATTTTTGTTGTTGTTCAGTCACTAAGTCTTGTCTGACTCTTTGTGATCCCATGGACTGTAACACACCAGGCTCCCCTGTCCTTCACCTTCTCCCATAGTTTGTTCAAATTTGTGTCCACGGAATGGGTGATATTATCTAATCATCTCATCCTCTGTCACCCCCCTTCTCCTCTTTCTCTCAATCTTTCCCAGCATCAGGGTCTTCTCCAATGAGTTGGCTCTTTACATAAGATGGACAAAATATTGGAACCTCAGCTTCAGCATCAGTCCTTCCAATGAGTATTCAGGGTTGATTTCCTTTAGGATTGACTGGTTTGATCTCCTTGCAGTCCAAGGGACTCTCAAGAGTCTTCTCCATCACAATTCAAAAGCACTAATTCCTTGGCACCCAGCCTTCTTTATGGCCCAACTCTTACATCCATACATGACTATTGGAAAAATGATAGCTTTTACTATATGGACCTTTGTTGGAAAAGTAATGTCTCTGCTTTTTAATATGCAGTCTAGGTTTGCCAAAGCTTTCCTTCCAAGGAGCAAGGGTCTTCTAGCAATAATGTCACAATAATTTTCTATTCAGAGGTCCTATACATTTTTAATTAGACTTAATTTATGCATTTGATATTTTTGATGCTATAGTAAACAGTATTATGTATTTTAGTTTTATGTTCTGAATATTTGCTACTGCTTTACATGACACAATGATTTTAATGGTCACCCTAAATCCACTAATCAAATTAAATACTATTGCTGAAGATTCTTTCACAGTTTCTATGTAAACAAAATAATCAAGTCATGTTGTCTCCAAATAATGACAATTTTATTTCTTACTTTCTCAATTTTAATAATAGTTTTATGTTTTTGCCTTATTGCGGGAGATAGAACTTCTTGTTAAAAAATTAGAAAACTATAAAACACTGGTGAAAGAAATCAGAGGACACTAATAGACGGAGAAATATACCATGTTCATGGATCGGAAGAATCAATATAGTGAAAGTGAGTATACTACCCAAAGCAATCTACAAATTCAATGCAATCCCTATCAAGCTACCAATGGTATTTTTCACAGAGCTAGAACAAATAATTTCACAATTTCTATGGAAATACAAAAAAAACTCGAATAGCCAAAGCAATCTTGAGAAAGAAGAATGGAACTGGAGGAATCAACCTGCCTGACTTCAGGCTCTACTACAAAGCCACAGTCATCAAGACAGTATGGTACTGGCACAAAGACAGAAATATAGATCAATGGAACAAAATAGAAAGCCCAGAGATAAATCCACACACCTATGGACACCTTATCTTTGACAAAGGAGGCAAGAATATACAATAGAGTAAAGACAATCTCTTTAACAAGTGGTACTGGGAAAACTGGTCAACTACTTGTAAAAGAATGAAACTAGAACACTTTCTAACACCATACACAAAAATAAACTCAAAATGGGTTAAAGATCTAAACGTAAGACCAGAAACTATAAAACTCCTAGAGGAGAACATAGGCAAAACACTCTCCGACATAAATCACAGCAGGATCCTCTATGACCCACCTCCCAGAATATTGGAAATAAAAGTAAAAATAAACAAATGGGACCTAATTAAAATTAAAAGCTTCTGCACAACAAAGGAAACTATAAGCAAGGTGAAAAGACAGCCTTCAGAATGGGAGAAAATAATAGCAAATAAAGCAACTGACAAACAACTAATCTCAAAAATATATAAGCAACTCCTGCAGCTCAATTCTAGAAAAATAAACGACCCAATCAAAAAATGGGCCAAAGAACTAAATAGACATTTGTCCAAAGAAGATATAAAGATGACTAACAAACACATGAAAAGATGCTCAGCATCACTCATTATCAGAGAAATGCAAATCAAAACCACAATGAGGTTTTTCTGACATTTCATGCCAGTCAGAATGGCTGTGATCCAAAAGTTTACAAGCAATAAATGCTGGAGAGGGTGTGGAGAAAAGGGAACCCTCTTACACTGTTGGTGGGAATGCAAACTAGTACAGCCACTATGGAGAACAGTGTGGAGATTCCTTAAAAAACTGGAAATAGATCTGACTTATGACTCAGCAATCCTGCTGCTGGGCAATACATACCGAGGAAACCATAATTGAAAGAGACACCTGTACCCCAATGTTCATCACAGCACTGTTTATAATAGCCAGGACATGGAAACAACCTAGATGTCCATCAGCAGATGAGTGGATAAGAAAGCTGTGGTACATATACACAACAGAGTATTGCTGCTGCTAAGTTGCTTCAGTTGTGTCTGACTCTGTGCGACCCCAGAGATGGCAGCCCACCAGGCTCCCCCATCCCTGGGATTCTCCAGGCAAGAACACTGGGGTGGGTTGCCATTTCCTTCTTCAATGCATGAAAGTGAAAAGTGAAAGTGAAGTCGCTCAGTCATGCCCGACTCCTAGCGACCCCATGGACTCCAGCCTACCAAGCTCCTCTGTCCATGGGATTTTCCAGGCAAGAGTACTGGAGTGGGTTGCCATTGCCTTCTCCGAATGGAGTATTACTCAGCCATTAAAAAGAATATATTTGAATCAGTTCTAATGAGGTGGATGAAACTGGAGACTATTATACAGAGTGAAGTAAGCCAAAAAGAAAAACACTAATACAGTATACTAATGCATATATATGGAATTTAGAAAGATGGTAACGATAACCCTGTATGTGAGACAGCAAAAGAGACACAGATGTATAGAACAGTCTTTTGGACTCTGTGGGAGAGGGAGAGGGTGGGATGATTTGGGAGAATGGCATTGAAACATGTATAATATCATATAAAAAACAAATCAGCAGTCCAGGTTTGATGCATGATATAGGATGCTTAGGGCTGGTGCACTGGGGTGACCCAGAGGGATGGTATGGGGAAGGATGTGGGAAGGGAGTTCAGGATGGGGAACACGTGTACACCTGTGGTGGATTCATGTTGATGTATAGCAAAACCAATACAATATTGTAAAGTAATTATCCTCCAATTAAAATAAATAAATTTAAATTTTAAAAAAGAGAAAAAAAGGATAAAAATAGCAACAAATTATGTGCTTACAGAAAAAAAAGAAAGAAATATAATGGTTTATATCTGAAAAAAAATGAGAAAAATATATGGTGATATCAAACATTCTTGTCTCAATTCTGACCTTCTATTTTTCTCCTAGACACTCAGATTAAGAGATCTTCTCATTCCTAGTTTACTAAGGATTTTTTAAAATCATAAATAATGAAATGAATGAATTTCATAAACCACTTTTTCTGCTTCTATTGAAATGATTAATTTTTCTCTTAGACTCTGTTAATGAGATAAAATACATTGATTTTTAAAAATATTTAACCAGCTTTGCATTCCCCAAATAAACTAAACTTAATCATCATTCATTTTATGTATTGGTATATATTGTTTGCTGAGTTTTAAAGGACTCTTCACCTATTTTCACATAAGACATTGACTTGTTATTTTTATTTTCTTAGAATATAATTGTCAGGTTTTGTTCTCGAAGTTACACTGACTTAATAAATGAGTTGCAAAATTTTTCTTTTATTACTTTTGGAAGAGTCTATAAAATAGGTATTATTTCTTTCTGATATATTGGGAGACATATTCTGAAGAAGATATATTTTCCTGATGGTTTTTTCCCCTTTTTCTTTAACTATTTTACTAAAAGATTTGATTTATTCAATTCTGAATTCAATTTATGCTGTTTCTTTCTTGTATGGGTGCAATAGCACCTCAATTACCTCTGAGGATCTTAAGAGTTTCCATCTCTTTCCCTACATTTTTTAATGTATTCCTTTGAGTCTATTTTTGCTTATCTTGTTCTTTCTCTTTTATATTGTCAACTTAGAAATATTTGGTTATCGAGGGATAGCTTGTTTATCTTTTAAGTTTCATTATTTATTTATATATTTTTAATCATTATTTTTAAAAAATTGTTTGTGCTGGATCTTTGTCATGGTGAATGGGCTTTCTCTAGTTGTGGAGAGCTGGAGCGGCCCTTCAGCTCCTCTTTGATGAGGGACGGGAGGGTGGCTTCTCCTGTTGCAGTGACAGGCTCCAGAGAGGGCAGGCCCAGCAGGTGCAGCTCACCAGTTTAGTTGTTCCGCAGCCACAGAAGAACCAATTGTCCTAGTTCTTCCTGGACTAGGGGTGGAAACTGTCCCAGGCATTGGCAGGCAGATTCTTAACTGCCTGAACCACGAGGGAAGTCCTATCCGGTGACATACAGTTCATGGACTAGGTTAATAGCATAACAGCTGTGCTCAGCCCTCACCTACATCACAGGAGAAGATTCACTGTAAATCTGTGTATGTGATGAGAGGGTGTCATCTGGCAGCTTCTCCTTCACTCCCTGGTAAGGGAACACTCAAGAGGCCATGCCTGTCTTCCAAATGCCATAGTAAAACAGGCCCTGATTTGAGAGCTAACCCCTGTTCTGGATGCTGAAGCTCTGCTCCACAGATGCTTAAGTTTCTGTCTCTTTAGAGAGTATTTCTCTGGATTAACCTGGGAAAGAGTTCTGCAACTGCCCTCCAGGGATAATGAAGGAGTTTACAGGCCTTTAGTGAAGAAGTCAGCTCCCATTATTTTGTCCCTGCTCTCAGCTCTTATCTCCATATCATCTGATTTCACCAATCACTGAATGAAAAACCCATACTCCACTAATAACTTCTGAGCTCATTCAAATGACGTGTTGGCATGATTACAACTACCTTCTGCCTTCAGAAATTTGACAGCACCTTCATTCTGCTGATGCTCCTTTCCCTATCATTGCAATGTCCTACTTTTTGTTTTGCTTTGTTTTTAAATTTTATTTTATGCTTATTTTTAGGAAGAGACAAGATTAAAAGTTTAGTGAGGCAGGATTCTTGAATTTAAATATTATCAATAATTTTAAAATTTAAATATCAATTATTTCTTATTAATATTATATCAGGTTTTATGTAACTAGGGAATTTTAAGGTGCTAGTAGAATATTTTCAGATTACTCTTATAACACTTGAGAGATACAAACACACATGTAGTATGGAGAAAGGAAGTGAAAACAAGAGAGAAATGGTATAAAATTTAGACCAATATCCAGGCAGCTACTTAGGTGTTTTTTTGTTTGTTTGTTTTTTTGTTTTTAATGGAAAAGGATTACAAAAGCGCTGAAAGAAGCTTTCAAATTTGCATATATTATAAATCTCTGAATAAATTAGAAATTAGCAAACGCTCTCAAATTCCTTGTATGCTTAAAATACTATTTTATCTCCATTTTACTCATATATATCAAACAGATTATGCATACTTTGTGTGAGATATATGACCTAAGAATGTCCTAATTTATCAATAGAACTACTCATTCTATTAACATGATAACTTTGTGCTCATACTACTTTTAACGTATGAATATTATTGGTCTTGAAAATAAAAATATACATCTTCAACTTCCCTTTCTCAGCCTCCTCCCCCTGTGCAAACCGCATTTCCCTATAGCTAGATAACCTACAGGGAACTGGAAAAGTTAAAAATAAAATAAGGAGGCAACACTGGCCCAGTGTTGATGAGTCAGTGATTCAATTGTCAGTCTCCACCTGTATCGGAAACCACTCTGGTAAATTAGAAGGCATAAAGTATTCCCATCTTATGCCTCTTAATAATTTTCAAAATTTATTTCCTCAACCTAAAAAAAAATGCATCAGTTCCAAGGTGTGATGCTCATTGTCCATTTTGCCTATGCAGTTCCGTCCCCCATTCTCTGCCCTGCTTGGTACCCCTCGGAGGTCTTTCCCTCTGGACAACCGCTCCCACCCACTTGGCAGCTGGCTTTCCCTCGAGCTGGGCCACTAGGAAGTACTGGCGGAGATGAGAGGACTGCAGATGATAAAGGTCAGAGGACTTCTCCCTCCCCCTTTCCTGCTTTTATTCCTGGTCTCCTCCATCTACAGCTTCTCTCCAGCTCTCCATGGACTCCAGGACACCTAGTCCCCCACATGTGGTAATGACCTCCCACTGCTGGTGCTCTCATTTGCATCTCTACTCCTCCATTGTTCCCTGAGTCCCACTTACATCTCTGCAATTAATCTTCCCACCGGTGGCCCTTTGGTTGAACTATTTGGGTGACTTGTTACTGGGTGGGACCTTGACAGATACACTAGATTTCAGAAAGGGTGTAGCTTAAATCCTATAGGCAGTGTTTTTCTCAGATGGTATTCCTACAGTGAGTCCTTCTACCCCACAGTTAGATAGTCTATTGATGTCCCTTGATTGGTGAGATTTTCTGATGACTCTGTTCAGTTCAGTTGCTCAGTTGTGTCCGACTCTGTGTAACCCTGAAGACTGCAGCACTCCAGGCTTCCCTGTCCATCGCCAACTTCAGACCTTGCTCAAATTCATGTCCATTGAGACAGTGATGCCAAGTTTTTCTGATGAGCTAGAAGATATATTTATTTTAAATTTACTGTGGCTAAAGGTCACTTTTACACTGCCCTTAAAATATGAAAGATTTAGTCCAGCAGTTCTCACTTTCAGCTGGGTAGTTGTTTAATACCAATGATGGTAAGCAAAATTCTAAGACGGTACTAAGATTTTCTGGACCCTCAATCCTAGTTTACATACTCTGCATAATCTCTAGGACTGTGAGTTTGATGGCTTTCATTTTTATGATTACTTTTTATAACCACAGTTGACTTTAAGGAAGGGAGATAATCTATTATGCTACAGTGCCAGGCACGTGGCAATATGAAGGTATCAAATTAGTATGCTCTACACCTTGAACTTCCACAATGTTATATGTACCATATTTCAATTTAAAAATTGAAAAAAAAAAAAAAAAAAAACCAGAAAAAGGAAGAAAGCAAGATTATCTGGATAGACCTCTGCTAATCACTCAAGCCCTTTAAAAGGAAAGAATCAAGATCTGCAGAACAAACTCCAGCCCCAGCCAACAAATTGACTTCAGCTTGATGAAATTCTGAGCTGAGAATCCAGCGATCATACACCCAAACTTCTAACCTACAGAAACTGTGATATAATTAATTGGCTATTTTAAGCTGCTCAATTAATCTGGTAATTAAGCATGTAATATGTTAATTGTAACAGAAAACTAATACACCAATGCCCCAACCTCCAAGAATCTGGGTTTCTTGGTTAGAATCTGGGTTCTGGGTTAGTATCTAGCAACCTCCCATCTTAGGTGATGCTAATATTCACTCAGGAATAAGAATTACTGCCTTTTCTCCCTTAATTGAATTGGGACCAGCTGAAAACCAGTCCTGAAATAATTTTCTTCTTTCCTGTTTACCCATTTAACACATAGTTATTGAATGTTTACTGGGTACCAGGTGCTTGGCCTTGAAGATTTATTTAATGTAAACAAAATCAGATATAGTCACTTCCCTTATGGAGCTCACAGTCAAAAGCAGGAGATAACACATCTTTTAAACACCATATGTTTTCCTGCTCATAAGGCAAGGTTCATTTTCACAAAAATTATCTGGCAGGAAATAAGCACTTGTTTAAGTCTTGGATCCTTGGGCTGCCTCTCATATTTCAAGGTGCCTTCTCAATGGTTTTAGTTTGAACCACAAAGTCCTGTTTGGGGAAGATAAATTTGCCAAAAATGACCTGGACCAGCACTAGGTTGGTATGCTTACAGAGGTCATTTGATTAATTCAGAAAAATAAAGCAGAAGAATTTAACTCAGACCCAGTCATCAATCCTGTTCACCATGAAGACACTGGGAGTATTTTAAAAAGAGGAAGAAGGAATTCCTAGGTGGCCTAATGGTTAGGACTCAAGAGTTTCTATTGCTGAGGGTGTGGATTCAATCCCTGGTTGGGGAACTAAGATTCTGCAAGCCGTGTGGCACAGCCAAAAAAATAATAAATAAGTAAAAAGATGAAGAAATACATTAAACAAATAAATATTACAAAGTAATGTATGCAGTTGGCCAAAAAGTTTGTTAGGGTTTTTCAGTAAGCTGGTACGGAAAATGTTGAAGGAAATTTTTGGCCAACCCAATAACCTAACTACCATGATAAGAGTTTTCAGGGGGGAGGTGGAGGCACCAAAAGGGATATGACTTAGGGCTGGGGCAGGGAAATGCCAGGAAGTGTGTCTCTGAAGAAGGATCATTAAGCAAGGAAGGCAAAGAGGAGCAGGTGTTACATAGGCTGGGAGGCAGGCTGAGAAACAGAATGCTGGGAAAGGGGTTCTCAGGCTGGGGTGCTCTTTGGAATTCCCTGGGGAACATCAAAAGTCACTGATGCCTGGATCCCACCCTGAGATCCTGATTTAATGGGCCTGAGATGTGGTCTGGGCACCTCCAGGTCATCCCAATGTATATCCAAGCAGACAAACCCAGCATGTGCAAAGACCCTGTGGTAACAAGTGCCATGACAGATTCCAGAAGCTGAAAGAAGGCTCAGTTGAAGGAAGTCACAGCCCCCCAGAGACTCCCAACAACTGGAGACACTTTGTGATGCAAACTTGCCCTCTCCCAGTTACTACCACCCAAAGTACTTCCAAACATTTTACCTTGTGCTGCAAAGTACTCAAGGGACTCAATAGATGAAGGAAGAGAGAATTCACCAAAATTCAAAGGATCATCCCAGGTTAAAATAAAGGAGCTTATGACTCATTTTTACACCCCCCTACTCCCACTGTGCCCTGAGCCATGACCCAGGTGAAATTATGTTTCTAAATTCCAACAAAATGATGGCAGAGGAGCAAGAGCACTTTCCTAATAGAGAGGAGGAAGGCAACATTTAACAGCACTGGCATTTGCTTCCTGGCTTGCCCAACTGTGCAGGCAACTTTATATCCCAGACAGCATATGAAGAATTCATCATTACTGACAGGAGAGCAAGCTGTCCCCTGACTGGCATGTTGGTTTCAGCTGCATAATTTGCATAGAGCATAGGAAATGAAGTGGATTGATTTGGGATAATGCTCCAAAATCTCTTTTGGCATCAAAAGAGCTGATTGCTCTCAAATTGCCAAATCAAATAGGTTTACATAATTTACCTCTGCTAATCTCCTCTCTTGCTCAGCTTTGGCTAAGTTAGCCTGACTGGTATTTCTCTTAAACCCAGCATTTTTCTGCCTCAGGGCCTTTGCACTCTCGTTCCCTCTGTATAATCAATATTATACCATTTTTAAATTTTTTCTGTTTCTCCCCCCAACTCCAACCCATCTTGTAGGAGATTAGTAGCTTTATTCGTTTGTTACTAATTTATCCTTAAGACTTAGAATGGTGGCTGGGACATACTAATATAGGAATATCAAGAGTAACATAAGAGAACAAAGAAAGTGTTTTAACAAAATGCACCCTCTTTTGAAGACACTGAGACTGCAAGATACAAATGGACCAACAAATGAAAACTACAACATATTTCATAGCTATTTTCTGGACTTGGTGATTAAATTTTACAGAATTTCAAAGTTCATTGAAAATTGCTCTTCAATAAATGTGACCACTAGAATAAAACTTAAATTACTTCTCTATGGCATTCCATTATATTCCACAGGCATTTTGTTTCATAAAGGTAAATAAAAATATGACTTGAAGCTGACCAGTTCATCCTTCTGTCAGAAATCTCTGTGGAATAGACAGTAATGTGTTTGTTATATATCAAAAGAGAGTTCTATAATTTTTTTTAATCAAAAAGCTATAAACAAGGTAGAAAGATGCTCAAAATGTGGAAAATAAGAAGTGTGAATAAATATATTTTCCAGCTCTCAACTTTGGGTGGTATTGTACTAAGACGATTAGTGTAAAATAAATATATTTCAGGGAAATAAGAGTTGAAATTCCTGCTTTATCTTTCCCATTTCCCATCACAATTTCATGGGAAACTCATGTAAACGTTTTTCAGTGAGATTAGAGTAACTATATGCCCTTGCTTAGATGCAATTAATTAAGTATTTAAAAAGAAGTTGTGGCCATGTTTTTCAAAGTTGGCTGTGCACTAGAATCAACTGGAGGGCTGGTTAAAAGAGATACAAAGCTTCCCAGGTGTCTTGATTCAGAAGGTCTGGGGCAAGGCCTGAGAATTTTCACCTCTCTCAGGCTCCAAGATGATGCCTGTGTCCCTGGCTCATGGACCATTCTTGGAGTACACCTGGACAAGTTGGTTCTGAGGGTTCAGTTTTCCCTTCCCATCCCTGGCCTGTTTCAGGACCATTCCATGACATGACTTAGCTATGGATATGCACACAATTGCACATGAAAAGTTTTTATTGCCACTGCTGTGTGGGTGACAATGCCTCTACAGATATTTTCTTACACTCAGTTTAGGACCCTCTCTTCGTGTTGACTAACAGAGGCTGGTCTGCTTTGATGATTTGCTTGAATACTGAACAGAAGCCTCCTTGATCCAGTTCAGTTGTGATCCTTGTTTGCATCACCAACCCTGCTCTCATGTCATCCCAAGAAAACGTCAGTTTATTTGCATTGGTCCATTTAGTAACTAATAAATAGGCTTTTTTCTTAGATGGGTAATAAGAGTTTTTATGTTGTCCTAGATAAAACTCTCTGGATGTTTCATATGTACAGAATATTTCCCTTAGAATTTTTTAATATTATGAATTATTTCAAAATTAAGAAGAGTAAACCAGACCTATAGTTCTACTACCAATTTCTTAAAGACATAATACAGGAACAAAGGAATCCAGCCCTTTCCTCCCTCCCTTTCTGCTTCTCTTCCTCTCATCCACCCACCTTCACAGAGAGAACCACATAAGTTGGTATTTTACTGCATGTGTTTACATAAACAAAGAATCACTTTCATGCTGTATTTCTGTTATTTTAATTTTCCTAAATAATATTTTTCTCCCATATCCTTCCTTGATTTGCCTTCTTTTACGTAATATTTGGTTTTGAAGATTCATGTCTTGTGCAAGCTATAGATCTAATGTACTCATTTTCACTTCATCGTGGTATCTGGTGTATGACTATCAATTTTTAACTCTTGGTGAATATATAGGTCCTTTCTAATTTCTTTTTATAATTACAAGTGATATTACAATCAGTACATCTGTATACGTCACCTTGAATACATAGATCAGAGATTTAATGGATGGAATTGTTGGGTCTTAGGATATGTGAGTCTTCCATGAAACATGAGTCAGACAGACAGGAAAAATGACCCTATTTAATGGCATCCCCCCATCCACACACTTTTTCCTAGAATAGTGTAACTCTGAGCTTGGCCATGTAATTTGCTTTGGCCAATTGGATAATAGTGAATGCAATGCAAACATAGGCCTGAAAAGTGATTGTGCATTTCTACTTATATCCTTGCATGATTAAACTTGCTCATTCTGTCTTCTGAGACATCTAGGAGAATGTGCCTAGCCTGATAGAGAGTTAGAACAGACATATATGGGACATGTGGAGGAGAGAGCCCAGGCATATCAACAGCCATCCTAGACCAAGCTCCAGCCAGCCCAAAACCAATCATGCGACTTGGTGAGACCACTTTTTTAGCTGACCTACTACTGACCACAGATGTCTGTGAGAGCCTATCAAAACAGTAAATGGTTCTTGTTTCAAAACACTCAAGTCTAGGGGTATTTGTTACACATTATTATTTGTTACACACAGTCATTTGTTTTATTGTAGTGAGAGATAACTGATACACTTGATATTGCTAAATAGTTCCCCTTGATATCACTAAATATTTCTCCAAAGTAGTTGAACCAATTTATACTCACACCAGCAAAGGTTTCCCACATCCCCCCAAACACTTGATATTATCGGACTTACCATCTTCACCAATAAGATGGTTGTGAAACTATACCTTACTATATAATACCAAGTATGTGTGGTAGTCACTCAGTCTTGTCCGACTGTTTGCAACCTTATGGACTGCAGACCTCCTGGCTCCTCTGTCATACCATAGAATAAACTATAGTTTTAATTTTCTCCCCATAATTACTAGGGAACATCAGCATATCTTCACATCCATTTTGGTCATCAGTTCATTTCAGTTCAGTCACTCAGTCGTGTCCGACTCTTTGTGACCCCATGAATCGCAGCACGCCAGGCCTCCCTGTCCATCACCATCTCCCGGAGTTCACTCACTCACGTCCATTGAGTCCGTGATGCCATCCAGCCATCTCATCCTCGGTCGTCCCCTTCTTCTCCTGCCCCCAATCCCTCCCAGCATCACAGTCTTTTCCAATGAGGCAACTCTTCGCATGAGGTGGCCAAAGTACTGGAGCTTCAGCTTTAGCATCAGTCCTTCCAAAGAAATCCCAGGGTTGATCTCCTTCAGAATGGACTGGTTGGATCTCCTTGCAGTCCAAGGGACTCTCAAGAGTCTTCTCCAACACCACAGTTCAAAAGCATCAATTCTTTGGTGCTCGGCTTTCTTCACAGTCTAACTCTCACATCCATACATGACCACAGGAAAAACCATAGCCTTTACTAGATGGACCTTATTCGGCAAAGTAATGTCTCTGCTTTTGAATATATTATCTAGGTTGGTCATAACTTTTCTTCCAAGAAGTAAGTGTCTTTTAATTTCATGGCTGCAGTCACCATCTGCAGTGATTTTGGAGCCCCCCAAAATAAAGTCTGACACTATTTCCACTGTTTCCTCATCTATTTCCCATGAAGTGATGGGACCAGATGCCATGATCTTCGTTTTCTGAATGTTGAGCTTCAAGCCAACTTTTTCACTCTCCTCTTTCACTTTCATCAAGAGGGTTTTTAGCTCCTCTTCACTTTCTGCCATAAGGGTGGTGTCATCTGCATACCTGAGGTTATTGATATTTCTCCCTGCAATCCTGATTCCAGCTTGTGTTTCTTCCAGTCCAGCGTTTCTCATGATGTACTCTGCATAGAAGTTAAATAAGCAGGGTGACAATATATAGCCTTGATGTACTCCTTTTCCTATTTGGAACCAGTCTGTTGTTCCATGTCCAGTTCTAACTGTTGCTTCCTGACCTGCATACAGATTTCTCAAGAGGCAGGTTAGGTGGTCTGGTATTCCCATCTCTTTCAGAATTTTCCACAGTTTATTGTGATCCACACAGTCAAAGGATTTGGCATAGTCAAGAAAGTAGAAATAGATGTTTTTCTGGAACTCTCTTGCTTTTTCCATGATCCAGTGGATGTTGTCAATTTGATCTCTGGTTCCTCTGCCTTTTCTAAAACCAGCTTGAACATCAGGGAGTTCACGGTTCACATATTGCTGAAGCCTGGCTTGGAGAATTTTGAGCATTACTTTACTAGTATGTGAGATGAGTGCAATTGTGTGGTAGTTTGAGCATTCTTTGGCATTGCATTTCTTTGGAATTGGAATGAAAACTGACTTTTTCCAGTCCTGTGGCCACTGCTGAGTTTTCCAAATTTGCTGGCATATTGAGGGCAGCACTTTCATAGCATCGTCTTTCAGGATTTGAAACAGCTCAATTGGAATTCCATCACCTCCACTACCTTTGTTCATAGTGATGCTTTCTAAGGCCCACTTGACTTCACATTCTAAGATGTCTGGCTCTAGATTAGTGATCACATCATCATGATTATCTGGGTCATGAAGATCTTTTTTGTACAGTTCTTCTGTGTATTCCCCTTATATTTTGTACTTTTCTTTACCTAAGCATGAATTGACAAGTTAAAATTGCTCTAAGATCTTTAAAAATTAAATTTCCTGATAAAAGAATGGGACTATGATCAATGGGAATCACTCTCCCAATGATCTGATGGATCACATTAATTACTCTGACTAGTAGTAATAGGAATTGTGTGTGTGTGTGTGTGTTGTATGTGTGTGTGTATGTATAAGACAGATGCCAATATGATATCTAAGAACTGAGTAACATTGCTAGATTTGCCATAAACATGCCAGCAATAATATTTCCCCTTTTTTATTGAAGGCAGACAATTGCAGGCTGATTCTGTTTATTCCAACATTCTTATTTGTAATTGCAAGAATTAAAGTAATATGCCCAGCTAGTGTACAAAAGAGTCAAATCTTCCTCAAGGACAAGAGGCCTTTTCACTGTGAAGAGACACCTCCATCTGCTCTTTAATTGCCTAATCATAATAATGCTGTATAAAGAATCATCCAGATACACATTGATCACTTAGTTAAACATCATCATTTTCTGTTTTGCACTTGCTGTATCAAAGGAAATATATTAAAATTATATGTACTTCATTGCTTTGGGGGTATAAGTATTTTTAATCATATTTTCCAGCTATCCCAGGGACCCTTTTCTTCATGAACATTACCCTGAAATTTCTTCAGAGCCTCTGAAAGCATTTAGACATTTTGTTCCCTCACTGGAACCGTAAAGCATTGTCCCTTCATTTCCTTTCTATGACACATATCTTGTACAGTGCCTGACATTTATTGGATGTTAAAAAAAAAAATGGCAATAAAAGTCCTAATAGCATTAGAAGTAATAGTACCAGCAGGTGGATGAAGGAAAACATAATATCACTTGTAATCTCATTTTACAACCTTTCTTTCTCCTAGAACAGTAGCTGTCATTTCTATTTTCTGTCATCTATACCTTCTAAGGAAAGGCCTTGGTGTGTCTTCATTTTTCTGTTAGAACAACACACATGTATTTTAGGATATCCCTTTGTTCTGAAAGCTTCACATTTCCTACCCTACTGCTGGCTAAGAACTCAGGAAGTTTATTTTGCCGTGAAATGGAGAGGTTGTGCATTTCAATGAGACAAACATTGTTCAGTGGGAGCCAAAAATAACAAGGGAATGCCAGGAGGAAGAGCATGACACAGATCATGGCAAATAGTTCAAGACAAATAGCAAACTCTTCAATTTGTGGTAGGCAGTTTTCTAAGAGCTGCACATGAAATAGCTCATTTAATCTTCACCAAAATAAGAACCACTATTATCTCCATTTTACAGACAGGGAAATGAAAACAGTATTAAGAAACTGGCCAGGTTCACAAAGGGCAGGACCCATGTGGACCTAGTCACAGTTTCTCCCTTCATAGCACTTTCTAATCCTTTAGTCCACGGAGTTGACCAGATGTCCCTAAGACTTCAAGGACTCTTGCCCATGGGGTTGTCCTGGGGGTTCCAGGAGGGTGGTGAAAGTGAAAGTGAAGTCGTGTCCGACTCTTTGCAACCCAGTGGACTGTAGCCCACCAGGCTCCTCTGCCCATGGGATTCTCCATGCAAGAATACTGGAGTGGGTTGCCATTTCCTTCTCCAGGGGATCTTCCTGACCCAGGGATCGAACCCAGGTTTCCCATTGCAGGCAGACGCTTTAACCTCTGAGCCACCAGAGAAGTCCAAGGAGGGTGGTGTGATGAATAAATCATTTTGCTGGCAGTAAGAACAGCAGAATTTCTTTTGTGGGACTGCATGAATTCAGGTCTCTAAAACAATGCTGAATTGCTAAATCTGGGTGAATCTCATTCACATCAGACGTCATACAAGATCAGGGCTCCTGGGTGCCAGCGATCAATGGCTACCCTTCGGCTTGGTCAGTGCTCATTTCTTTGCAGGGGGCCTCTGGGGGCTGAAGCACCTGAGGTAATGGGGGTGGCAGAGCCATCCTCTACCCAGTGAGCACTCTGCAGCTGGTCCCCAGGATGGACACTTGCTCCTCCCTCAGACTCATGCTCTGTTGAGTAAAAGGTTGGCTACATCTATCTTCTCCATAGGGTTTGCTGACCATTGGGTCTCCACTGTAATGGACCTTCACTCCATGTGGTAGAGTGATACTTTCTGAATAAGCCTTAAGTCATTCCTCACAAGGGATGGACCACACTATATTCTCCACCTCTGGGCCCCTCACCCGGCCTTCCTGCTGGTATTGTTGAATGGAGAGTAAGAGATCACATTTTAGAAATACAGTGACTATAGCCTCAAGAGTTTAAGAGAAGAAATGGTAGGAAGATATGCTGTTCTATTTCTAATCTATAATATGCCCAATCATAAATTCAACAATATCAGAAAACAATTATCATGCATATGTCCCTGCAAATTCTAAGCAGGACTTACAGTTGAGGTGGTCCTTGATGAAGCATGGCAATGACCTTTGAAAGACTCCAGTACTTATGGTGGCATGCTGGATGATGGACCATGATGATGGACAGATGATAAATCACCTTCAGGGAATACATGGTATTAGGGATCTGCAGAGTTAAAAAGTGTCTATATTGTTTCCAAATGCTATTATCCAAACAGATTATGAAAAATCTGGTTCTTCATGGTGCTCTGAGTAATAACAGAGTTTTCACTTTTTTTTTTCTTTTGTAGTGATAAATACAAAAGTAGCCCAGAATAGTGCATCTAGCAATAAGAACATGAAGAGATAATTCCTGGACCTGAACAGAAGGAGATGATACCTAAACTATGCAGAGTCTTCCAAAGCATTGATTGGACAACAACCAAACACATAGGCACCTCTTCTCCACCTAGTACTCTAAATCATCATCAATATATCACTATATATGTCAGATGGGCCTATTCATTTTCTAAAATCTTTTAAAATTAAACTGTCTATATAGATAGGGATCCTGTAAAAATTATCAGCAGTCCCACATACCCCCAACACATCTCTTAACCATTATTTTAGTGGCCAAATAAAAGCTCACAGTTTAGCCATGGGAAGCCCACAATGGAGAGAGCCCTGTAGTCAGAGGCAGAAGGAATGGACACATGGAGGGATGAAGAACAGGGATACTACTGCAGTCTCGTACATCTTATACACCCCCAGTCTATTTGCTTTCTTCCTGATTACCCAGCATCTTCAGACCTTTACTTCTCCAAGTTGCTTCCCTTGTCTTTTTGTACTTCCTCACTGTGTGATGGGTGTAGGGTTGTTCTCACAGTACCAAACTTCTGGGGTACTTGTTTCAGAAGTCCTCCCCCTCCCTTCACTTTCCTCCCCTTCTCCCTACCCTTGACTCTCCTCTCATATCTATGTCTAATTTCAATAAATATTTATTAGGTGCCTACATGTGCCAACACTGCAGTGATGAGACCAGCCACAGCTGCAACTCCTGCCTACCACAGAAGAAATGATTTAAAAGGTGATTACAATTCTCCCTGGGATTACATTAGCCCTCTATTATTAGCCCCTACCAGAAGTCATAGCTCTAGTTTGACGCTTTACATGAAGTGCCTTGAAACTTAAGTGAAAGTATAACCCATATGTTTACACTGCTAATTTCAAGGTTTAGATTGATTCCTGTCCTTATTCTGTACCAAGAGCCACATTTCCTCATTCTCATTCTCTCCATAGTAAAGAATCCATTGTATGTTAAAAAAAAAAAGAAGAAGAAGAGTAAATTTAATTATGAATCTGAACATAGTGTCACATTCATTTCAATCTTATGGAAAAGCTGGTTAAACCTCCCAAAGGATCCCTGTCTGTGTCACAACATCATCTTCCTTGTGACAGATTTCACATTTCTTTTATATCACAGGGTAATGACTAAATTGCTGCTCTGGGAAATGGTATTTGGCTAAAGGGAAAAATATTGGTGCAGGGGGAGAGATTTGTGCTGTCTGAATGCCTAGGCCAATTTCTGATCTGAAGAAAAGAATACAAATTATGTAATGAATCAATATATCCCCCACACCACAGTAGGAAAAATGGGTGGGTGGGCTATTCCCAAATGAGATATACTGTAGAGTAGAATATGGTACCCACTCATGGCCATTTTCTATTATATGCATGCCATGCAATTTTTTTTAAAGAAAGAGGAAAAGGGAAAAGTGCCTTTTATGCCAAACATATATCAGATAATGACATATAATGAAATGCACATATCTTTTGGGAGAAAAAGAGAAGCTATTATATCCTTTTGAGTGGCATAATGTATCAAAGAACTAAAAGGCTCCCTTCAACACCATAATTTTCTTCAAAAACTTTCTGGAAGCATTTCACCACTGTAACATATCCCCATTAAGAGTAATATTATCTATAATAATTTGGAAGACTATAGATTGAACTTTAATACAATCCTTCATATCTAGTTCCTTGCATACTGATCAGAGAACAACAACGAATTCTGCAAGCCAGAACACCCACTGCCAGAACCTCATAATAGCTCCACATTTCTCTACAGACACTTCACAACTGGTGACTCTTTTCATCCATCCATTTCTATTCAGCAAATATATATGAAACACCCACTCTGTGCCAAGCCCTCTTCTAGGATTGAAGAGAAAATGACAACAAAAAGGATGAAATCTCAGGCTTTATGGAGCTTCTACTGGGCAGAGAGGTAAAACTTGTAAACAAATAAATTTATGGAGCAAGAAGTACACCAAAGAAAATAAAGCAGGGGCGAGGGATGGGGAGTGATGGCTGAAGATGGGATCTACATTAGACATGATGGTCATGAAAGGCCTCTTGGACAGGGAGCTGAGACACGGAGGATGCAGGAGGCAGCCCAGTGGAGACATAGAGAAGGAGTGTCTGATGGAAGACCAGGTTGCTAGGAAAGTTTGAGACCCTGTCCCACTCCCATGCCTTTATTTTGGAAAGTCATGAGAGAACATGTCCTGCTTCCATGCCTTTTATTTTTATCTGTAGCACACACCAGCCTCTGGCACCCTTCCCTTCTAACATCCTGGACCTGCAGCTTCTCTCAGAGGTCTTCTCTTGGGCTCCTGGAGCCACTTTAGGCTCAGAATTCTATGTCTCCTGAGACAAAGTGAAGACAGTGACTGATTAAGAAGTGTGAAAGCCCAGCTCTGTGATCCTGAGTGTGGAGGTCTCTGCAATGGAATTTCTGCACTTCTGAGATTCCTGCAGGACCAGAGGAGGCAAAACTTTGCCTGGAGTCACACCTTGCTTGGCTCCTTCCTCTTCCCTGGACTTGCTTCTTCTCTACACTCCCTAGTTTCTCCTGGGAGTATGTGTTCAATGACCCACCTTCATTTAAAACCTTACTGTCTGGTCTGTTTCTGGGGAAGCAGCCCTAAGTCATCCTCCACGTTATCATGAGCTCCTGAACCTACATCGTATGTCATGGAACATGTGTTTCTGAGTGCTAGTTGTGGGGAAAAAAAATGAGGATGATGATGATGGTAATAATGATGAGGAGGAAGAAGAGGAGGATGACTTCTGGTCCCAGCTTTCCCACCATGTAATTGTGTGATCCTAAGCAAAGTCACAACCCTGGGCTTCAGTTCCTTATGTATAAAATGGAGAGACTGAACGCATGGTGACATCTGGGGAACTTTTCCTAGTACAAAATAATATGTTACATACATGTGTTGGTAGGAATGATGTACTGATATACATTCGCATACATTGCACACACCTGGAGAGATAATGGCATTATACCAAATGGGACATGGAGGGATTAGTGAGTGACTGGGCCAGGAAGTAGTGTCTGCTCACTCCTGTGGGCAGTGACGAAGAACAGCTGGTTAAGCCCAAGGTGGTGACCAAGGCAGGCTTGTTGGGAGTCAGGAGGGTTTTTGTGCAATCATGGTGGCTCTATATTGGACTTGAGTAATACTGGAAGACAGGCAACCCAATCAAAGAAGGGGAAGATGAAGAACCCAAAGGAGAACACACTTAAATGTCCTCTGGATGGGAGAAGCAGAGGTGAGAGGAACCATAAATAAAACAGCGAAATGATAATCTCTACTGAGTCACTGGACGGGGACAAGCTGCATAATTCCTGCTACACCTGGCTAGAGAGTATCTTTCAAAGCTAACAAAAAGGGAAAGACTGAGAACAAGCAGAAAACATCTCAACTTGACACTATGCAAAGGAAATAACTCTTTATAACAAGTTATTCAGAACTTCTTATTGATCATTTGCCAGGAGCCAGCGTGAGGAATCCCACCCATGACAAGGTCATGTGGCAGAGATCTGATGGGCAAGGCGAGTTAGATCTCAGGGTGTACCCCTGGTATTTCCTGAGCATGTACCCCCAAAACCAAAAATCTGCCAGCCTTTGTACTCTGCACTTCCACTCTTCTGACACACTCTGGAAAAAGTCAGCCCAGGGCTTTAATCTTCTGCATTTGAAAGGGATATTTCAGTTAAACCCCCTCTGATAACTCTCTAGCTTGCCTAACAGGTTCCCCCAGACCTCTTACAGCTTGTGAATTGCTTACAGCCCCCCAACCACAAGAGGCACAAAGCTTAAAGCATCTTAAAGATACAGAGCCTCTTCTAAAGAGCTAAAAATCATATTGGTGACGGGTTTTCACTGTTGGCTCAATGATTGCCGCCAGGCCTCCATATTCTTTATCTTTTAGGCACCTGGGAGGATGTTAATCAATGTAAATGGGATATGGAAAAAGATATATAGTAGTTTTGATGTCAGCAACACTAGACTTTTGAGTTAATTACTTTTCTTTTGTTATAAATCACTGTACTCCTTTTACTTGTTATAAATTGCTGTATCTTTGCTATGTAAGAATGTAACTTTATTTAGTGTTTTCTGAGAGTGGCACCAGACTTTGAGAAGAACAACACAAATAAGTCTTCTGGTTAACAAACCCTTATCAGAAAAAAAGGCTGTAAAATGTTAATTGGCGCTTTTGGCCAGAAGATGATGTAAATCACCTAAGACTTGTGTATACAACTAGGTATGCAGAGAGAAAAGCCTGGTTTTGATAAGAGTCTGGGCTGCTAACGCTGCATAACTTTGTATTACCCATTGATCTCTATGTACAATCAAAAAGGTATAAAAGGCCTTTCTAGACAATAGAGGCTGGGCCAGTCATTGGAAGCACTGGTTTCCCCTGTGTCTCCTCTTTACTCTATTTTCTGGCTGAATTCCCATCTGGGGCGTGGAGGCTCGCCATGTCTACTTACTTGTCCCGGCTTCTAAGATCCATGCGAGAGGGAGTCCAAGGCGGGACACCCTCCTATGTTCAAGAGGACACCGGTGGCCTAACGTAGATGGTGCAAGCTCCTTGTCTGGAACTTTATTGGCTTTCCATATAAACCAAGTTATTCAGCATCTTTTTCTCCACTTAAATTTCCTACTATACTATTATTTCCTAATCTTATATTAATAAATATATAAGTTTTTTCCTCGCCAATGCCATCCCTGCTTTGAATTCCCTGGATCCACTGGGGCTGGACCCCGGCAATCATTACCATAACAACCATTTTGTTGTTGTTGTTCAGTCATCCAGTTGTGTCCAACTCTTTGAGACTTCATGGACTGCAGCATGCCAGGCCTCCCTGTCTCTCACCATCTCCCAGGAGTTTGCCAAGTTCACTTCCATTGCATTGGTGAAGCTGTCCAGCCATCTCATCCACTGATGTCCTCTTCTCCTTCTGCCTCAATCTTTCCCAGCATCAGGGACTTTTCCAATCAGTCATCTGTTCACATCAGATGACCAAAATACTAGAGCTTCAGCATCAGTTCTTCCAGTGAATATTCAGGGTTGATTTCCCTTAAGATTGACTGGTTTGATCTTCCTGCTATCAAAAGGACTTTCAGGAGTCTTCTCCAGCACCACAGTTTGAAGGCATAAATTCGTTGCCATTCTGTCTCCTTTATGGTCCAGCTCTCATGGGAAGATCATACCCTTGACTATACAAACTTTTGTCATCTGCTTTTCAGCACACTGTCTAGGTTTGTCATCACTTTCCTGCCAAGAAGCAATCATCTTCTGATTTCATGGCTGCAGTCACAGTTCGTAATGATTTTGGAGCCCAAGAAGAAGAAATCTGTCAGTACTTTCATCTTTCCCCTTCTATTTGCCATGAAGTGATGGGGCCAGATGCCATGATCTTAGTCTTTTTTAATATTTAGTCTTAAGCTGGCTCTTTCACTCTTCTCCTTCATCTTCATCAAGAGGCTCTTCAGTTCCTCTTCGCTTTCTGCCATTAGAGTGGTATTATCTGCATGTCTGAGGTTGTTGATGCTTTCCTGCCTATCTTGATTCCAGTTTATAACTCACCTAGCCTAGCATTTTCCTGATGTGCTCAGTGTATAGGCTAAACAAACGGGGTGACAGCAGACAGCCCTGTCATACTCCTTTCTTGATTTTGAATCCATCGGTTGTTTCATACAGGCTTCTAACTGTTGCTTCTTGACCCACATACAGATTTCTTCAGTTCAGTTCAGTTCAGTTCAGTCACTCAGTCGTGTCCAACTCTTTGCGACCCCATGAATTGCAGCATGCCAGGCCTCCCTGTCCATCACTAACTCCCGGAGTCCACTCAGACTCATGTCCATCAAGTCAGTGATGCCATCCAGCCATCTCATCCTTGGTCATCCCCTTCTTCTCCTGCCCCCAGTCCCTCCCAGCATCAAAGCCTTTTCCAATGAGTCAACTCGTCACATGAGGTGGCCAAAGTACTGGAGCTTCAGCTTTAGCATCATTCCTTCCAAAGAAGCCCCAGGGTTGATATCCTTCAGAATGAACTGGTTGGATCTCCTTGCAGTCCAAGGGACTCTCAAGAGTCTTCTCCAACACCACAGTTCAAAAGCATCAATTCTTTGGCACTCAGCCTTCTTCACAGTCCAACTCTCACATCCATACATGACTACTGGAAAAAACCATAGCCTTGACTAGATGGACCTTAGTTGGCAAAGTAATGTCTCTGCTTTTGAATACGCTATCTAGGTTGGTCATAACTTTTCTTCCAAGGAGTAAGCGTCTTTTAAAAATTTCATGGCTGTAATCACCATTTGCAGTGATTTTGGAGCCCCCAGAAATAAAGTCTGACACTGTTTCCACTGTTTCCCCATCTATTTCCCATGAAGTGATGGGACCGGATGCCATGATCTTCGTTTTCTGAATGTTGAGCTTTCTTAGGAGACAGGTAAAATGATCTGGTATTCCCATCTGTCTAAGAGCTTTCCACAGTTGGTCATAATCCACACAGTCAAAGGCTTTAGCATAGTCAATGAAACAGAGATAGACATTTTACTGAAATCCCCTTGCTTTCTCAATAATCCAGTGAATGTTGGCAATTTGATCTCTAGTTCCTTTTTGTTTTCTAAACTCAGCTTGGACATCTGGAAGTTCTTGTTTCACATAATGCTGAAGCCTAGCATACAAGATTTTAAGCATAACCTTATTATCATGGGAGATGAGTGCAGCTGTCCAATGGTTAGCACATTCTTTGGTACACCCGTTCTTGGGAACTGGAATGAAGATTGACATTTTCCAGTCCTGTGGCCACTGCTGGGTCATCCAGATTTTCTGACAGAATGAATACAAAACCTTGATGGCATCATCCTTTAGGGATTTGAATAGTTCTGCTGGAATTTCATCATATCCACAAGCTTTATTAACAGCAGTGTTTCTTAAGGCCCACTTGACTTTGCACTCCAGAATGTCTGGCTCTGGGTGACTAACCACACCATCATAGTAATCTGGTTCATTAAGATCTTATACAGTTCTGTGTATTCTTTCTTTCTCTTCTTGATCTCTTCAGCATCTGCTCTGTCTCTATAATTTTTATCCTTTATTGTGCCCATCTTTGGGCAGAATGCTCCCTTGATGTTTCCAACTTTGCTGACGAGATCTCTAGTCTTTCCCCTTTTGTTGTTTTCTTCTATTATTAAGCATTGTTCATTGAAGAAGGCCTTCTTGTCTCTTCTAACTATTCTTTGGAACTCATGTACAGCATGGCTCATAGCTTCATTGAGTTATGCAAGCCCCTTCTCCCCAACAAAACAGTGATCCTTGAGTGGGTAACAACTATTACAGTTAGAAAAAATAGATCTAAAATTAGCTGTGTGGTATCAGTGACATTACTGAGTCTTAGCCTTCCAGCTCTGTAAAATGGGGAAACTATGCGTTTCAAAGGGACAGAGTCAGGTTACAGAGCTGAATAGTTGGCAGGGGTTGGGAAGGGTGTGAGGAAAGGGGAAGCAAAGCATGCCATGAATGGCTTAGAATTAGCCCTATTTAAGCCCTAGCTCCCTACTCTTTGCTAGCTATGTGACCTCAGGCTAGTCACTCAACCTTGAGTCTGGTTTCCTCTACTTGAATATGAGACAACAATTGTGCATACTTCACAAAATGATCAGAGAAAGCAATGGCACCCCACTCCAGTACTCTTGCCTGAAAAATCCCACGGACAGAGGAACCTGGTAGGCTGCAGTCCATGGCGCCGCTAAGAGTCAGACACAACTGAACGACTTCACTTTCACTTTTCACTTTCATGCATTGAAGAAGGAAATGGCAGACCCCTCCAGTGTTCTTGCCTGGAGAATCCCAGGGACAGGAGAGCCTGGTGGGCTGCCGTCTATGGGGTCGCACAGAGTTGGACATGACTAAAGCGACTTAGCAGCAGCAGCAGCACAAAATGATTACATGTGAGACATTTCTGCCCAACTCGTAATGTATGTGCTCAGTACAGACCATTCCCTCTGGCCAAGTCTGATAACCAAACTTTTTCTGGAATACATAAAATATGTCAACAAGCATCTCTTCTGGCACAGACAGCTCCTTCCCATGGCAAAGGTTTCTCCCTTCCCATCTCCTGACTGCCTCTGTCCTCACTACGAACATGGTGACTGTTGCCTCTGTGTTAAACTACCAACTATGGACTTGGTTTTCCGGTTTATTTTTTGCCTTGTTCCTCGGAGCACAGACTCCAGCACTTACTCCCTGTTCAACACACAGTGGCTGTGGATGTGAGACCCCCCACCACACACACTGTGCTGGGCTACAGCCTTAGGACCCCAGAGCCAGACACACCACTCTGAAGAGGGGACAGCAAGTCCCCAGCCTTGCCCTGACTTCAGTTAAAACAAAAATCATGACATACTTAACTCTCCTGTGCTTCCTGCATGCTTTTTCATATAATTTGATCTTGTAAGGGGAAAAGAAAAGAAAATCGCATCTTTACATCCCCAGGCATTTTGTGTCCTTATCTAAAATTAGCACAGTTTCTGCTCTGCTATTTTAGGAAATGCAGGACAACCATCACTCTTCAGACCTATTGGCTTACCCAGCCTTATGCAACAGGGACGGTGAGGGTGTGTGCGTGTGTGTTTAGTCCCTGAGTCACGTCCAACTCTTTGCAACCCCATGGACTGCAGCACGCCAGGTTCTTCTGTCTTCACTGTCTCCTGGAGTTTGCTCAAATTCATGTCCATCGAATCGGTGATGTTTTCTAACCATCTCATCCTCTGCCATCCCCTTCTCCTTTTGCCTTCAGTCTTCCCCAGCATCAGGGTCTTTTCCAATGAGGTTCAGCCAAAACCTAAAGTTGCCAGGCTGCTCATTCTCCTCCATTTACCCACATAGTTAGCAAGTATGTGATTATTGGGTGCAGAGGTGAGTAGAAAGGACTCATGAGATAAGGAAATGAAACTGTGACTAACAGAGGGAAGATGATGCCTGAGGCCAGAGTCCCCAGAAATGGTGTGAGATGGGGATTCTTGGTAGAAGAGACAGAGTACTCAGGGGGACCTGGTCAGGAAGAAAGAGATGCAGGAGAGACTAGGGGAGGAAGGCAAGGAAAGAAATGTTTTCCATGAAACCTACTCTCAGCTTGACCCCATGGGGAGTTCTGACATGTGTGTGGCACCCAGATCAGTCTGTCACTGGCTGAAAGCTGCCTCAAGAGACAAATCTATCCAT
Source organism: Oryx dammah (assembly GCF_014754425.2). NCBI lineage: Eukaryota > Metazoa > Chordata > Mammalia > Artiodactyla > Bovidae > Oryx > Oryx dammah. The sequence goes on from NW_024070194.1 coordinate 77,206,240, forward strand.
GAAATGGAGTCACGAACATGGAGAACAGACCGGTGCTTGCCAACAGAAAGTGGCTTAAGTGAGAGACGTAGTGGGAAGGAGGTTAGCAGATGTAAGCTTTTCTATACAGGATGGACAGAAAACAAGGCTCCACTGTATAGCCTGGAGGACTAGATTTAATATCCTATGACAAGCCATATGGAAAAAATACAAAACAGAATATAAATAACATAAATGTAAACCATAATGGAAAAGAAGAGATAAATAACTGAATCATTTTGCTGTACAGCAGAAATTAACACATTGTAAATCAACTATACTGCAATAAAAGTGTTAAAATTGAAAATTAAAAAAGAGAAGAGCATAACCTTCAGACATTTCTAACTGGTGCAGCTCCTGGAAACTGAAGGCAGTTCTCTCATTCTCTCAGAAGAAGGGGGTGTCTGGGAGCCGATTATAGCCAACACCCCCTGCAGCCAGGAGAAGCAGCCTCATACAGGTCATGGATGGCAAAATTAACAAAAACATCAGCGCAATTTTTAAAAAGCCAAAGAATGTTTAAGTTCAAGGGTGAGATCTTCTACATGTATTAAAATCTCCATCACCAATATTGGTCCTTATGTGAGACAGATACTCAGTGATTAAACTAAATAGCAATGTATTGGGAATGGAGTGAACTGGAAGAAGACCTATTTCTTAATCTCAGAGTGGGGACATCACAGTTAATAGGACATTTGGTGTTGTTCAATCAGTCATGTCTGACTCTTTGTGATCTCATGGACATAGAGCTTTTTATTTCAGGGAAAATGAAAAATTACACCTAATCAAATATGAGGATTCTGTCTTATCTTACTTTTTCTGATCTCTGGCAGTAGATAAATTGCATGGAAAGGAAGAAAATTATTGCAGTTGGTATTGAAAACAGGGGATTTCTAATTTCAACTTGGTCACCTACTGATTTGTGTCTCTTGTAGATGAGTCTCAGATGAACAGAATCTCAGTAAATTTCCAAAACAGAAATTGTATTAACTGATGCCTAATCCCTGGTGTTCCTGTGAGGTTCAAATGAGTAATAATGTCCCAGAAAACAAAGCTGTGTATTTTGAATGCAACGGACAAACCCCAAGTGCACGGGCCTGGGAGAAGGAGTCGACTGTGTGCTGACACTATCAGAAAGCTATGACGGACCAGGGTGGTCTGGCCACACCGGCTCGCACCACTCGCTTCAGACCATGGGGCTCTCCATCTCTCCTCTCATCTCCCTTCCCCTCCTGATGTCAACTCTGTCTTCATGAACTGGACTGTCTTTCCCAATGACAGCAAACAGCCTTGACGTTTACCACCAGAGAGAGAGGAATCTCCCTCCCTTGGTTCTTCGTTGTTGTTGCTCAGTTGTCTGTGACTCTTTGTGACCCCATGATCTGTACCATGCCAGGCTTCCCTGTCCTTCACTCTCTCCCAGAGTTTGCTCAACTCATGTCCATTGAGTCAGTAATGCCATCCAACCATCTCATCCTCTGGCACCCTCTTCTCCTCCTACCTTCAATCTTTCCCAGCATCAGGGTCTTTTCCAATGAGTTGGCTCTTCACATCAGGTGGCCAAAGTATTGGAGCTTCAGCTTCAGCATCAGTCCTTCCAATAAATATTCAGAGTTGATTTCCTTTAGGATTGACTCTTTGATCTCCTTGCAGTCCAAGGGACTCTCAAGAGTCTTCTCCAACACCACAATTCAAAAGCATCAATTCTTTGGCGCTCAGCCTCCTTTATGGTCCAGCTCTCACATCCATACATGACTACTGGATAAACCATAGCTTTGACTATATGGACCTTTGTCAGAAAAGTGATGTATCTGCTTTTTAATATGCTGTCACTTGGTTCTTGCTGCCTACGACTGTTTTGATTGCACACACTCTGAATCCTGTACAAGAGATAGCAGTGGGGGCCAGAGTTTGGCAGCCACTCTAAGATGTTCACTTGAAATTGAGAGAGAAATAGTTTCCCAAAGGGAGGGCTGGTCCCAAAAGAAAGCAAAACTTCAGGGAGACCAAAGAGGAATATCCACTGAGATGCCAGGTGTGGTGTCAGAATATAGGCGCTCAAGTGTCTTTTTTAATGGATTGTGTCCTTGGGCACATGGATAAATCTATCAGAACATCTTCTTCCAGGACAAAATGGCAACACTGTGATATATTTCACCAGGATGGTTGAGGATTAAAATAGACAATTTATGAGTAAAGATGCTTTGTAAGATCTAATGTGCCTTCAAAAATCATAGTAAAGTATTATTATGAATTATTGTCCATTAAATACAGAGCACTTCCAAGGCACACTTGTATGTATGCTTTTTTAGATCAGTTTTTAGAATAATTTTTTTAAAGAAAAGGTTTAATCCCTGTCATCTCAAAGTTTGCAGCTGATTCCAACACTCCATGAGAACGTAAAGACAGACACTCCTAGGAAACAGCCTTGACTAAAGATGGCACTACCTTTAATCCCTTGTCTCTGTAGGGATCAACACTGGGAACCATTCAAAGAAGTGTCAATTCTACAGTTTTCTCCTTTCATTCTGAGAAATCGAAAGTGAGCCCAGCATAAAGCATTTGCAGCTGTGTTGGGAAAATGAGCTAGTCACGCCTCGGCAATTTATGACCAATTTTCCATTAATAAGAGAAAATAGAGTGTGGTTCAATCACTTTACAATCCAAACACTTGTTCTTAAGCATGGGAGAGACAGAGTACAATAGTTTTGTTCTGTTGCTGAAAGAGCATTAACTCAATATTGTGTATCTTTGAAGAAAAACATTTAGATGGCATTAAGTGGTGGGAAGGTAAGTTTTGCAGGAAAATACTTATCAGTACATGCATTAGAAACACCAGCCAGAGTCCACAGGTGAGAGAGGGGCATGAGGACAGGACCGGAGTAGAGGTAAGAGGGAAAATGGGGAGGAGAAGAGAGTTGGAAGGGGGCCAGGGAGTTTCAGGACAGAAGTCCAAGACCAGGTCTCAGCTAAGTGGTGAATTCCTGTAGTCAGGAGTCCAGAAGAACCACAGGTAAACTGAGGTCTAGGGGAGGCACACCTAAGAATCAGGATGGAAAACTGAAACCAGGACACACATGATGCTAAAAGCCCAGGATGGTCAGTTTGTAAAGTTCAAGGCAAATGAAGAAGTAAAGAGACAAGACCAGGGGTCAGGGGACTGAGATAAATCCCATCCAACCGTTGTTCCAGCCAGAAACTTGTAACAGATCTCCCAAGACAAGTCCTCATCAGGCTAACAAGGAAGTCAAAGCTGATTGGAAGAAGCATCATGTGCAGAAAACAAGGGCAGAAATTACTTCACAGTCTGAGGGGGGAGAGACCAAGTCAGATTTCCCAGCTGCGTGGCTGCTTTTTGCATGGCTTCCATTGAATGCACTCACCTGACCGTGCCTCTGTGTCCTCCCCATGCAGCATCCTGAGCCCTGCTTGTCATAGGTTTGATTCTCTCCAAAGAGGACATAGAGTCAAGAATGTGGGTCCCAGTTGTTTATTTGGGAGGTGAAGCGAAGGAGACCCATGAGGGATGAGTAAGGGAAGCCGGAAGGGGAAGGAGTTAATTAAGAGGCTATTAGTGGTTTTGCCATACATTGACATGAATCCACCACGGGCAAAACCAATACAGAATTGTAAAGTAAAATAAAAAATAAATAAATAAAAATAAAAAGAGGCTATTAGTGAGCAGGTGAGCTCCATGGGCCCCTAGTGACTGAGGAAAATCTCACCAAAGCATGAAAAGGTGGCATGCTTCTCCATCAACTTCTATCCTCATGAATTTCTTCCATGATGTGCAGCACCCTGGCACTTCCACTTCCAGACTCTCCTTAGCTAAAGAGACACCACACGAGATGGAAAAGATGCCAAAGCTCTAGATGACGTCCAAGTAGACCGAGGAGTCCAGGGCAGGGAAGAGCCCAGGACCCACCACACAGCCCTGAGCATCTGTGAGCCCTCACTCAAAGGCTTCTCTCTAGTGAATTCCGACTTAATAACTTGGCACTGCTTACCAAGAATCATTTGGGTTTATTCCCAAACATGTTGGAGTTATCATTGTTATCATTATTATGTAAGCAAATGAAGCTTACGGAAATTAAATAAATATATACAACCTATGAAATATGAGTGTATAAGGAGAGAGATGAGTCAGTGAAAAAAAAAATAAAATTATTCAGAACTGCTTGATGAACATGAACCTGTAAAAGTTCATGCAAACCATCGGATTACTGTGGCTGAGAGAACTGTGAAGGACTTGGGGGGAAATTATAACAATTGAGAAAGATTTTTCAATCAGATTTCTTTGCAAGTCACTTTATTTCTTGCTCCAATGTAAAGAAACTGGAGTTTCAAACCTTAGGGGATGCATTAAGGGTGTAATTTATTAAGAGAGACCACATATAGTGCCAATTAAGAGAAAACATCTTCGCTTTACATCAAAGATTGGCAAATGAATGTCAATTTATATGTTTTACATGAAAATAAAAATGTTTAAGCAACGTATGAATCATCTTTTATGACCTCTTGCTTTTTGTGATTTTGTTTTCAGTGGCTCAAGCAACTACTAGCCTAGTCTAGCACGTGTTGCAGGACACGCACCTCAAATCCAACCCCAGGAAAATGCTCTGAGACTAAGGCTCCATTTCTTCCACAAAGGCGGCTTCTGGTCATGTTTAAAGGGTCCCCCACTCCAACAAAGTGCAATGTACCAGGAACAAGCACTTCCTCAGTGGTGCAGAAATTGGGCTTAAGTGTCCAAAAGGCTAAGAGCTCACTCTGGTACCTGTTTTGCGTGTGCTGTTCCTCAGCTGTGTCCAACTCTGCAACACAATGGACTGCACCCTGCCAAGCTCCTTTGTCCATGGAATTTTCCAGGGAAGAACACTGGAGTGGGTTGCCATTTCCTACTCCAGGGAATCTTCCCTACCCAGGGATTGAACCTGCGTTTCTTGCATCTCCTGCATTGTCAGGAGGGTTCTTTACCACTGTGCCATCTGGGATCACAAAGAGTAAAGAAGAGAAAGACTAATAAAGTCAAATGAAAGCTGAAGAAGAAGAGTCTTTGAGCTTAGCTACTGTGCCTCAGTCAGCCTTGTAGTTACAAGGGGCACAGCAGCATCATTTCAAGGATTAAAAGGGGAATACCAAACAAACAAACCTTTAATTTTCAGAATAAGAAAGGCATCACATTCTTAAAAATCCTAAGATGCAGATGTGTAAACTCCAGACACAGCCTGGAATTCTGTCTTCTGATTATTTAACACTAAAATCAGTTCGGTTTCTATCACTTCAAGCCAAGAAAGTCTTGACTGATGTTGACCAGATATTTCCCTGGTGGAGATGGGTTCAGCAGAGAATTACAAATTAGGGTCTGCAATGACAGCCAGTCACAGTATAAGTACCTCCACGGCAAGAGAAGGAGCACTCTTTCACAGAGAGAAAAAGGAAGGTGAGGATACAGAACACAAGGTCCACAGCTTCTCACTGGCTGAGTTCTTGCCAGGAGAGAAGGAGTCTTTCTTCTGGTTGGGCTCTGCTATTGTCACAGGACATGAAAGCTCCCCCTTCTGGTCTCCTGACTATATTTAATTGAGGTCTCTGTTGTTAATTGTTTTACACTCAGTTCAGTTCAGTTCAATTCAGTCGCTCATTCATGTTCAAATCTTTGCGACCCCATGGACTGCAGCACGCCAGGCCTCCCTGTCCATCACCAACTCCCGGAGTTTACTCAGACTCATGTCCATTGAGTTGGTGATGCCATCCAACCATCTCATCCTCGGCCATCCCCTTCTCCTCCTGCCTTCAGTCTTTCTCAGCATCAGGGTCTTTTCCAATGAGTCAGTTCTTCATATCAGGTAGTTGAAGTATTGAAGTTTCAGTTTCAGCATCAGTCCTTCCAATGACTATTCAGGACTAATTTCCTTTAGGAGGAACTGGTTGGATCTCCTTGCAGTCCAAGGGACTCAAGAGTCTTCTCCAACACCACCCTTCAAAAGCATCAATTCTTCAGCACTCAGCTTTCTTTATAGTCCAACTCTTACATCTATTCATGACTACTGGAAAAACCACAGCTTTGACTAGACGGACCTTTGTTGGCAAAGTAATGTCTCTGCCTTTTAATATGCCATTTAGGTTGGTCATAGCTTTTCTTCCAAGAAGCAAGCATCTTTGAATTTCGTGGCTGTAGTCACCATCTGCAGTGATTTTGGAGCCCAAGAAAATAAAGTCTGTCACTGTTTCCTTTGTTTCCCCATCTATTTGCCATGACATGATGGGACGAGATGCCGTGATCTTAGTTTTCTGAATGTCGAGTTTTAAGCCAACTTTTTCACTCTCCTCTTTCCCTTTTATCAAGAGGCTCTTTAGTTCTTCTTCGCTTTCTGCCATAAGGGTGATGTCATCAGTGTATCTGAGGTTATTGATATTTCTTTCAGCAATCTTGATTCCAGCTGTTGTTCATCCAGCCTGGCATTTCTCATGATGTACTATGCTTAGATGTTAAATAAGCAGGGTGACAATATACAGCCTTGACACTAAGAAGTTCCTAACAACAGCATCCCCTGTGCAATTTATTCATTCTCTGCACTCACTCTGTCATTCCCTGGGATATTATTGGGTGTCTAAATGGAAGATACCATTCTCAGAACCATAAAAGAACACAATTTTTAAAGGTTTTTTATTTTTCTCCAATTCCAGCACCTGTTGATAATATCATCCAGGAGAAAGTCTCTCTCAGTGGCCATGATGGAGAATCCCCGCACTTGCTTGTCCCTCTCTTCACCTAACTTGACAGCCTGATGCCTGATATAGCCTACTCCGAGGAGTCTGAGAAGGAATTACATATGCATGCCCCAAAGATGGATTATCAATGTTTGTTTATGATGATGGAGAGATCATTGCCAGGGTTATGTATATTACCTGGGAACATTCTTTGGGAACACAAGGGATTTTCAGGGGAAAGATATTTTGCCAAAATAATTCCTATTAGTGAGGTTGATATCATCTTACTAGAAACGGTTTCCCAATAAGATACCAAAAGTCCTGCTGGAAACAAGATCCCCTTCCTAATGGGAAAATTTGGGCAAGAGGTAGAAATGGGGTTTACTACTTTGCATCAGGGAATTTGTTGGTAACAGAACCAAGAGAACAAGAGTCAAAACAACTTTCCATTAACATCAGAATTTGATACAAGCTCCCAGATAGTGCACTGGGAAGTGCCAGCACCCTCTCTTAGGAATTAAAGTGTCCATTTGGTCCTAATCCACCCCTGCATTTTTAGCAGACACAAGGAAAAGGGCTCCCTTTTCTTCCTCCCATCCTGTTTCCAAGAGAAGCCTGTAGAGTCTTTATCTGGGGCTATTTTTTCCGTTCTATCAAAAATACAGTATGAAAGAATCCCTTTCTATAGAACTCCCTTTCAAGTCTATTCAGTTTAAGTTCGTTGGAAACATCTTTCAAAAATGTGCTTCATAGTAACAAAATTATGAAATATTTCCTTGCTATTAAAAATGAATATTGTCTAAGTAAGTATGAGTCCTTTACTTGCCATCTGAATGGAAACATTTTGGAATAAATCATCGCTCAATGTCCACCCCAATGACATTAATCCCTGAAAATAAAAACAAAATGAAAATAACTGAAGGTGTTCAGTCTGACCTAGTAATAATATAGTAGAAAACTGTTCACGTTACCCAATCTATGCAATGGTGGACAATAACACAGTTTAAATTAGATAGGTAAAATCCAGGATTGCCATTAGTCAGATTCACTCAACTATAACCTGCTTGTCTAATAAGTAGAAAATTGTAACCTGCCTTTGTTCTTGCAAAACTGCTATCCCAGGTCATGTAGCCTAGACAATAAATCACAAGACCCCTTCACTGCCCCTATAAATAGCACCTCTGATATATGAACATTAAGATGTTTGCCAATTTGTTTTTAAGGAACTTGGAGTCAGCTAGTCATCTAGTTCAAATTGGTCACTGACCCTTCAGCTGAGCATGTCTGACTGTCTGATGGGTGACCTTCTGACATTAGTGTGCTCAAAACTCCACCTTTGCATTGTGCTAATACAGCCTTGTTTTGAACAGACATCCTACAAAAAAGCAGGAAGCTCAGTTACCCCCATGCAGAGCACCCATCACCTCGCCTTTCTGTGCCTCCAAACACTTTCCCTGCATCTCTGACCATCCTTTCTACTCTTTGGCCATAAGCATCCCAACCCGTCATCCCAACCCTTCAGGGAGGGGGATTTGAGACCCATCCTCCCAACTCTTCACTTGACTGTATTGAATAAACATTTTCTCTGCTGCCAACCTCCACGTCTGAGCATTTGGCTTGGTGTGTGCCGGGCAAGACAAACTTGGTTGAGTGGCTTCCCAGGCGGCTCAGTGGTAAAGAATTTACTGACTAATGCAGGAGACGCAGGAGACATGGGTTTGATCCCTGGGTTGGAAAGGTCCCCTGCGAGAGGAAGTAGCAACCCATTCCAGTCTTCTTGCCTGGGAAAATCCCATGGATAGGAGAGCCTGGCAGGCTACAGTTCATAGAGTTGCAAAGAGTCAGACATGACTGATGAACACACACACACAAAGAGAGGGTATTGAGAATTGCATATGTGTGTGTGTGTGTGTGTGTGCACACGCTTATGTGTCTCGGCATGTCTTACTAAATGAACCAGGAATTTTCTGATGAGGACAGGAGGAAAGAATTGATTTACAGCATAAACAACAAGAATTGATCATACTAGGCATATTTACCAATGAAAGGATGTGAAGGAAGGTAAGTTCAAGGGTTTTACTCCAGTGAAGTAGGAAGGTTAGGCTGAGATGAGAATCCAGGACTATTAAAGTCAGTAGACCTCCTGATAGAGCTGGAAAATGAAAAGCAAGCCCACAACACAGACCCCGATGTGTGACACTGACTTCCCTCTGCAAGATGCTGAAGAGAGCAAGGTTTAAGCCCAGAGGCAGGCAGGCGATTTCCCTCACACAGGCCATTGGCTGTTCCTTGTTGTTCTTGAGGCTATTGATTACCTAATGAACCCTTCCCTATGCATCACGGCTCTGCAACTAGGAGAGGGGTACTCACTACTCACTTGCTCTAGTAGCTATTTGAAACTGAGAAGTCCTATATTTCTGAGAAGTCAAATTTCAAAACCTTTCAGAGTCACAGATTTAACCAAAGTATAAATACTGCAGTGCTGGCCATATGTGAAGCATCCTAGGAGGCAATAGAAGGGGATAAAATATAGGCAGTATATGCCTAATCCCAAGGAATTTATGGCCTATCATAGTCAAGCTAAGGAGAAAAAAAAGAAGACTTCTGTGGCTAGGTAATAGTTGAAACTATCAACATACAGCTGTCTCTCACTTTATCATCCTTCTTTTTTCCCATTCAAGCATTCATCCAAAGATTTTGGGTTGACTATAACACCTAGAGATATTCATTTATTAGATTTCCCCATTCCCTTCTCTCATTCAGGTCTTCCAGAGTAAGATGGAGGAGAGAAGGCCAGTTCCAAGGGTATGTTACCAAGTGCATGGGCTCCATCCTGCCAGGGACATTTTCCTGGTGGAGGGGCATGAGAGGAGCATTTGCCTACAAGCTTTATTGGTTCTGTGTGTGTGTGTGTGTGTGTGTGTGTGTGTGTGTGTGTTGATGGGGGCTGTGTTACATGAGGAATCCATACGTGTTTGAATGACATCCTGGCTTTTGTCCCCACAGACCTAAATTCAATGACAGGAATGGGATCGAAAAAAAAGAGGTGCAGAGAGAGGCGAGCCTGTACCAGGGGCTTGGGGGGCTGAAACCTTCATAGATTGGGGGAAGGGTCTATGAGATCCTCAGGGAAGTAGAGGATATTCTAGCCAGATGCTTCTCCAGCAGCATCAAAGCAAGAGCTTCAGAAAAGTTGGGTTTTGGAAGAAACTGGGAGAAGAATTGGGGAACTAGCCTAAAACTGAGTCCACGTTCTGGCCCTGAGGGGCAGACGGCCTCAGCTCGATGGGCACACATCCTTACGTGGCTTTCTCATCTTCTCCTTTCCCTGCGCCCCAACGCCCCCTTCTGTTGGGGTGTCACATTGCATGGTGACCCACCTCCACTCACACTCTTTCCTTGTGTGTTGATAAATAACAACAGAAGACGATGGATATAAGAAAAAGAAGAAAGAAATGACGCATCCAAAAGTTTAATCTTAAGGAAATACAACATAAAAGACAGGGAGATAGAAAGAATCATAAGCAGAATGTTCCAGCCTGATACACCAGAGAATGGTGACATTTTTGGAGAGGGTTAGGAGGTGATGGCACCCCACTCCAGTACTCTTGCCTGGAAAATCCCATGGGCGGAGGAGCCTGGTAGGCTGCAGTCCATGGGGTCGCGAAGAGTCGGACACGACTGAGCGACTTCCCTTTCACTTTTCATTTTCATGCATTGGAGAAGGAAATGGCAACCCACTCCAGTGTTCTTGCCTGGAGAATCCCAGGGACGGGGAGCCTGGTGGGCTGCCGTCTATGGGGTCTCACAGAGTCAGACACGACTGAAGTGACTTAGCAGTAGCAGCAGTACAGAAGCTGAGAAGAAAAAAAAAACAGTTTTAGGATTAAAGGATAAATGAAGAATTCTGTTTGGATCATATTAGTTTTCCATGCTGAGTACTTTTTCTTCTCAGTTTTAAATGTATCCACAGACCTAGGGTCCTTTCCTATTTTTCTCACTAATCTTGGCCACAAGATTAGGGGCCTTTGATCAGGACTTTCTTCAGTCTCATGGGACTTCTTGAGGAAAATGTCAACAACTTCCAACAAAGTATTTCTTTTAATTCTCTCTTGAAGCCAAACTTGTTACTTTTATGAACAAAAATGGGGAAAATATATGTATTTATTATAATGTGTAAATGGAATAAAAAATAACAATAATAAATACATATATAACATGTAGAAATAACCACTCAAACTCCCATCTAGAATCTTAAGGCAATCGAAGTGGACAAATGCACTCCTCACTTTTCAAAAATGACTTGAAAGTTTTTACTCCTTGAGATACACTGGAAAATATCATTCTTTAAAGCTTTCAACCAGACAATGTAAGTCCTGAGACTGGAGCAGGTGTAAAAATTCATAGAAGACACCAGTGGCACAGAATTTGGTGGATTTTATTTTATATTTAAATCCTTCAACCTTCTACTCTACTTTAAGTCCTGACAGCAGCCACCTTCCTAAAAGCCTACTGCACTTGACACCCACCTTTGCACTGTTAGAAACCTGCTAATTGCTGTCTTGGTAACAAAGGGAAACAACACCACTGTGCTACTTAAAAAAAAAAAAAAAAACCCTGTGTGAACTGCTTCCCCTCCAACACGCAATGATTTTAATTGACTTTATCTTTCTTCCAAGAGGAAAGAGAGATACACCATCATAGTGAGATCTGCTCTCATTAATGGAATGTGTGCTAAGTCTCTTCAGCCGTGTCCAACTCTGTGCAACCCTACAGACTGTAGCCCCCATGCTCCTCTGTCCCTTGGATTCTCTAGGCAAGAATACTCGGTTGCCACACTTTCCTCTAGGGGATCTTCCCGACCCAGGGATCGAACCCATGTCTCTTATATCTCCTGCATTGGCAGGCAGGTTTTTTATTGCTAGTGCCACCTGGGAAGCCCCATTAATGGAGACACATCACTAACTTAAGATGCAAATTGAAGGCTGGTAAATATCCATCTTGCAGCTCATCAGCCTGCAGCATACACAGAAACTAGCGTGTAAGCTTCTCTATTCCTCCTCCCTCTCAGCTTTCCCCTCCTGGGACCCAATAAAGGACTTGGGAGCAGGTAAAAAGCTGCACATTATTTCTGTACCTTTTTCCCAGCTGCACTTTGGAAAACAGATTTGCAGGCTCTGAACCAACAGGCGGTAAGTCACTCAGCCCATTTTCTTAGGATTACACTGCAACATTACTGTTCACTTCCCAATAACTCTATAACCACGGATGGTAACAAAATACACAGAGAATTTTCTTCTCTGTGCTTCTGAAAGCTGCCTCCTCATGAATTTCTCTTCCTCAGCCATTTTTTAATCCAAATTTTTCCATCAGAGCTAAGAATTTCTGTGACAGGGAATTTGGTACATTTCCACACAGCCGTATCCACAAAGATTCTAGGCAGCTTTGACTAATTGCTTCTTAGGATACATCTGTGATAATTAGAAGGATTCTTAGGTCCCAAAGTGGTCATATTAATAAAGCTCTAGATTATAAAAGTCTTCCCTGGTGGCTCAGACGGTAAAGCATCTGTCTACAATGTGAGAGACCTGGGTTTGATCCCTGGGTTGGGAAGATTCCCTGGAGAAGGAAATGGCAACCCACTCCAGTACTCTTGCCTGGAAAATCCCATGGATGGAGGAGCTTGGTGCAGGCTACTATCCACGGGGTCACAAAGAGTCGGGCACAACTGAGCAACTTCACTTTCACTTTCAGATTATAAAAGAAAGCTGAGGAACCAAATATTGAATGGGGAGTGTTAGGCATATCTCTGTTTTGTGCTGTTGGAAGAGTTAGGTGATAAAAATTTCATCCACTCACCCAATGTTTATGGTGCACCAACTTTGTATGGAGCCCCTCCTATGCTACATAGGGATAGAGCTGTGAACATGATCCCTAATGTTACTGCTTTCCTGGAAATCCTACACTAGGCAGGAAGTGAGATTAAAATTATGCAATTTAGCAAATGCATTCACAGAGAAAGCCCAGGTAATGGTGCTATGATGAAGATCAAAGTGGTATCATGATAGACAGTGATTTGAGGAGTAGACAAGGCTACTTAAGAAGAGACGGCCTGCAAGACTTCTCTGAGGAAATGACATTCAAGCTGATGTGGTAGTCTTGAAATGCAGCCTCCAAATTCTTGCATATTCTTCCCATCAAGAGGGGGAGTCTATGTCCCTGCTCATTGTCCCTTGAATCCAGGCTCTCTGCTGACAAACAGCACAAAGCAAAAGTGACCCCATGCCACTTTCAGGGCTAAGGTCTTAAGGAAACTGCCAGCTTCTCCTTCCTGTCTCGATGGGGGATGTTACTCTCGGAACAAGGCCATGCAGCACACTGTGAGCCTTCTGCCTTAGAGAGGCAGATCTATATTACAATCTCCTCCCACAGGTCACTTCCAAAAGTAGAGAGCACATCTGTCATTGATCTAAACCCCTTCCTAACTCAAAATCCCACTTAGCAGGACACTGTAGAAATGTAGTTACTGAGATATCATTCTGACCTCCAGGCCAGTTGTTATATATGTAGTATCTATAGGTCAAAATATTTATGGTCCATATAAATGCATTATTCTTTGCATAGAAAAGGACACCATAAACCTGCCACCAATGGGATGTAAACATTGAGTGGCAGGCAAGTGAGGTCAGCATAAGAAATACCTTGGGGTCAGACAGCATGTGAGCAGCCTTCAGATGGCACCTTGATGGCATCTGTGCCTTTTCCTACAATTCATCCATGCTCCTCACTGGGATAAGGCAAGAAGAAGTCAAACCCTGCTGCCTCTCCTTCTTGGAATGTCAAAAGTTCAGTGCTCCATCAGGATTTTAAATTGGTGACTCCAGATTCCTTTTCAGCTATTCTAAGATGAGCTGATAAAGTCATATTACTTCATGAGCAATGAAGGGCTTAGGGTTGATTTTTCTCCTGGCTACAGCTAATTTTGGTGGAATGACATCATGAAAATATAGATGGAGAATAGCAATATTAATTCATCAGACATTATTTATTAGTGATGAGCTATGTAACAAATACAAGTCATAAATTTAAGGGAAGGCACTGTCATTAATCACTCAGTGTTTACAATGGGGACCCACAGAACTTCATCTGAACAATCTCTTCTCACAGTCTGCTTATTATAAGTTCAGCTGTGGCTGCCTTTTCAATCCTGTGACAAATCCTCTTTCCTTCTTTCCTTCCTAATTGCTAATCCTCCTTTACAATTCTAAGGAAAGTAACTTCTCTCTAACGGTTGCTATGGCTTCCCAGCCTAAAGCAAATTCTCTCTTCTTTTTTGGTGAGAGTAACCTGATTTTTTTTTTTTTTTCAGGCAGCAAAGTGCCCAGCCGCCAGAGGACAAATCATAATTGACTTAAGCCAATCAAATAAACCATTCTGTTTTGCCTGCCATTTGTCTAGAAATAGGTATAGTTGGCCCTCAATATCCATTGGTTCCACATCCATGGATTCAGGCAACCTCAAATGAAAATTACCAGGAAAAACAATATTCCAGAAAGTTCCCAAAAGCAAACCTTGAATGTGCTGCCTGCCAGGAACTATTTAAATAGTATTTATGTGTTATTAGGTATAATAAGTAATCTAGAGATGATTGAAAGTATATGGGAGGATAAGCCTACACAATATGCAAATACTACCCCATTTTTTACATAAGGGACTTGAGCATCTGGAGACTTTGGTATCTGAGGGAGGTCCTGGAAACAATATCCTGCATATACTGAGGGATGACTGGATAAGTTGTCCCATTATCTGAAAGTAGAGTTTCCAGTGAAACCTTTCACAAGTCAAAATAGTATGAAGTGAAGAAGCAATTACCTTAGAACATATCTTGCTGGTGTATGCAAAAAATAAATTGAGATAAAGCACAGGTGCTCACAGACTCAGTTCAAAGCTATGGCAGCTTGATGCTGAGATGCTGAGTATAGTTCCTGGGGAAGGAGCTTGGTGGTGCCTTTCTGGCAAAGAATCTGCCTTCAATGCAAGAGACCCTGGTTCAATTCCTAAGTTGGGAATTCTGTTTGAGAAGGGACAGGCTACCCACTCCAGTATTCATGGGTTTACCTGGTGGCTCAGATGGTAAAGAATCTGCCTGTAATGCCAGAGACCAGGGTTAGATCCCTGGGTTGGGAACATCCCCTGGAAGAAGGCATAGCAACCCATTCCAGTATTCTTGCCTGGAGAGTCCCCATAGACAGAGCCCATAGGGTCACAAAGAGTCAGACATGACTGAGTGACTAAGCACACTCTCACTGCTTGGGACACCTCTATACCAGCCCACTGCAAAACAAACTGCCTGAAAGGAAATAATGGCTGTTTGGAAAGACATTTTAGGGCCCTGGGTACCTGAAGAATAATCTAGAAAAAACCCTTTGTTTCAGGAACACTGAAGGAATGAGGCCCTCCTAAGCTCATGGCTTGGAGCGGGAGACCCTCCTGGCTGGATCTGAGGTGGTACTTAGGAGCAGCCAGTTAAGGGATGATGTTAACCCAAATATGACAGGGAGATGGCCTGGAATCCTAAGGCCCAATCAAGATACTAGTCCCCAAGCACCAAAAATAATTCTTTCATTTCCCCCTTTATTTTATTTGTAAGATCAGAACTTCAGTGATTTTTAGCAAATGAAAAGTAGTTGCTCTTGGATGGAAATACACAGAGATGGATTTATCGTGAAGCCAATGGAACTGAAGCTCCAAGCCCCTCACTTGCACAGGTCTGGAGAAAGAAGCTTTGGCATTACATTCACAAGATGACAATGCTCCATCTCATGAGTAAGAGGGCAGACATCACTGCATACTGAAGCTAACAGAATAAATTAGTTTTTTTGTAATATGTCTAGAGGTACGATATTATAAAAATTTTTGACTTTAAAAGGGCCCACAGAAACTAAAATGGTATAGCCATTGCAGAAAACATTTTGGCACTTCTTTAAGTTAAACAGAATTACCATGTAATGCAGTAATTTCCAAGAGAATGGAAAATTGGGACTCCAACAGATACTTATATACCAGTGTTCATAGCAGGCTATCCATAATAGTCAAAAGGTAGAAACAACCCAAGTGTCCATCAATAAATGGATGGATAAACAAAATGAGGTCTATACATACAATTGAAGAGTATCCAGCCTTTATAATGAATGACATTCAGATACAAGCTTCCACATGTATGAACCTTGAAAACATTCAGTTCAGTTCAGTTCAGTTGCTCAGTCGTGTCCGACTCTTTGTGACCCTATGAATTGCAGCACACCAGGCCTCCCTGTCCATCACCAACTCCCGGAGTTCACTCAAACTCACGTCCATCAAGTTGGTGATGCCATCCAGCCATCTTATCCTCTGTTGTTCCCTTCTCCTCCTGTCCCCAATCCCTCCGAGCATCAGAGTCTTTGAAAACATTATGCTAAGTCAAATAATACAGACAGAAAAGGGAAAATATTGCATGACTGTACTCATAGGAGTTACCTAAGATAAGCAAATTCAGAGATAGGAAGTAGACTAAAGGTGGCCAAGGGCTGGGGAAGGGAGGCTGAGGAATTACAGCTTAATGGTTACAGACCTTCTACTTGAGGTGATGAAAAAGTTCTGGAAATAGATAGTGTATTAGTCAGAGTTCCCCAGAGAAACAGAACAGATATAGAGAGATATATAAGAGGAGATTTATTATAGGAACTGGCTCACACCGCTCTGAAGGCCAAGTCCTACAATCTGCCGACTGCAAGCTGCTGGTACAATTCAGCTCAAGTCTCGAGACCTGAGATGCAGGAATCCCTGGACCTGAGCCTTTTAGTTGTAGGTGCTGCCATGGTACATACTTGGAGAAGGGTGGTCCACCAGTGGGGGCATCACCTGGGGGCTTGTGAGCAGCGTAGAAGCCCAGGCCCCAGTCAGACTCACAGATTCAGAATCTCTGCGGGATTGAAGCCTGCCCTCTGGGTTTGAATAGCCCTCCCAGTCCCCAAGCACACGAAAATATCAGTCTAGAACTTGAGCTTCACATGTGTATATTAGAAAAATCTTCATTTCCCCCTTGTCTGCCAGGTAATACTGAGGGAAGGGAAGACATTTTTTGATCAATCAGATCAGCATCACTGAATACAAAGGCCAGGAATATTTCAGGGACCCTGGGGATTCTCTGCATTCATATCAGATGAGTGAGCTTATGCATGCAATGGGGTAGGAGGTAGGAGGACAGGGCCTTCCAACCCCTCGTAGTGAAGGAGGAAACAGACAGAACAGGCTCCATTTTGAAAGCAGGACTCCATCTTGGACCGGACTGTGGACTTTGAGCTATATGCCCAGTATCTATGGAAACGACATACCAACTGGAAAACCAGACCCCTGGAAGGAAGAGCCCCAGGGCTCATACCTAGACTCTCTGTGGCCTAAAAGAATACCCTAATTATCTATGTAACTGAATAGAATCATGCATTCTATGTGCTTATTGGGGTGTGACCACAGGCCTATTGATGATTGTCCACTGTTAACTATCTAGGCTTAAGGCATACAAATCACGGGTTAACTTTGATTGTATCTTTCTTTTCCTTTGTTCAGACTAGTTTCAGGGAATTTGGGAGGTGGGTTTGGGCACATACACTTAGGGTATATAAGGTTTTCACAAAAACTGGATGGGGGTCCTTGGCTAAGAGGAGACTCTGCCTTGGGCCCGCTGGTGTAATAAACTGAACTCCACTATCTGCATTGTCCTTCTGAGTGAGTTTGTTTCTGGGAATACATGGCTACAATAGTAGCCTAGAAACTGTGCTCCTTGGTCCCACAATATGAGATGAAGAAAGAGACTAGTGACCTGGGAACCAGGAGCCCTAACTCAGCACAGCAGGAAAAGAATTGTCCTGGGGATACACAGGACATGTAGGAAGGGTCCTCTATTTTCTTTTTTAGTGAATTTTCTATGACTGTAAAAGCAATATTTTATTGTTGTAGAATATTTAGGAAATACAGAAAGACATGAAGAAAATAATCAAAATTCCCATTCTCCAGATCAAGTCACTTTATCCACTTGATATTTTGGTGTATCTTCTATATCCTATCTATCTATATACACATGTGCACTACTATATATGTGAGAAACATTTTTAAAATGTAAATATACATTCATATACATATTCATACATGTTATATATAAAAATGTAAATATGCCTATGCTTTTATGGCATATATTATATATGAACATATACAGATACTATATATGATACTCATACATATAATAAATACATATATTAAAAATCAAATCCCTTATAATTATACAGTGGAGATGATGAATCGATTAAAGGGATTAGATCTGGTAGATAGAGTGCCTGAACTTTGGATGAAGGTTCATGACATTGTTCAGGAGGCAATGACCAACATTACCTCCAAGAAAAACAAATGCAAGAAGTCAAAGTGGTTGTCTAAGGGGCCTTACAAACAGATGAGAAAAGAAGAGAAGGGAAAGCTGAAGAGAAAGGGAAGGATACACCCATCTGAATGCAGAGTTCCAGAGAATAGCAAGGAGAGATAAGAAGGCATTCTTCAATGAACAATGCAAAAAGATAGAGGAAACCAATAGAATGGAAAGACTAGAGATCTCTTCAAGAAAATTGGAGATATCAAGGAAACATTTCATGCAAGAATGGGCACAATAAAGGACAGAAACGGTAAGGACCTAACAGAAGCAGAAGAGATTAAGAAGAGGTGGCAAGAATACACAGAAGAACTATACAAAAAAGGTCTTAATGACCCAGATAACCACGATGGTGTGGTCACTCACCTAGAGCCAGACATCCTGGAGTGTGAAGTCAAGGATGGGTCTTAGGAAGCATCACTATGAACAAAGCTAGTAGAGGTGATGAAATTCTAGCTGAGCTATTTCAAGGCCTAAAGATCATGTTAATTATGCTAGCAAAGTTAAAAAACTCAGCAGTGGCCACAGGACTGGAAAAGGTCAGTTTTCATTCCAATCACAAAGAAGTGCATTGCCAAAGTATGTTCAAACTATCCTATGATTGTGCTCATTCTGCATGCTGGTAAAGTTATGTTCAAAATCCTTCAAGCTAGGAGTCAGCACTACATGAATCAAGAACTTTTAGTTGTACAAGCTGGGTTTCAAAGAGACAGAGGAACCAGAGATGAAATTACCAACATTCATTGCATCATAGAGAAAGCAAGTGAATTCCAGAAAAACATCTACTTCTGCTTCATTGACTATGCTTTGACTGTGCAGATCACAACAAACTGTGGAAAATTCTTAAAGAGATGGGAATACCAGACCACCTTACCTGTTTCATAAGAAACTTGTATGTGAGTCAAGAAGCAACAGTTAGAACCAGACAAAGAACAATGGACTGGTTCCAAATTGGGAAAGGAGTACATCAAGGCTGTATATTGTCACCTTGCATATTTAACTTACATGCAGAGTACATCATGCATAATGCCAGGCTGGGTGAATCCCAAGTTGAAATCAAGATTGCCAGGAGAAATATCAATAACCTCAGATATGCAGATAATACTACTCTAATGGTCAAAAGTAAAGAGGAACTAAGGAGCCTTTTGATGGGGATGAAAGAGGAGAGTGAAAAAGCTTAAAACTCAACCTTCAGAAAACTAAGATCATGGTCTGGTCCCATCACTCCATTGCAAATCAAAGAGGAAAAAGTGGAAGCAGTGACAAATTTTCTTTTCTTGGACTCCAAAATCACTGCAGATGGTGACTACAGCCAAAATAAAAGACACTTGCTCTGTGGAAGAAAAGCTATGGCAAACCTAGACAGCATATTAAAAAGCAGAGATATCACTTTGCCAACAAAGGTTTGTATTTTCAAAGCTATGGTTTTTCCAGTAGTCATGTATGGATGTGAGAGTTGGACTATAAAGAAAGCTGAGTGCTGAAGAACTGACACTTTTGAATTGTGGTGCTACAGAACACTCTGCAAGGAGATCAAAACAGTCAATCCTAAAGGAAATCAACCTTGAATATTCATTGCAAAGACTGATGCTGAAGCTGAAGCTCCAATACTTTGGCCATGTGATACAAAAGTCGACTCATTGGAAAAGACCCTGATGCTGGGAAAGATTGAAGGCAAAAGGAGAGGAGGATGCCAGAGAATGAGATGGTTGGATGGCATCACCAACTCAAAGAACATGAATTTGTGCAAACTCCACAAGATAGAGAAGGATAGGGAAGCCTGACATGCTGTAGTCCATGGGGTCGCAAAGAGTTGAACATGACTTAGTGACTGAACAATAGCAAAAATATTTTAAAACTTTTAAAATATGAATATATAAGTATGTATATACTTATATAAGTAATTGGCATGTGTATAAATACATATATAAATATATAAAATATATAAGTATATAATGCTGCTATGCTAAGTCACTTCAGTCGTGTCTGACTCTGTGTGACCCCATAGACGGCAGCCCACCAGGCTCCCCCGTCCCTGGGATTCTCCAGGCAAGAACATTGGAGTGGGTTGCCATTGCCTTCTCCAATGCATGAAAGTGAAAAGTGAAAGGGAAGTCGCTGAGTTGTATCCAACTCTTCGCGAACAAGAGTACTGGAGTGGGGTGCCATCGCCTTCTCCCTAAGTATATAATATAAATAGATACTATAAAGTTTTTCTAAATAAAAATATACACAGTTTTGTACCCTACATTTTTATACTTAGCATTCTATTGCATTTTGCTCATTTATATAGGACAGTTACACAGTGCAAATTTTAAATTCCCCAGGTGTCCCTCACTGACTTTGCCTCCCTTTTCCCCCGCCTGCCAGTAGCCACCATCCAACTAGAGGCTCTAAAACTGCAGATTACATGAAGACTATGTGGCAAGTGAGGAGGTTAATCACCTCTCCCTTCCCATGGGAACCAGTGAATCAGGCAATTACTGGGGGAACCAGCCCCCTTCTCAAGGTGCTGGGCCAACACCCTCCATGTGGATGCCCACCCCACCCCACACACACTCAGCACTGAATCAGGGACACAACCATCCCAGCCCTGTGGATGCTCCCCTGTAAGTTCAGCCGCCCCAACTCTGCAGGACCACAGAGAGCCTACAAATTCAAAGCGAATGGAAATTATGTTTTGAGTTCTGTGTGTTAGCAGGTGGGAGTTCAGATCATCTTTGTGCTAATGAGGGTTGATCCACTGCAGAGTCCTAAACAGTGCCCCAAATCATGTCATAAAGCCACATATGGGCAGACCCACAGGATGGTCAGACTACCTGCAAAACCTAAGCCCTCCCTTACCCTTTATCTTTATCAAGAAGTCTATCCAGGCAGAGTCTAAAGCACTTAAAACAAAATGATGCAGGCTCTCATTTAAATAGTTTCAAAAGATGTGATTTCAAAGAGCTCATTTCCATGTTTACTCTATTGATTCAATTCAAAACAAACTGCAACATGAAGCTCATAATAAGCCCAAACAGTTGAGGGATCATTTTCATTTTTGGAATAATAAGTCTTCCTTTTTTCCCCCTCTACTGCTGCAATTAGGAGAGAAAAGAAAATTGGATTTTAATTAATCAGCAAGCACTCCTCTCTTCCAATCACTGGGAATTTTGAGGCAGTAGAAACTACAGCGTAGGGAGGTTACAAGGCTTCAAAAATAGCTGGAAAAAAAACATATGACTCCTTGGCCTGGTGACGGTTCCCCCCTCTCCCCCCCGCCCCAGAATTCAAAGGCAGTTTAATGTAATATTGGAAAACTCATGCAGGGGCCAGCCAGGGTTTCTCTGAGCAGGAATGTTTTGCTATGGATGGAAGCTAGCTGCAGCACCCATGTCCTCTCCTAAGACCTTGGAGGGCAGAGAGCTGCTCTCCCCATCAGAAGAGCTCAAACCAGTAGATGGACTACCAACAGACACCTGCTTCTGCCACCAGGAGCCAGTTTGATATTTAGTACACCTCTCTTCTCTCCTTTCCCAGCTGCCCGACCATCTCTTTTGTCTCAGGTACTGGCATTATAAGCCTTATTAATTATAGATCAATCTCTAATTTGAAGGTATGAGCCAAGACTGTAGGGGGTCTCATTAACATAAGATTCAAAGCTGACTTAGAGCCTATATTGTATAGTAATAAAAAAAAAAATCAGACTGGATTTAGGTTTGAACAAAGCTGTTTTTCAGCAATGAACACATTTGTAAAGGTATTTTAAGATACACGTGCCAATATGGCAGTCTTTCCATTACTCTGATTTAATTTTTTCCCCACTGATGGTTACATGTTCATAAGTGTGCTTATAGGGAAATGTGTGTCAACCCAGCAGGCAGGAGCAGCTTATAGACTGTTCAAAGGAATGTGTACAGCAAAGTGTTAACTAAACTTGGAGGACTGCTGTGAGCCAGAAAGATCGAGTCAAGTTCAAACACACTTACGAAGTACTAAATAACCTTCACTTATTAATGATTACTGATATAAGCCAAACAGAGACTATTCAATAAATATCTTTTTTCCTTGATCTATAACTTATGAAGGGGATAGTGTCCTGTCAAGTCTCTACTAACAGCTGCTAAATGTTGGTCCAACGATGTCTGCAGACCCAGAGAACTAGATTTAATTACTTCTTTAAGTTCCTTATTTTCAAATATAATTATATGTTGAGGTTCTGAGATTAGAACTTCAACATATGAATTATCAAAGTCAATTTATCCCATAATAGTAGATACCGGGTAAAGTTTGAAGTTCTGCATTTCTAACAAGCTCCCAGGGATGGCCACACTATTGATCCACAGGCCATCCTTCGGATGATCCTGGTCTAGGAGACTGCAGCTGCCACCGCTGTAACTGCTTTTCCAAATCATTGTTACTAAAGGAAGAGGGTTTATTCCTCAGGTGTGTTGAAGCAGAATACATTTCTACTGTTCTAGAGAAGATATTCTCCAACTTTAAGTACATCAGAGTCACCTGGGCTATTTATCAAAATTTATAAGTTCCTAATCCTACCACCAAAGATTCCAATTAAGTAAGTCTGTCTTGGACTTTCCTGGAGGTGCAGGGGATAAGAATCTGCCTGCCAATACAGGGGACACAGGGTCAATCTCTGGGCCACAAAGAATTTCACATACTGTGAAGCAACTAAGCCCATGTGCCACAGCTACTGAACGCATGCTTTATAACCGATGAGCCACAACTACCAAGCCTGCAGGCTGCAACTACTGAAGCCCATGAGCCTAGAGCCTGTGTTCCTCAACAAGAGAAGACACTTCTCTCTGGAACCAGAGAAAGCTCGAGCAAAGCAACAAAGACCCAGCACAGGCAAAAAAAATTAACTAATTCATGTTTTAAAAGTAAGTCTGTATTTTATCAAGTGTTGAAGGTCATTCAAATACATATTGTCCTCCAGACCACACTTTGAAAAGCATTGGAATGTCAACATTTTAGGAATCAGTAAACTAAAATGGACTGGAATGAGTGAATTTAACTCAGATACTCTACTACTGTGGGCAAGAATCCCTTAGAAGAAATGGAGTAGCCATTATAGTCAACAAAACAGTCCCAAATGCAGTTTTAATGCAATCTCAAAAACAACAGAATGATCTCTGTTCATTACCAAGGCAAATCATTCGATGTCATGGTAATCCAAGTCTATGCCCCAACAGGTAATTCTGAAGGAGCTGAAGTTAAACGGTTCTGTGAAGACATACAAGACCTTCTAGAATTAACACCCCAAAAAGAGTCCTTTCCATCATAAGGTACTGGAATGCAAAAGTAGGATGTCAGGAAAAACCTGGAGTAACAGGCAAATTTGACCTTGGAGTACAGAATGAAGCAGAGCAAAGGCTAATAGAGGCTTGCCAAGAGACACACTGGTCATAGCAAACACCCTCTTCCAACAACACAGGAGAAGACTCTACACATGGACATCACCAGATGGTCAACACCAAAATCAGATTGATTATATTCTCTGCAGCCAAAGATGGAGATACAATCAGCAAAAACAAGACTGGGATCTGACTGTGGCTCAGATCATGAACTCTTTATTGCCAAATTCAGACTTAAATCTTAAATTTAAGAAAGTAGGGAAAACCACTAGACCATTCAGGTATGACCTAAATCAAATCCCTAACGATTATACAGTGGAAGAAATAGATTTAAGGGACTAGATCTGATAGACAGAGTGCCTGATGAACTACGGACGGAGGTTCATGACATTCATCAGGAGACAGGGATCAAGACCATCCCCAAGAAAAAGAAATGCAAAAAAGCAAAATGGTTGTCTGAGGAGGCCTTACAAATACCTGTCAAAAGACGGGAAGCAAAAAGCAAGGGAGAAAAGGAAAGACATACCCATTTGAATGCAGAGTCCAAAGAATAGCAAGGAGAGACAAGAAAGCATTCCTCAATGATCAGTGCAAAGAAATAGAGGAAAACAACAGAATGGGAAAGACTAGAGACCTCTTCAAGAAAATTAGAGATCCATGGGAAAATTTCATGGAAAGATGCGTTCAATAAAGGACAGAAATGGTATGGACCTAACAGAAGCAGAAGGTATTAAGAAGAGGTGGCAAGAATACATCGAAGAACTATACCAAAAAGATCTTCATGACCCAAATAACCACAATGTTGTGATCACTCACTGAGAGCCAGACAGCCTGGAATGTGAAGTCAAGGGGACCCTAGGAAGCATCACTTCAAACAAAGCTACTGGAGTTGAATTTCCAGTTGAGCTATTTCAAATCCTAAAAAATGATGCTGTGAAAGTGCTACACTCAATATGCCTGAAAATTTGGAAAACAGCAGTGGTGACAAGACTGGAAAAGGTCAGTTTTCATTCCAATCCCTAAAAAAGGCAATGCCAAAGAATGTTCAAACTACTGCACAATTGCTCGCATCTCACACGCTAGTAAAGGAATGGTCAAAATTCTCCAAGCAAGGCTTCAATAACACGTGAGTCATGAACTTCCAGGTGTTCAAGCTCGTTTTAGAAAAGGCAGAGGAACCAGAGATCAAATTGCCAATATCCACTGGATGATCAAAAAAAGCAAGAGAGTTTCAGGAAAACATCTATATCTGCTTGATTGACTATGCCAAGCCTTTGACTGTGTGGATCACAATAAACTGTGGAAAATTCTGAAAGACATGGGAACACCAGACCACCTGACCTGCCTCCTGAGAAATCTGTATGCAGGTCAGGAGGCAACAGTTAGAACTGGACATAGAACAACAGACTGGTTCCAAAAAGGAAAAATGAGTACATCAAGGCTGTATATTGTCACCCTGCTTATTTAACTTATATGCAGAGTACATCATGAGAAAAACTGGGCTGGATGAAGCACAAGCTGGAATCAAGATTGCTGGGAGAAATATCAATAACCTCAGATATGCAGATGACACCACCCTTATGGCAGAAAATAAAGATGAACTAAAGAGTCTCTTAATGAAATTCAAAGAGGAGAGTGAAAAAGTTGACTTAAATCTCAGCATTCAGAAAACAAAGGTCATGGCATCTGGTCCCATCACTTCACGGCATATAGATGGAGAAACAGTGGAAATAGTGGCAGGCTTTATTTTTGCAGGTTCCAAAATCACTGCAGATGGTGACTGTTCGGTCCAGTTCAGTCACTCAGTCATGTCGGAACCTTTGCAATCCCATGAATAGCAGCATGCCAGGCCTCCCTGTCCATCACCAACTGCTAGAGTCTACCCAAACCCATGTCCATTGAGTCGGTGATGCCATCCAACCATCTCATCCTCTGTCATCCCCTTCTCCTCCTGCCCTCAATCTTTCCCAGCATCAGGGTCTTTTCCAATGAGTCAGCTCTTAGCATCAGGAGGCCACAGTATTGGAGTTTCAGCTTCAAATCAGTCCTTTCAATGAACACCCAGGGCTGATCTGCTTTAGAATGGACTGGTTGGATCTCCTTGCAGTCCAAGGGACTCTCAAGAGTCTTCTCCAATACCACAGTTCAAACGCATCAATTCTTCGGCACTCAGCCTTCCTCACAGTCCAACTCTCACATCCATACATGACCACAGGAAAAACCATAGCCTTGACTAGACGGACCTTAGTCAGCAAAGTAATGTCTCTGCTCTTGAGTATGCTATCTAGGTTAGTCATAACTTTTCTTCCAAGGAGTAAGCGTCTTTTAATTTCATGGCTGCAGTCACCATCTGCAGTGATTTTGGAGCCCCAAAAAATAAAGTCTCACACTGTTTCCACTGTTTCCCCATCTATTTCCCATGAAGTGATGGGACTGGATGCCATGATCTTTGTTTTCTGAATGTTGAGCTTTAAGCCAACTTTTCACTTTAGAGTCCCTTGGACTGCAAGGAGATCCAGCCAGTGCATCCTAAAGGAACTGTGTCCTGAATATTCATTGGAATGACTGATGTTGAAGCCTGAACTCCAATAATTTGGCCTCCTTATGCAAAGAGCTGACTCATTGGAAAAGACCCTGATGCTGGGAAAGATTGAAGGCAGGAGGAGAAGGGGATGACAGAGGATGAGACGGTTGGATGGCATCACCGACTCAATGGAGATGAGTTTGAGTAAACTCTGGGAGTTGGTGATAGACAGGGAGGCCTAGCATACTGCAGTCCATGGGGTCACAAAGAGTTGGACACGACTGAGCGACTGAACTGATCTGATCTGCCGAATTCAACCTGCTTACTTGGTGAGTTCTTCAAGCTAGGGGCTGTGTTTACATCATGTCTCAAAATTTAATATGCATGTGCTTCTCCTAGAGAACCTACAAAAAAGTAAATTTAGATTCTGTAGGTCTGAGATGGAGTCAGAGATGCTGTGTTTCTGACCAGCTCCCAGGTAATGCCAATGCTGCTCGTCTGTGAAGCACACTTTGAGTGACAGAGACAAGGTTCCACATCTCACATGATGTTTGGGCCAAGGACTGATCCCCCTGTCTCTCTAAAGGAACTCTGTATAATTCAGGCACTGACCATTTATCTTTCATACATCTTCACACCTTAATGCAGCACATAATACAATAAACCTTCCATTATCTGATCTTCTCCAAATTGATTCCTCCTGGAGTTCATAGAATTCTTAATTCAATTGTCCTGAGGACTCTCCTTGAGTAATAGGAATTAGAATGTTGGGTTGCAGGATAAGAATTCTAAGTAACTTTGACAAATTGGAGAAATGTTACATTATAAATGAACAGGATAAAGTCCAACAGGGAGAGGTGTTAGACAGTGCCCTTAGGCATGAAAAATAAAGGATACACCATGAGGAGATCTGTAAAGTACATGTGAAGTGAAAATCCAGAATCTCATCATTCAAGGTGAAAAATTACACTAAAGATAAGCATCCAGGCAAGGAACTGCAGAGGAGCAAGACTGCAAATACCTCTCTTAAAATGCAGAGCCCTGAGTGAAGAAGAAATATATTACTAGGCATTAAAATTACTCAGCATGTGACTAAGATTTAAATATTAGACTTGTGATAATTATGTTTGCATGGCTCCTAAACTGATTTTGACATTGTTTTCTATCCTGGTTATACTTACTGTATACTTAATTCCTTTAATAGTTATGAAAATCAATAAATCAGTCCTGGCACATTAGAACCAGGGTCATACTAAAAACTATTGATATCAAAGACGATTTGTATTAATTTGCTCAGGCTGCTGTTACAAAGCACCAGAAACTGGTTGGCTGAGAATAACAGAAATTTATTGTCTTATGGCCCCAAAGACTAGAAGTCTAAAGTTAGGTGCTCAATTTGAAACCTGTAGGAGAAGGATCCCTTCTTGCCTCTTGCTGCTTCTGGCAGTCCCAGACATTCCCTGTGGCCACATAACTCCAATCTAATCAAGTCAGATACGATTTAGCAACTCAACAACAACAAATCTTACCTAGTGATCTCTTTACATCTCTTCACATAATCCCTGCTGCATGTCTTCCTTGTATTCAAATTTCCCCTTTTTATAAAGACACTAGCGTCTGAAGTGACTTAGCAGCAGCAGCAGCAGCAGCAGTCAGTTTAGATTAGGGTCCACCCTGAAGATCTTTGATAGCCTCTTTAAGGATGCCATTTCCAAATTAGGTCACATTAAGAGGTACTGAGGATTAGCACTTCAACATACCTTTTTGGGGAGACGCAGCTGAAGCCCTGAGCCATCCCAGGGCAATTACATCAAAGTCTCTGGAGTGAGGCTCAGCACCAGTGTGTTGTAAGTGCCCCCAGGTGAGTCTACAACTGGGATTGGGAATGACTGCTCTTAGGGAAGGTTTGCAAGGGTTTCCATTGTCATGGGACCTGCTAATACTGATGGTGATGAATATTCAGGGAGACTTTGTTTGTTGCCTAAAGCACCAAAGCCGAAGGAATACGAGATGAAGCTGTGGTGGTTCTCAATCTTAAACGTTCATGATATAACCTAGGAGATTTAAAAACACTGACTCCTGGATACTTTCAGGAGTTTCAGTTTCTGATGTAAACTCTCTGAATGAGACTTGGGCATAGAGGATTTTAAAAGCTCCCACAGGTCATTATCCTACTGTGCAATCAAGATGAAGATCACTGTCTACAAAGAAAGATCTGTTATGAAGTGGCCAAGCTGGTCCTCAGGGCTGGAAGTACTGGGACAAGGACCCCAGGCTTCTGATCACACACTTTGCTATTTCCTCTCACCTTCTTATCTTTTATTTATTTACTTATTTTGAGAATAGAGGTAATTTTATTTATATTTTTAAAATTTTATTTATTTTAACACAAAACATTTTGTATTGAGGTATAGCCAATTAACAATGTTGTGAGTCCTTTCCCTGTTCAACTGAAACTTCTTACCTTTTAAAACAGATTATTTTCCAACATCAAGCTGAGGGATCTTTCCATTCCTCATATAAATGCAAGCAAGTCTTTCTCACTGTCGACTTCAAAAATATTCACAACCTGAAATTTGAGAGTTATGCTCTATGTGGCAGGAATTTTTAGAACTTCAAGCCTGGGAGGTAGCATCTCACAAAACCCTGAGAAAACTGCTCCAAGGAGACAGGGGGGCAGGGACAGATTATACAGAAGTTTACAGCAAATGGCAGGTAGTCCAAACCTCAAAAGATTAAAGGAAAATCAGATATGTCAAATTGAGGTATTTAGTGCTTTTCTATATATGGGAAGATGCAAGAGTCTGGGCTCACGGAAATCATTCCTTTGATATACATCTCAGCTAAAGTCTTGCACACTCATCTCACCTGAACTTTACTATATCATCTTCGAGATCTTTACCCCTTCCCTCCCTCTCCTGTGCTCCTCCTTTGCCTTCCATGGAGTCATTCTTTCCACTTTCCTATGAGGGCTCCTCCTTTTCACCTGCCAGTTAATTAAATTTTTGTGTCAATTTTAGACCTAGTTTTGTCTCACTTTGGGTTAGGCTGAAGTATACAAAATGATGCTCTTCGCAACCACAAGTGGATAAATATAGGTCATCATACAGTTTAAGCTAATGCCCTATGCCATTGACATGTTAAACATACCACCCCTGGCTTTAGCTCTTTCCTGTGTATATGGTTGCTACTCAGACCAGTTGCCAAAATATTGCAATATTTCCTGCCAATTGGTTCATTGCCCACTGCCCTCCCCCAACAAGTGCCCTCCCCCAACAAGTGCCCTCCCACTACCCTGACTACCCTGCCTCCTTTCCTGGGACTCCTGATACCTCCCAGTGATGCAATAACTGAAAGGAAAATGCTTGACCTATCAGGGGACCCTGAGATTCTGCTTCAAGGCTATGGCAACAATCTGTCCTGATAGGATGGCGTCCATGTTATAATGATTGTGGAACATTTTCCTGTACCCCTGTGTATTCATGATTTCCGAATGCATCATCCATTGATAAGAAATTATCTGGTCTTAGCCTTGGACCCATATTGCCACCAGACTCTCCCAACTGTGACATCAAATGGAGACATCAGAGCCAACACGTTCACAATGGAATATCAAATGTCCCCTTTGAGACAGACTTTAACTTTGGTGACCCTAATAAATTAAATCTCCAGGCACCCATGCCCTAGTGTAGACCCCTCTCACACTGACCCTGGGTTTGGCCATGGACCTGCCTTGGTCAATGGGATGCTATCAAACATGGCAGAAGCAGAGGCTTAAGAAGTGCTTGTCCTCTTAGAACACTCCAGGGGGCACCTGCCAAGCTCTAACGAAGCTCAGACTAGACTTCTGTGCAATGAGGGCAGGTAGCAGGAGAGGCCGTGGGGACACTGAGGCCCTGATGTTACTGAGAATTCCCACTGCATCCTGTCCAAATGTGGCATCTACAGAATCCTGAGATGTAAAATAGCTGCTGTTTCAAGCTTCTGCATTCTTAGACAGGGTTCTCCAGACAAACAGAACCAACAACAGGATGTATGTATATGTATAAAGTAATTTTTTCCTTACTTATCTATGAGTTTACTGTAAAAAGTTAGCTCATGCAATTATGGAAACTGAAAAGTCCCAAGATTTTCAAGGTGAGTCAGCCAGCTGCAGACCCAGGAAAGGTGATGGGTAGTTCCGATCTGAGTCCAGTGGCCAGAAAACCAGGAGTTCTGACAGTGTAGTTCTAACCCAAAGGACAGGAAACTCAAGACTCAGAAAGATCGATGTTTCCATGTCAGTCTGAAGGTAAGAAGATGCCCAAGTCTCAGTTTCAAGGTGGTTAGACAATAGAAATTCCCTCTAACTCAGGGAAAGGCAGACTTTTTGTTCTACCCAGGCTTTCAACTGATTAGATGAAGCCCACACACATGAGGGAGGCAGTTTACTTTACTCAGGCTACCAATAAAATGTTAGTTTATCCAAAAACACCCTCACAGGAACACTCAGAAAAGCATTTGACTGAATATCTAGACACCCCCTGACTCAGTTCAGTTCAGTTCAGTTACTGAGTCATGTTCAGCTCGTTGCAAACCCATGAACTGCAACATGCCAGGCCTCCCTGTCCATTGCCACTCTCAGAGTTTACTCAAACTCATGTCCATTGAGTGGGTGACGCCATCCAACCATCTCATCCTCTGTTGTCCCCTTCTCCTGCCCTCAATCTTTCCCAGCATCTGGGTCATTTCCAGTGAGTCAGCTCTACATATCAGGTGGCCAAAGGATTGGAGTTTCAGCTTAAACCTCTGTCATTCTAATAAATATTCAGGGCTGATTTCCTTTCGAATGGACTGGTTGGATCTCCTTGCTGTCCAAGGGACTCTCAAGAGTCTTCTCCAGCACCAGAGTTCAAAATCATCAGTTCTTCGTCACTCAGCTTTCCTTATAGTCCAACTCTCACATCCATACATGACTGCTGGAAAAATAATACCTTTGACTAGACGCAGCCTTGTTGGCAAAGTAATGTCTCTGCTTTTTAATATGCTGTGTAAGTTAGTCATAACTTTTCTTCCAAGGAGCAAGAGTCTTTTAATTTCATGGCTGCAGTGATTTTGGAGCTCCCCAAAATAAAGTCTGTCACTGTTTCCACTGTGTCCCCATCTATTTGCCCAGAAGTGATATGACCAGATGCCATGGTCTCAGTTTTTGGAATGTTGAGTTTTAAGCCAAATTTTTCACTCTCCTCTTTTAGTTTCATCAAGAGGTTTTTTAGTTCCTCTTCACTTTCTGCCATAAGAGTGGTGTCATCTGCATATCTGAGGTTATTGATGTTTTTCCCGGAAATCTTGATACCAGCTTGTGTTTTATCCAGCCCAGTGTTTCTCATGATGTACTTTGAATATAAGTTAAATAAGGAGGGTGACATATACAAACTTGATGTACTCCTTTCCCAATTTGGAACTAGTCTGTTGTTCCATGTCCAGTTCTAACTGTTGCTTCCTGACTTGCATACATATTTCTCAAGAGGCAGGTCTGGTGGTCTGGTATTCCCATCTCTTTAAGAAATTTTCAGTTTGTTGTGGTCCACATACTCAAAGTCTTTGGCATAGTCAGTAGAGCAGAACTAGACATTTATCTGGATGTCTCTTGATTTTTCAATGATCCAACAGATGCTGACAATTTGATCTCTGGTTCCTCTGCTTTTTCTAAATCCAGCTTGAACATCTGGAAGTTCATGGTTCATGGACTGTTGAAGCCTGGCTTGGAGAATTTTGAGCATTACGTTACTAGCTTGTGAGATGAGTGCAATTGTGCAGTAGTTTGAGCATTCTTTTGCATTGCCTTTCTTTGGGATTGGAATGAAAACTGACCTTTTACAGTCCTGTGGCCACTGTTGTTTTCCAAATTTGCTGGCATATTGAGTGCAGCACTTTCACAGCATCATCTTTTAGGATTTGAAATAGCTCATCTGGAATTCCATCACCTCCACTAGCTTTGTTAGTAGTAATGTTTCCTAAGCCCCCCTTGACTTAGCATTCCAGGGTGTCTGGCTCTAGGTGAGTGATCACACCATCATGATTATCTGTGTCATGAAGATCTTTTTGTATAGTCCTTCTGTGTATTCTTGCCACCTCTTCTTAATACCTTCAGCTTCTGTTAGGTCCATACAATTTCTCTCCTTTATTGTACCCATCTTCGCATAAAATGTTCCTTTGGTTTCTCTAATTTTCTTGAAGAGATCTCTAGACTTTCCCATTCTATTGTCTTCCTCTATTTCTTTGCATTGATCACTGAGGAAGGCTTTCTTACCTCTCCTTGCTATTCTTTGGAACTCTGCATTCACATGAGTATATCTTTCCTTTTCTCCTCTGCCTTTCACTTCTCTTCTATTCACAGCTATTTGTTAGGCCTAGTCAGACAACCATTTTGCCTTTTTGCATTTCTTTTCCTTGGGGATCATCTTGATCCCTGTCTCTGTACAATGTCACAAACCTCCATTCATAGTTCTTCAGGCACTCTGTCTGTCAGATCTAATCCCTTGAATCTATTTGTCACTTCCAGTGTATAATTGTAAGGGATTTGATTTAGGTTAAACCTGAATGAGACGTCTAGTGGTTTTCCCTGCTTTCTTCAATTTAAGTCTGAATTTGGCAATAAGGAGTTCATGGTCTGTGCCACAGTCAGATCCCAGTCTTGTTTTTGCTGACTGTATAGAACTTCTACATCATTGGCTGCTGAGAATATAATCAATCTGATTTTGGTATTGACCATCTGGTGATGTCCATGTGTAGAGTCTTTTCTTATGTTGTTGGAAGAGGATCTGTGCTATGAGCAGTGTGTTCTCTTGGCAAACTTTGATTAGCCTTTGCCCTGCTTCACTCCACACTCCAAGGCCAAATTTGCCTGTTACTCCAGATATTTCTTGGCTCCCTACTTTTGCATTCCAGTCCCCTATAATGAAAAGGGCATCTTTTTTGGGTGTTAGTTCTAGAAGGTCTTGTAGGTGTTCAAAGAACCATTCAACTTCAGCTTCTTCAGCATTTCTGCTCAGGGCATAGACTTGGATTACTGTGATATTGAATGCTTTGCCTTGGAAATGAATAGACTCACTCAAGTTGGTACATAAAATTAACTATCACACCTTCTAATCTTTGAGTGATTTGTTGGGCCTCAATAGATGACAGAAAAGCTGGTACTCCTTCCATGATATGATACAGGACTGATCTATATAATATAGACTCAAATCTACTCCTTATACAGTATGACCCACTTTAGGAAATGAATTACCATTAAAGGAATGAATCCAAACGCTAGGCTTATTTTAGAATAATATTTTCCCTCATTTATACTTGATTATCAATATGTGATCCTTCTACCTCCTTATCAGTTTCATAAAGCTCTTTAACCTCACCACCTTGGTAGCACAAAAGTGGCACACACATGGGACTATGCTGTCTCTGCTCCATTCAAGGACAAATCCATCAAGCCTCGGTGTTCAGCTCACCCAGGAAAATGGCCACATAATTCTCCTCAACATTCCACTGCAGGCATGTAAATTGGTCACATGGTGTGTAGCTTGTTTGCTATCCCTGTTCTAGACCCTCCTGATTTATCACCTGTATTAAAGCAAGAGCCATTGTGCAGGTTACATTAACTTCTCCTCCCACTACCCAAATCAATTTATCTTCTTCCTTTTAAAAAGATTACCAAATTCATCTTCCTAACATGCATTTGAAGTTGTCTGGGTGGCCAACCGTGTTCACCCAGGGCTCCCAGGTTTTCGGGTGTGTTAGATTGTTTGCAAAGACGGCTCCAGTTCCTTGCACTTTCCAAATCCATGTCCCTTGTGATGTGATGTTTCACCTCCTCCCATCAAGAAATAAAGTCTGTTTCTCCGTCTGTGCATCTTAGGGTCCTGCTGACTTCCTCAGAACAGGAGAGGTGATATGGTAGAGATTCTCAACCTTGACCTCATGAGGCTTTGTGCATGTGCCCTCCCTGGGAACTCTGCCACTGGCCTGGGAATGACCCTGGGCTAGCCTGCTGTGGAGGAAATAACAGGGAACGGAGCCACATCCTCCAGCTAAGCAACCCCAGACACATCAAAAAGCACAGCCAAATCAGCTAAGCCGCCTGGCTACTCACAGCTGAGCAGAAGTGGATCATTAGAGCAGCAGTCCCCAGTCGTTCTGGGACCCGGGACCAGGTTTAACGGAAGCAAAGTTTTCCACGGACCAGGGGTAGGGGGATGGTTTCAGGATGATTTGAACACATTATATGTATTGTGCACTGTATTTCTATTTATTATATCAGCTCTACCTTAGATCATCAGCCATTGAATCCTGGAGGTTGGGGACCGCTCTTATAGAACAAGCCATAGCCACTCATGTGACCCAAAGACTGGTGAGGTTTTGTGGATGGTTCTTATACAGCATCTCATGGCCATCTCATAGGTCATTGATTCAAGATGTATATGAAGGACCTGTGAAGCAAGTCCATCACAGCCCTATTTTCATGATAAAAGAAAAACTACAGTAAGAGAACTCATCCAACTTCATTAAGGAATCAAATATAATAGCCAGCAAACCTGTTGGTGGGTATTGAAGGAAAAGCTTTATTAACAAGTCTACAAGAACACAAGGGGGCACCTGCCAAGCCAATGATGCTGGTGCTAGCGCTTGCATCACGAGTTGGAGACAAAGCCTGCATCAGCACCGCAGTGTCCTCAGAATCTTCAAAGGCCATGTGGCAGCGTCAGAGGCCTCGGCAGCTGACATCCCTGCAGGGAACTGAAGCAGGCGAAATGCAGACACCCCGTGGTAGCTCAGAGGACTGTGACTGTGAGAACATTGCAGACGAGGCTGGGAGACTGTCAGCGATGAAAGCAGGCACCTTGAAAGGTCCTGCCGAAGAAAGAATGCCTTGAGATGATGTTTTTGACTCTATCTTACTCCACCACCTGGTGTGGACTTGAAAATAATGATTTATAAAAGTCTGAAATTCTTCAATAATTCTCCTTTGCTCTCTCTCAAAACAAAACAAAACAAAAACAAAAAACAGCTGGTTAACACTGAAGGGCAAGTTCATTCATCTCTTGCCTCATATGGATACAAGACAATGCACTCACACACAAACTGTCCACCTGCATCCTCTCTGCCTCCCTTACTCTCCCACACCTCTTAGATCACGTGGTTTTTCATTCCCTGCCATGGCAACTGGAGAAGTGAATTCCTTCCTGAAAGATCATCTCATAAGCCTCATATTTCCCCTCACTCTGGGACACAGGATTTTATGCAAAGAGTAGAAACTAAAGTTCTTTGCTTCAAGCTACAGTATAAGCAGGGGTATGGTGTTCCCTTCCCTTTAGCAGCAGCAAAAATTAAACTTGTTGTTGAAAAAAGAAAAAATGGCCATAAATTCATTGGACTTCTCAGGTGGTGCTAGTGGTAAAGAACCCACCCGCCAATGCAGGAGACATAAGAGACTGAGGCTCGATCCTTGGGTCAGGAAGCTCCCCTGGAAGAGGGCATGGCAACCCACTTCACTGTTCTTACCTGGAGAATCCCATGGACAGAGGAGCCTGGAAGTCAGTAGTTCATAAGGTCACAAAGAGCTGGAAATGACTGAAGTGACTTAGTGCACACACACATACACATACACACACACACACACACACAAATTCATTGCAGATCCTGCCATTAAAAGAGAAGTCTATTTCTCCCCTCCTTGAAGCTGGGCTTGGTCATGTGACTTGCTTTGGCCAACAGGATGGGGAGGAAGGTGGGAGGGGGGTTTAGGAGTGGAAACTTATGTACACCTGTGGCAGACTCACATTGATATATGGCAAAACCAATACAGTATTGTAAAGTAAAAAAAAAAAAAATTAATAAAAAAAAAAAAGACTAAAAAAAGAAAAAATAGCAGGTTGAAGGAGCCCAAGCCAGCCTGTCAGAGAAGCCATGTTGGGGAAAACCAAAGCTCCCGACCTTCAGTCCACTACCCTGCAGACACATGAGCGAAGGCATCCTTACCCACCCAGTTGTCAGGGTCAGTTCCCACGTGAGTGAAGCTTAAGCAAGAGAGACTGAAGGACGGCCCAGTCTAGCCCAGTTCAAATTGCCAACCCACAAAATTGTGAGCAAATAAATAACTGTTGGCATAAGCCACTAAGTTTTGGAAAAACTTATTTATGCAGCAAATGCTAATGGACACATCACTAAAAACCTTAAGGTATCAGATGTCAGAAGTGAATGGTGCAGTGGGGAGCCATTACATCTCCTCGTATAGGATGAGCTTCCCAAACCACAGTTCAGTTCAGTTCAGTTCAGTTCAGTCGCTCAGTCGTGTCCGACTCTTTGCGACCCCATGAATCGCAGCACGCAGGCCTCCTGTCCATCACCATCTCCCAGAGTTCACTCAGACTCACGTCCATCAAGTCCGTGATGCCATCCAGCCATTTCATCCTCAGTCGTCCCCTTCTCCTCCTGCTCCCAATCCCTCCCAGCATCAGAGTCTTTTCCAATGAGTCAACTCTTCGCATGAGGTGGCCAAAGTACTGGAGCTTCAGCTTTAGCATCATTCCTTAACCACAGCAAATCCTAAAGGGGATAGGATGGGAGGATTTATTTCTGTCTCTGTCATCAGAATCTTATTTTAAAAGCCCACGGGGAAAGGAAGATAAAACAAACAACAACAAAAAATATAAAGTGAAATCAAAATAATAGCTCCTCTCAAATCTTAGAAAATGAAACAGGTGTATTTTTCTGCAGAGTAGTTCTGCTTATGTAAACAATGTGGATGGCCATGTTTTTTTTTTTTTTCCTCCTCTTCTTTGGTTTAAAAAAGAAAATTCAGAATCAAGTTTAAGTCCTACTTCTAAGAAATGACTAGGACTTTCCAGAATTCAATGTACTGGTCATTTACTTATTCGGGTGTGGAGCTTATTTTCCACATACTATACAAACTTTTACTTCTTTTCCACCTCATTTTCACCTTTTTCCAGAATATATTTGCCTTTAAAACATTCTAAATGCCTTTTGAATGAAGACTTGACATATGTAACATTTACTTATTGAATTATTTCTATTTTGAATCAGAGGCACACCTTAAATTGAGGTGACCACAACATCCAGTCTTTGTTTTCTCTTTCTACTTTTTCCCACGTGGTGATGGAATGAGTCATGGGAAGGGAGGAGGAAGTGGGAAATAGAGGTGGTAAAACATTTTGCAATTTTCCAAGTGCTAGATGTAATCTAAGAGATGTGCATTTTCCATCGAAATAGTTTTCTCCATAATAGTGCACACTCTTATTAGAACCGTATTTTTGCTGACAGAGCCCAGAGTTGCTTCACTCAGCATCCTGCACGTAGAAGAATACACACACACACACACACACACACACACACCCCACATTCATCACTATGCTCTGATTCGCCCAGTCTCTTATTTATTTTTCTGAGATCCATAGCCTTCCTTGTGGCTATCAACATTTCCAAATGATTCTGAGACTGACCGCACTTGCATGAAGTTATTTGAATTTTGATCTGTATCTTTAATCTGGCACATTGCTTTGAATACATTCATTTGAGTAGTGGAGTCAAACGGCTATTGTGTTTGTTTTTTTTTTTCTGTAATGTGAGTAAAAAAAATTAATAGGATTTAGGGATTAGCTTGAATGTCTTCTTTTATGTGACCTAGATAATATAGTGCCTTATTATGACTGCATTCCTGACAATAAAGTATACAGTGTTTTCCAATGAGTTAAAACAATAGCTATATAAATACAAAACATATTATTCATGTCTGTTGTATATCTAGTCATCCATTATTAATATTAATCATCTTTGCTTTCTTACAGGGAGCTTAAAGTCCCATGTATTTTACAATCAAAACTGTCAAGAATTATAACACTACTCTATGTGATCTCTATAAAATGAAATATAAATGCCAATCAAAGAGGCCATTGGTTGCTTCATTTATATTTAAAGTGCTTCTGCCCATAAATTACATTAATAGTTTGTATTCTCCTTACCTTGTCTCAGAAGGAGCTCAAGGTATGTTTGACCCTTTCATTCTTATAACCTTTGCTTGGGGAGAAAGCCACCCTGGCAAGCCCTGGGCTCCCCTTTGCCTCATACACACCCAATAAGGAAAACAGGGCCCTCTCTGCCTCTTTCCTGTACATTCTCAGATTCAAGATCCTGATTCAAGAGGGAGCAATGTGTGACTCAGGGGACACATCTATGTCACCACCACAATCCTCTCCACCAAATCAGAGCTGTTTGGGGCCATATTTATTGTTTCCCTTTTCTTTGGCAGAGAAGAAAAATTGATAAACACACAACATCCATTGAAATATCATCAACCCATCTCAGAGTGGACTCCTTTTGAACTCCTGGAATAATATAATAGATGATGGAGTCCAGGGTATTCCAGCCTAATACCAACTTGTGTTCTTTAGTGAATGCTATTTGAGCAAAATTCAAGGATATATTCAACTTAGAGCATCTTTTCAGTTCAGTTCAGTTCAGTTGCTCAGTCGTGTCCGACTCTTTGTGACCCCATGAACCGCAGCACGCCAGGCCTCCCTGTCCATCACCAACTCCCAGAGTCCACCCAAACCTGTGTCCATTGAGTCGGTGATGCCATCCAACCATCTCATCCTCTGTCATCCCCTTCTCCTCCTGCCCTCAATCTTTCCCAGCATCAGGGTCTTTTCCAATGAGTCAGCTCTTTGCATCAGGTGGCCAAAGTATTGGAGTTTCAGCTTCAACATCAGTCCTTCCAATGAACACCCAGGACTGATCTTTAGGATGGACTGGTTGGATCTTCTTGCAGTCCAAGGGACTCTCAAGAGTCTTCTCCAACACCACAGTTCAAAACCATCAATTATTTTGTGCTCAGCTTTCTTTATAGTCCAACTCTCACATCCATACATGACCACTGGAAAAACCATAGCCTTGACTAGACTGACCTTTGTTGGCAAAGTAATGTGTCTGCTTTTTAATGTCTCTGCTGTCTAGGTTGGTTATAACTTTCCTTCCAAGAAGTAAGCATCTTTTAATTTCATGGCTGCAATCACCATCTGCAGTGATTTTGGAGCCCAGAAAAATAAAGTCGGCCACTGTTCCCACTGTTTCCCCATCTATTTGCCATGAATTTGATGGAACTGGATGCCATGATCTTAGTTGAGTTTTAAGCCAACTTTTCACTCTCCTCTTCCACTTTCATCAAGAGGCTCTTTAGTTCTTCACTTTCTGCCAAAAAGGTGGTGTCATCTGCATATTTGAGGTTATTGATATTTCTCCTGGCATCCATTACTAATCCATTTTGAAATGTTACTACTCTAGGCACCTCCAGAGAATGCACTAACAAGCACAAGGCAGTGAAACAAGAGAGGTCATTCCTCAAAGACAGCAAAAGCACCCAATCGACTGCCTGATAATACATGAAGTAAGTGTCTTCCTGCTTTCTTCCCGTTTCTTAAGACATCTATTATCTGAATTGTGAACACTGAACCACGCTGGGGGAAAGCCACCTTCCACCCGACCTATAGGTCAATCCCTTCAG
The DNA here is from genome assembly GCF_014754425.2 of Oryx dammah. Taxonomy (NCBI): domain Eukaryota; kingdom Metazoa; phylum Chordata; class Mammalia; order Artiodactyla; family Bovidae; genus Oryx; species Oryx dammah. The sequence goes on from NW_024070194.1 coordinate 77,245,860, forward strand.
ATGACAAACGACAGAGGGAAGATCAGGCCGGGGCTCAGAGGTTCACTGTCAGAGCCCTGCCGATTCTCCTGGGCATCCCCCACCATTTCTCCTCTTTCTCTTCTGATAACTCCCTGGCTCTAATTGGAGGCAGGAGCAGCACTGTTAGTACACAATTTAATATCAATACTGGCTGGCACTGTTCTCTTGTAGATGAGGAGAGATTCCTGGCACTGTACTTGAGACCAAAGGAAATGAGAAGCAATAATCACTACTGCCTTGTCTTATGTTTTATGAGGGTAGTTGTTCACTAATTTACTCAAACAAACATTTACTGAGTCCATACTATGTGCCAGGCACTCTTCCAGCTTGGGAAAAAGAGCAATGAACAAAACAGTCAGAAACCCCTCCCTTAATGGAAGTTTAAAATGTAAGGAGAGGAACAGTACAAAAATTGAATAAATAAGTAAAACATACAGTACATAAATGGTGTTGTGTTCTACTGAGGAAAAGAAAGCAGGGGATGGATTAGGACATGGGTTTTCATTGGCACCGGACACTCAGGGAAGACCATGCAGTGGAGAAAATATTTGGGTCAAGCACCCAAGGTGTTGATGAAGTGAGGCATGTGCTTGTCCAGGGGAAGAGCAGTATATTAATAAACAGAAAGCAAACGCCGAGCACTGAGACGGAACATATCTGGCATGGTGCAGGAACAGACCAGGTTTGGTAGGCCTCAGTAGGGAGGGGCCAACACCAAGGCTCTCACGAGCACAGAGCTGGCCATTTGTCCAGAGGGGCCATGATTAGGGATGTATATGACCCCACGGTCATCTGGGATGAACCACTCTGCCACCACATTTTCACATTCTTTCACGTTAAACTCAGTAATCCCCTACTTCTTTGAGATGTGGCTCTTCTGGTGGCCAGGTAACTTGAACTTGACCCTGCAAAGGGACTCAATCATGTGCTCCTTGTTCTGCAGCTTGGTGCGGACGGATGTTACTAACCAACCACTGTGGCCCCTGGGGGCTTTACAAAGGCACTGCACAAACCTGTCTCCAGTCTAGAATGGAGACAGCACCCCAGTCACAGGCCAGTCATGAACGTCCACTGGAAAGAACCGTCTCCAGGGTTCCTTAGCACAACCTGCACAGGCAAAATATACCACCAAGGAGGCTGCTGTTTGCAGCCATTGCAAACAGCGTCCCCACAGCCCAGGTTTGATATTCCAAAGATGGCCACCGTGACAGTCCCCTCCCACAGGACCTTCCAGAGCCTTGATATTTCTGTCCATTAACAGTCTTTGTCTCCTCCCCGTGAACCCAAATTAGCTTTTGTGATTGCCCTGACTTGTAGCTTATGGCTTGTCTGACAGAAGTGATGCTAGGTGACTTCCAGGCTTGGGCATAAAAGGCAGAACAGCTTCTGCTGAGCTCTCTTTCTTGGATGTTGGAAACAGTTCCAGCCACCATGATGTGAGGAAGCCTGGCCACAGGAAGCCCGGCCACCGGAAGCTGAGCATCCAGTGGACAGCACAGCCCAGGTGAGGAGTGGAAGCAGCTACTCCAGACCCAGAGCCGAGCCCCTCACCTCACCCTGTGAACAGCAGCGCTGAACCTTCTCCAAGGACCCCAGAGCAAACTGCAGGGCTGTGAGCAAAATGAATGATTGTTGTCATTTTCAACCATTTTGTTTTGGGGTAGTCAGGGGGCTGGGTGGCCAAAGTGAAGTAGGCAGTGGATTAGGATACAGTTAAGGGACGGAATGGGCCAGTCTTTGGGGGCTTTATACACACCATGGCAAATGCTTTGCCTTTCACTCTAACGGGAAAGCCACCAGGCTGACACACAGATGCTGGTCACTGTCTCTGTCCTCGATGTCATCAAGAAGACAATGTCCAGTGGGTACACAGCTCCTTCCTTCGGACAGAGAGTCCTCCCAAGAGAAGGAGCCTTCCTTTTGCAGGCAATATTTTGCACTCACAGTGACAAACTCACTCAGAGATGGATCTGACCTTCCCATTTCCTGTCACAAAATTGCAATAGTTGCCTCTATGGTAAGCACCAACCCTCTGTGTCACTGGGAGACTTCAACCTCAAAACCCATTTAGGTTTTAGCCAACTTAGACCCATAGATGCCCAAATGGGCTGAGACAAAGGGTGCTTCCCACTGTGGCTTCTGGAGGTTGTTCTCTCTCTGGCTCAATAAGCCTCTCCATCAGCTGACTTTGGAGGACTGCAGCGTGGCCCACCTGGCATGGAGACATTTGCTTCATCATGTGGGAGGGCAGGTAAGTGCAGTCCCAGCAACAGAGTATTTTTCAATGCTGAAAGGCTCAGAAAGATGAGCACTGCAAGAAACCATCCCTCTTTAAAAAACTGAAGTACAATTGATTTACAATATTGTGTTAGTTTCATAAAAGAATTCATCCTTGCTGACATCTTCAACAAGTTAATGCACCCATGTGAGGAGCAGTATGTGCTGTCTTTGGGGCTGATTTTATAAGCTTGCTCAGTTTGGTAAGTTTGTAAAATTGACCAGCCTCCCCAAAATGGGGCAGGTGAAACCCCAGGATGATGGCAGCCATGATCAGTCTGGAGACTTAGTGCCTACCACTCCTGAGTCACACAGGGGCTAGGATCCTGGCTGGCCCAGCCTGGGACAATGCTGAGAATTCTTTATTGAGCTCCAGAATGAGCCAAAATAAACTCTCTTCTACTGAGCTGTTGAGTTTGAGGCAACTGCTAAGAGTGATCAGTTTCCACACATTACGTTCTGTTCCTGGGCAGATTCAAAGGGAACATTTGGGTAGGTGGATGAGCAACAAGATTCAACAAAAACACCCTTAAGATTAGGCTAGTCAGGAAGAAATAACTTCTGTTCTTGTCATTTTATTTTGTGTTAACCAGTTCATTCAATGGTAGTTTGTGAGATGCTGAATAGTATTTTGGGTAAATGTCTGAGAGAGTTGCCTTGAGAACCTTAATATTCTCAACCACACTGGCATGAAGGAAGGTTGTACTGCCACTGAGAGACATGCCAGACAATTAGAAGAATGATGACAAACATTTCAGCTTGGGATTTGCTCCCATAAATTTGAGGTCATATCATTTCATCAGAGGGATGTTAAGCCTTTCTTAAGACAACCCAGCCAAAGAAAGCGAGAACTAGAGGGTCCCTTCCAGATGTCCTCCCCATTTCACAGGTGAGAATCCTGAGTCCTTAGTTAAGGTCCTTAGCTGTTTGGAGGTCAATAGTTGTACAGTTTAAGTCCTAGGATTTGGGCCCTTTAATGTTACTGCAGTTGCTGATAGCAGAAGACAGTTACTCCAACATCATGCAGCATCAGCACCTGGTATACAAAAGGCAACACATAATGGTGTCCTCCCCACATAAGGCTGTGAGATCTTTGATGGCAGGGTTAGGTCTTGTTTATGCTCAACTCTCCAGTGCCTCCCCACAATATGGGATCCTTTGTAATAAATAAGTGGACAAACATTGGATTCCTGACACACTCAAAATGTTAATTTTTTGTTGTGTCTTATTGCTGGAATACCAATTTATTAAGTATTCATTGCCCACTCTTTCTCATTCATTCAGCAGATGTGGCTTAGCATCTTCTATGTGCTCAGTGAGGTGGACACGGTGAGCAAAGCAGATGGAACCCCTGGTCTTGTGGAGCTGACACGCCTATGACTGTGTTCAGCCATAGCTGAGCAGCCAAATGGTCAACCTGCCTTGACACACCAGATTCACAGTCAATCAGATGGGCCAGCTTAGATACTTTAAAAAGCTAGACAGCTGTTCAAGACAGAATGGTGTCATTGGGTTCAGATAATAAGTTTTATGGCTGTTCAAAGGATGGAAGGATTGGTGTAGCCAAAACAGTTTTAGGAGACCCCCCAAAGACAGTTTAGAGTAGTTTCTTAAGAATATGGTAGGATTCAAAAGATAGGGAGAAGAGAAAGCGGATGGCATGCCAGGGAGGTGAAGGAAGAGACAAGAACAACATGAGTGTGATTAATGGGCCAAGGATGATTCTAGTCCAGCCAGATTCTCGATTAGAGGAAGCGAAACTGAGAAATGTCGGGCCAGATGGTGAAGGCACCAGTGAGAGGAAAACCCAAAGAAAAAAGAATTTCTTTAATATGCACTTTGAAAACTGGCTGGGGAGTGAATGACAGGTCTTCTGCAGGTATATAATCTACTTCACTGTGTTTCTATCCTGGCTGAAGGTACAGGAAATTACTCTTCCATTATCTTTCCATCCTCTTCAGAGCAACACCACTTCAGGTAAGGAAACCTGCAAAACTACAGTAATTAGAATGGATTGTCAAAACATAAGACATCAAATGTCCACTTTCTTAGAACATACCCCAGATGTTCATACTTCATAATTAATACTCCACAGCTAATACTTTAGAAAATAGATTTCAAGTATGTGCTTTCACTTGTCCATCTATTTGTGGATCTACTGTCTGTATTTCGAGTCCAGAGCACAAATATAATAGAAGTGAATTAGACATTTAAAAGTAGAGATAGGTACATATTTTATGTAAATATACATATGCCATAGCTATAGGCCAAACTTCAACTACTATAATGAAGAGGTATAGAATGGGGGGGGGGGTTATGGCAGGGCGGGGGTTGGGGGGGCAATGGACAGATCTGTGATGAAATATCAAATTCTTAAATTAACCACTTTGACAAATCAGTTGTCCTCCCATAAAGTTATGGGTTCTATCTAATTAACAGATCCAGCACACTCTTGGCCTCAATTATTGGCTTCCTTACAAGGAAACATACATGGCCCTCAAACATTCTGTTCTCCTCCTGCTCTGACTCCAGGCCAGCTCTGTGACTTGTGTTGGCCAACAGAACATGTTAGCGTGAAGCCCTATTAGTTCTGAGCCTGGAACTCGAGGGATTTGTGTATTTCTGCTCTGTTTCTTGGATCTCTGGCAAGCCACGATCTGAACACACCAGAGGAGGAGAGACCCCATGGAGCAGAGCTCAATTGTCCAGCCTTGGCTCCCTTAGATCAGTCAGCGGCCAGCAGACCCTCAGCCATGTGAGAACCTGGCCAAGATTATCAGAACCACCTCAAGACACAGCTGGCCCCCAGATGCATGAGTAAGCACAGCCTATATCAGAAACACCATCCAGCCGATCCTCAGACTCAGAAGGTCTAGTAACAAAAGTCTTGTTTTAGTCCACTGAGCTTTAAGTGGACTGTTGAGTAGTAATAAGTCTCTGATAAAGACTAGTTCCTGGCTGTACATAAGAGCCTCCCAAGAGTTTTAAAAATATACCAATCACTTTTCTTTATGCTGAAATTCTGTTTAATCCACCTAGATATTCTTTTATTTTGTTCTATTTAAGTTTCCCGGGTTTCTAATAAGCAGCCAGAGTCAAAATGACCTGGCTAGAAATTTGCTTCCTCCAACTTCTCCAAATATTAAAAATCCAGGTGAGTAGGTCTTTCTTCTCTTGGGTCTGGATGATACTAAAGTGTGTTTGCTCTTGCACATGGTATCACTGAGAACAAGGCAAATCTGTCTTCCTACATGCAGAATGGTCCTCTACATGTCCATCAGTCTGTACAGGTGAGAAGACAGTGATTTTTGTCCAGTATCCAGGACTATCACTTATGGGATGGTTGAGAGAATTCATCCCCCAGAGGCAGCCCCTACCTTCCCTTTGGAAGCTGGTTTAAACAGATATAAACATTTTTGCTATTGTACCTAATATTTAGATCAGGCTGTGAATCTGGCAAAACGAGGTACAAAGGGAAGGTAACAGCTGTAGATCACTGGGGAGTATGGGAGGGACTGTTAGACAGTTTTTATGTTCTAATTAAGGATGCATCAGAGAATTGCTCTGTGACATTATGTGACCAACCGGGAGGAGGGAGCTTGATAGAGAGTATTTTATTTGAGTAAGATGGCATCATCGACTCAGTGGACATGACTTTCTCAGAACAAACTCTGGGAGATAGTGAAGGACAGGGGACCCAGGTGTGCTGCAGTCCATGGGGTTGCAGAGTCTGACAACACTGAGTGACTGAACAACAACAAGATCCACGTGGCAGATCCCTTGGTGCCTCCCTTCCCTGGGTGGGTGTGCCCCTCCCCAGCTGCGGCACTGTTGGCTGCCAGTGACTCACACCTGCCCCCTTCGGCAGAGAATGGCCTGCACTAGCCAGAAGCTGCCTGCCCGGAAATACCTGAGAGGTTGCGGCCGCTCCCTTCTGACCCTGGGGCAACCCACAGCTGGCTAAGGACACAGGGTCCAGAAGCTTCTTCAGGCAGAACAGCCCTCGCAGGCCGTTTGCTTTCTGGAACCCCCCCTGGGGTCAGCTGAGGCTCGGTCTTCATGGAAAGCCTGCATCGATGACTTCTCTTGCCCCATCCTTCCTTTCTCTCGTTGTTCTTTCTCCCTCAAAAAGTCACCTGTCCCATAATCCTTTTCTCAGCTCAGCTTCTAGGGATCCCAGCTGAAGAACATCTTGTTGTGAGTGGCTCAGTCATGTCAGACTCTTTGTGACCCCATGGACTGCAGTACGCCAGGCTTCCTGGTCCTTCATTGTCTCCCTGAGTTTGCTCAAACCCATGTCCATTGTGTCGGTGATGTCATCCAACCATCTCATCCCCTGTCATCCCCTTCTCCTCCTGCCTTGGATCTTTCCCAGCATCAGGGGCTTTTCCAGTGAGTCAACTCTTCACATCAGGTGGTGAAAATATTGGAGCTTCAGCATCAGTCCTTCCAATGAATATTCAGTTTGATTTCCTTTAGGGTTGACTGGTTTGATCTTGCAGTCCAAGGGACTCTCAAGAGTCTTCTCCAATGCCACAGTTCAAAAGTACATCTGCTTCCCTGAAAAGTCTCTAGCTGCCCATCAGAAGGGGGCTATCAGTATCCATCTAACTCTCTTCCCTCCCATTGGTTCCAAGTATCTACACTCTAAATATCAGCTTCTCAAGTCACATATCTCACTCTGAACACTAGCTTCTCAAGTCACAGGGATGGTGCTGCATGGCCATTTTCTTCAGTACCTTAAAAGGTCTCTTTTTCTACTAACCCTTCTCTGACTTCATGCATCCCAAGAAACCTCCATCTTGTGCAGGACTCTGGTGACATATCTCTGCCTTATTGTTCCACATTTTTCTAGAAAACACTCAAGGTTAAAATGGAGCTCTATTTCCTCCAGGAAAACTTCTCCCCAATTCCAGCCCTCACTTAAAGTCTGTGTAGGCTATTTCGCTCCTGAAAGAACTCTCTATGTGCTGGCTTTAAGCACAAAATGTGCCTTCCTCTTTGGTTTTATTCATTTGTCTTGTCTTTCCAGCAAATCGGAAGGTCCTCAGTTAGAGGGAATGTATCTTTCTTATAATTTCATATGCCATAGTACCTTGTTTTGCAGATATATATTCACTGATTAGCTAAAAAATGAAAAGCCTACAATTACACTTATGTTCCATAGTGCAAGGTGTGCATCTAACCTTACTACAAGAGCATAGAAAAGGTTAACTACATAGTTGGGAGCTGCCATTTCAGAATATCACATCTTTAAGAACTATATTCTGTATAATAAGAGCCCAATAGTCGGAAATGCCAAAATGCCAATTTCCCAGTTAATTGTGAGGATAGACACATTTTTTTTCTCCCTTGCAAAATTTGCCGCTGTTTCACATAATGACTTTAACTGTAATGGAAATGAGGCTGGACAAATCAATTTTTAGCCCTTAGCAAGTTAAGTTTGTCAATACAGAATGTAAACAGCAATAGAGATTGGTAGATAACACTATCATTTTAATCTAATATTATAATAACTCTCCTTTCTCTTTCCCAATTAAATTCAAAATCTTTTTTAATTAAGACGATTTATACCACTAGAATAAAGGCCATTTTTAGACCATGTACTCTAAGCCTTCATTATGCAAAATGATTTAAAATTTCAATTTAAATTTTGTAAGTAACAAAATATACAAATGGAGCCCACATATCAAAAGGGAGCTTTAAATTCTTCCCCCAATTTCCATGCTATAGATTTTAAATCATGGCAATACATTTCAATGAGTATTTTAACCTTAAATTTAAGTGCATTTATTAGAAATGAAGACATGTTACATGAATGAAAGGGTAAAAAGGTAACTGAGTTGTACTCATCTGAAGGTCAGTCTTCCACCTGAAAGCTCAGCTATTTGGAAACCAGAAGATACAGTGAGCAGCCCAAAGTCAGTTTACAAAATGATAGAGATTGAGAGAGAGGAAAGGAGGAAAGCAGGGGAAGGAAGGATGGAGGCAGGGAAGAAGGCAGGGAGGAAAGTTAAAATGAAGTAAAGAGAGAGAGGCAGGAAAGAGGGAAAAATAAGTAAAGATGGAGTCACTCTGGGTTGTTGAAACAACTGTGATAAAGTACAAATGCTGAAAGTCATGGTTTAACAGCTGGGTCCTCAGTTCACCCTGAGCCTATTGACATATATTGCATAGGGTTGTTCCATCCTTGGTTATCTAATTTACCAGCCTCTGCAGATTAAAATCAGCACTTTGGTAAGGGAAGAGAGCTGCAGGAGGCTAGCTACCTATAAAGTCATAACCGGAAGCCAGAGAAAGAAAAACACAGCAGGAAACAGAAAGTGCTGTTTGTTATGGTAGTTGTGAATCATCAAGAAAAGACAAGTTTAGTTCTGGATTTTTGTGTTGAAAGGCACAGAAGTGAGTAATATGTGTTTGCAAGACTTTCAACAAACGCTTCAAAAATCTGTCACGCTCTATAAGGAAAAGCTGTGAAAATCTGAAACATTCATGAATGTTTAGAGCGACCTTGAATCTATGGGTCAGTTTCCAGTTCAGGTACTCTGACCTAGGTTTCTCATAAACTGAAAATATGTCCCCCAAATAGACTTCCTATTAGAACCAAGGAGGTTTACTTGCGGACTTCAGTGGCAGTCCAGTGGTGAAGACTTCGCCTTCCAATGCAGGTGGTGCCATCCCTGGTGGGGGAGCCAGGATCCCACATGCCTCAGGGCCAAAAAAAAAAAAAAAAACATAAAACAGAAGCAATATTGTAACAAATTCAGTAGAGACTAAAAATAGTCCACATCAGAAAATCTTTTTTAAAAAAGTATTTTTGCTTGGAAGATAGGATGACTAAAATTATTATGAATAACACATTACTCAAGGTGGAAGGGGCAGCAAAAGATACAATATGAGGAAAACTAACCAAAAGAAGGAAATAGCAATCTACTCCAGTACTCCTGCCTGGAAAATTTCATGGGAGGAGGAGCCTAGTAGGCTATAGTCCACGGGGTCACAAAGAGTCAGACACGACTGAGTGACTTCACTTTCACTTTTCACTTTTTCAAGGTCACAAGAAAGATATGGTTGCATCTTCGGTCAGTCAATGTGGGTGACGTGAGGACCTCAGAAGCAGTTGGGCTGAACTGAGAAAAATAGAAAAAGAAATAGATTCTTACCCCAACTTAAACCCAAGAACTATCTATCTAAATTGAATTAGTTTGTCTTAGGTCTCCCTAATCTAAATGATCATAGTCTCTAAAATAATAGAACTCTGCTCTCCATCCATCCATGACCCATCAACTGTAGCCATGCCACAGGTGGAAAAGAAGGAAACAGTGGCTACAACCTGAACAAAAGCCCTTTTAAAGATACGAAGGCATTGGAGTGCTTGGTAAGGCTGTAGCTAAATGGGGGAGTACAAGCAGGGCAGGTAAGAGTTACAGGTGTGTGTGCTGTGGTATGGCTCTGAGGGTCACTAAGCAGATAGGTTTTGCTGGATTTGGTACCAGATGGAACAGAAGCCAAAGGGTAAGAGATGAGAGCAAGTAGCCACTGAGCCTCCAGCTTGGCTGCCTGGGCCTGGGATAAAAGCACTGTTAGTAGACACAGGAAGGGAAGATCAGGTGGCAGTGCTGAGAGCAGTCTACACAGGAGACTCTGGTAGGTGTATTCAGGAGAACCCTCCGGAAGGCAGTTTGAAAAATCAGTGTCAAGCTCTTGGGAAAGGCCTCGAACTGGGTATCATTGCCTAGATGTGATCAACTGAGTTCCATCCAGTGCAGGGTGACTTCAAGAATGGTCAACAGACCAGCGGCAGAATCTGCAAGAAGATAAAAAATGTACTTTTTCTCTTTTTTATTGAACTATAGTTGATTTACAGTGTTGTGTTAGTTTTAGGTATATAGCAAAGTAATTCAGTTATATATCCATGTGTAAATATACATACATACATACATATATATATACACACACACACACGTACACATACACACATATATACATCTCCTTTTTCAGATTACTTTCCATTATAGGTTACAAGATATTGAGTATAGTTCCCTGTGCTTTACAACAGGTCCTTGTTGTTTACTTATCTTACATATACTAGTGTATATATGTTAACCCCAAACTCATAATTCATCTCTCCCCCCCTCCCCAGAAATGCACTTTCTTAAGCTGCACCTCAGATCCACTGAGTCAGAATCTCTGAGATGTATTTTAGCAAACTCTGCAGATGATTTTTTATGCACTAAAGTTTGAAAAGCACTGGATGAGAAGAGTGGATGAGATCATGGAAGGAGAAAATATACATCTGAAAGGAAAGAAAGTTTGCACATTAGACAATTCCTTTAAGCAGCTGAAAAGCAGGAAAAAAAACAAACAAAAGGCCACGCCTCCCCTAATAAAAACACCATAGAAAGACTTTCAAAGGAGCATGAGAAAAATTATGATGCATTTCAATACAAAAATCAAGGAAAGGTAAAATGATATGTGCACTTATTTTTGGCCCTCTGATATACTGTTAAACTCTGAGTGATGGGACCAGTTAGGGGTATGGTAATATCTACAGTCAATAGCTCCTAGAATAATCTATTTATTGTTGACAAATCAAGCCTTTCCTATACTAAATAGGGCTGTGGTCACTTTTGGATAAAATGCACTCACTGATGGTTTTTATAGCACTAAGAATGGTGATATTCTAGCAGAGTAGGAGATTTTTCAGCTGCATTTGGCTTTTCTGCCAAGAACATGTGTCTTTAATCCCATGCTCAAATAGACAAATCATTCATCTAAGAAGCTGTAGCACAGTAAACACAGGAAATTTGCAGTGGGTCCCCGAAGGAAGAAACAAAAGAGCTGACTGATCTTGCTCACCTGTAATTTATCAATTTTATGATTTCTCACACAAATATTGAATTAGAGCATTTTAATAACTTTCCTTGAGCAAATGAATTTCTCTCAAATGTTGACTCATAACAGGCATAGAACAAGTTCTCTGTGGTCCCTGATGCTGAAAGAAAATTACTTCCAGCAATTATAGCTCAGTTAATGATAGCATTTAGTGGACACACCATCATCCGAGCAATGACAAAGCCATCCAGAAAGTACTTGTTTCACAGAGCTCTGGACTAGACTCAGCTCCTAATTCCGGAGTGAAGGTGCCTGGCTTTTGTACAAGTCTGTGGCTGGCATCCTTGAGGCCAACAATTGGCTTCCCTAAACTGATGTGGTTAGGGGACATGTCAGTAGGGTGGGCGGCCAAGCTGAGTTTATTTTTACTTCACTACAGACATTTTTCATTTCCATTCAATGGCTGAAGAGGTCTTTGTTCACTGAATGAATCCTTTCTTGCAGCCCCTGTGCTCACTGGCTTCACGTCATAATTAGACATACTGTGATTGGTAAAAGTAGATAGCATGCTGATGCTAATAATGTACACAAAAAAAAGAGAGAGATACTGATAGACAAATTCAAATTCAACACTCACTGTATGACCTTGGCTGAGTCACTTATCTAGAGAAGCCTCAGTTTCTTGATCTGAAAAATGGGAATAAAAATTCCATTTCCAAACAAGAGTGTTTTATGGATTAAGCGAGATGTTGTGTATATAATGCTTAGTATTCAATAAAGGATAGACTTGTATTATCTAGTACAGAGTCCATATGTTACTGTGCAAATGGCATAATTGGAAATATGGCTCTGGATCCAAATTCTGTCTCTTCCACTTATGGGTCAGGATTTCTTGGTTAAGTTTCTTGACTGTCTGGTTTCCCTTCTATTCACTGGCAAAATGAAGGGGATGAGTTGTAATATTTTTAAATTCCTTTCATCTCACAAATTTCATACACCCAGGCCCTGGTGGCTCAGATTATAAAGAATCTGCCTGCAAAGCAAGAGACAAGGGTTCAACTCCTGGGTCGGGAAGATCCCCTGGAGAAGAAAATGGCAGCCCACTCCAGTATTCTTCCTTGGAAAATCCCATGGATGGAGGAGCCTGGCTGGTAACAGTCCATGGGGTCGCAAAGAGTCGGATACGACTGAGCAACTAACACTTTTACTTTCAGGTACCTTTACCAATTGCCCTGAGACATTCCTATGTTCAAAATTAATAATAAAACGGGCTCTAATGTACAAATCATATAAAAGAGATTTTATAGATATGCCTCCATTTCTCTGAATTTCCAAAGTAAGCTATTTGAAATAATACATCCAAACAGAAAAATTAAAAATTAAAAATTTCACAAAATGTAACCATGTTATCACCACCCAAATCAAGGACTAGAACTTAACCTGCACCCCAGAGCCTCAGACCACTATATTCTGTGAAAGAATATCTATGAACTACATACAAGGAACAGTATGTAGCCCTTCTAATGAAAACAAAAACAATGCCAACCACCATCAAAATTAAGTTTTAAAAAGAGCCAGGTGGATATATAAAGTATTTGAGATGAGAATAATTAAAAGCTGAATCAAGATAAGTAATCTCAACATTAAAATCTAACACTAACTTCTAACATCTTAATTATGTCCATACAAACTTGGTCAGTAGAAAAAATCCAAATGTAATATACTATTCAGAAGAAGCCAGATTTCTTTAGATGATCATTCCCAGCCCTGGTTTCTGAGGTCTCTCCCCTGAGCCTTCTGGGGCTCTAGACAATTGCTTGAATTTTTACAGTTTGCTTCTCAGATTTGCAGTGCTTTTCCCTGGCTGTTGGTAGAGAGAGTTTCAATACAGGCAGACCTGTGTACATTTGGAAATGGCAGTCAGCATGCTGAAATGTAGCTTCCCTCTGGCCGCATCATTAAATATACCTATCTGCTGAGTTCCAGAGAATAATTCTGTATGCATGCACACTTTTCCTTCTACCATATACTAGCTTTAAACATCAGTAGGCTCCATTAAAGTCACAATAATATTCTCCCAAGCTTGACATCTAAAGCCATGTGTAAGAGAAATTATTTCATAGGAAGTGCAAACTCCCTTGCTTTTTACTTTTGCTTTAGCTTAAAAAAATTTTTTTAAAGAGAGAGAAACTTTTAGATGATATTGACAATTTGAAAAAGATTATGGGTTCTCTGAGAATTGTCATTTCTTTGAATTTTGGACAGAAAAGGTGAAATACTTTTGATTTTATTTATTGTGCTCAATCACATTGGTGCCACTGCCAGAGCTAGAATAACTCAGGGAACTCAGAACAGAGGAAGAGAGGAAGGAAGAGGAGAAAGGGAAGTGAAAGGAGGAAGAATTCAAATAGGGATGTTTGCAGGGGCCAGTGCAGGGCTTCATGGCCCCGGGGAGGCCATGAAATAATTCATCATTTGAATTATTATCCAATATATTTTCATTCCCAGTGACTCTCACACCCCCTCCCGCCAATTTCCCTCCCACTGATGCTGAGGTTTTCTTTGTTTGGGGTGGAGCAGAGTCCAGGGAAGAATAAAGAACTCAGTCCTCAGGTTCAGATGCCAAAGTTGGCTCAGAAAGCCCATTTCAGAGAGAAAAAAAAGATTAGTTATTAAAACCAAAGCTTTCATTTGCAAACCCAGAGAAGTTATTTACATATGTGTGTATATGCATATATATATATATATATATATATATATGAAAGCTTGGCAGGCTCAAGGAGAAAAAGGAATATTTTTACTTTTGTTTGTTTTGCTAAGCAAAAGCTAGAGAAATTGGGAGGATTCAGAATCGGGTGTGAGTGACTTGGGGCATTTCCTGGACTGAAAGGAGCCTTCCTGGGCTGGGGGCGGGTGGAAGATGCAGAGGCAGCCTGTCGACAGAGGAGAGGTGCCTGGGTTCCCATGTGCCTGGGATGAGGCTTTCCTAGGGGCTCCCACAATTTGTAGGGATGACAGGCAAGCCCTGTTCAAGCAGAAAGATCGAGAGTTCCCACCTCAACCTATGTCCACTCCCCGTATACATGGCACAAGGAGGTCCAGAAAGTCCTGAGAGTGGAATAGGACCCCAACCCTCAAAGAAGCGCACAAGGCAGACGCTCCCCTGAAGAAGTGCCCGGGGGCAGACAGGAGCAGTGGCCCCGGAGCCGGGGCTGTGGGGCGGAGGTGGGGATAGTCGGTGGGCACTGGAGGACAAGCACGGATGGCATCCGTTCTTCTCATTCCGGATGCACAGCCGCCTCGAAACGAAGCGAGGAAGGAGCCCTGTGGAGGCAGACAACAGCCATGCTGAGGAAGGAGTGCCCTCAAGAGTCGAAATCACCTTCATATTTGCCTCACCGAGGTTACATGTGAACCCTGAGGGCCAGAGTCATCTTCGACGCGGGTGAGGGCGCACTGGGGAGCGAGTTGACTTCAATTTACAGATAAAAAGTTGTGCTTCCGCGTTTCTGCCCCCAGTGTGTCCACCTCACAGGAACTTCAGGAGCCTCTTCCGTTCCAGGGGAGACTGTTGCTTCTTCCTATCTCTGCCTTCCTGGCATAGGCTCCCCTGTGAGGTAAGAAGGTTCCACGTTGGTAACTAAGCAGTGGGTAGGCTAATCCGCCCTTCAGCAGGGGCAGCGGGTGGTGGGGGGGGGGTCAGTCCCGACACCCACAGGAGAGCATCCGTACAGCCTGGAAGCAGGCAGGCCTGTCGCCCAGCCCTCCTGCTAACAGCTGATGATGTTCAGGGAGGCCCGCTGGTGACGCACCTGTACGCCAGTAGCCTGCAGTGTCTCCCTGAATTCTACTCTCCATCGCACCTCTGGAGGCTGAGCCGGAAAGAAATGACGTCTCCCTCCCCCTGGTTGGTCCCCCCTTGCACCTTTTCTCAGCAAAGCTTGAGCCCAGGGAAATGACTGACGTAGGAGAAGTTTTGCTCTGAAGCCACCTCTACAGTCTGTGGAGAAGCTCCCAGTCAAGTGTTCTTTGGCTAGCTTTTCAGAGTCCTTCCCAAAGCGTAGCCAAGACCAACAGCATCACATAGAAGCTGGTTAGGATGCAAATTTTTGAGGCCCCATTGACTGAGGAGAAAACTCTGGGGTAGGAATTTGTTTGAACAACTGCCCACTCCCACCCCCAGCCTATGCAAGTTAACTCTGAAATGCACTGTCTTCAGAGACTTAAGTGGTCCCTCTGTGTTGAACTACACTAAAGAGTGAAGGTACTTCCGGATACAAACCTGAAGGTCCTCTGGAGCGCCAGCCTCGAACAGTATCTCAGGAAGCCATCATCAGTCCTCCAGCAGGAATATCAGTTCATTAACAGAAATTGAACTTCTGAAAGTGAAAGAGGAGAGTGAAAAAGTTGGCTTAAAACTCAACATTCAGAAAACTAAGATCATGGCATCTGGTCCCATCACTTCTGGCAAATGGATGGGGAAACAGTGGAAACAGTGACAGACTTTATTTTGGGGCTCCAAAATCACTGCAGATGGTGACTACAGCCATGAAATTAAAAGATACTTGGTCCTTGGAAGAAACGTTATGACCAACCTAGACAGCATATTAAAAAGCAGAGACATTATTTTGCCAACAAAGGTCCATCTAGTCAAAGCTTTGGTTTTACCAGTAGTCATGTATGGATGTAAGAGTTGGACTATAAAGAAAGCTGAGTGCCAAAGAATTGATGCTTTTGAACTGTGGTGTTGGAGGAGACTCCTTGAACAGCAAGGAGATTCAACCAGTTCCTCCTAAAGGAAATCAGTCCTGAATATTCATTGGAAGGACTGATGCTGAAGCTGAAACTCCAACACTTCGGCCACCTGATGCAAAAAATTGGCTCATTTGACAAGACCCTGATGCTGGGAAAGATTGAAGGCGGGAGGAGAAAGGGACGACAGAGGATGAGATGGTTGGATGGCATCACTGACTCAATGGACATGAGTTTGAGTAAACTCCAGGCATTGATGATGGACAGGGAAGCCTGGAGTACTGCAGTCCATGGGGTCGCAGAGTCAGACACAACTGAGTGACTGAACTGAACTGAACCATGCTTGTAACTCTAAATTCTCTGTGTGTGGCCCTAAATCTCACTGCTATGGCTTTATAATGAAGACATAGAGGGGGCAAAATTTGTGAGCCATTTCAATGCAGCCCACTGCCTAAACGTTTAATCCAGATAAGAGGTAACCTACCAGGGCTCAGGAACATTGTCCAGCTGCCCCTGCTTTATTGCAAAAAATATTCCTGTCCACAAGGTAATCTTATCTTGAAATGCCTCTTGTTTCTTGGGCCAGCTGTGGCAGACTAAATATTAGAATAACCTGAGAATCTATTGTAAAAGAACTAGTATACCAAAAGATTCTTATTTAACTCATCTGGGGTGAGTCCTGGGCTCAGTATTTTTCTAAATTTGCCCAGTGATTCTAATATGTAGCTTGAGTTGTACCTAGGGTCTTGGCTAAACCAACAGACCCAGAAATGTCAAGTCTCCCTGGTTGAAACTTTGTGGATTGTTTAAAGGTATAAAGGAGAAGGAAAGGCAGATGGATGTGTCAGGCACATTACAAATATTAGCTCACTGGACTTTACAAATAACACTGAGAAGGTGTCAGTAGAATTTTAACCAGTGATGGAAACTAAGCAAGTGTGGAGCCAGGATTTAAGGTCTTAGTTGAAAACCTGTATCTTATTTGCTAAATGCAGAAACTAAGTGATACAAATGAATATATATATAATATATATACACACACACACACATATATATATATATGTATGTATATATATATATACACACCAGAATATCATGAGCTAAACCAAGATGTTTAGCTTGAGACATCACAGTACACAGATTCCATATTGGTTCATAGTATAATCAACACACAAAATACCAGACTGAAGGGGATTCCTTGGGCTCTTCTTACCAGCTTTGCAAGATGTACATTTTCTCTCCAACCTGTCTTCTCAGGTGTTGCTCTGGGGGGTGCCTAACCAGTGATGTATGTGTAGACTTGCAGTACCACTTGGAGGCTTGCAGTACCACTGTACAGCAATCTTGTTGTGAAACAAAAACGGTGGTAGGGTAGAGCATTTCTCTATGCAGCTGGGTGATATGACACCCATGTCAACTTCTTCAACCCTGGGTGTCTCCCTGGGACAATGAGAAGGCAGTATTGTTCTCAAAAAGAACATACACTCTCCCTCAAACCTGCCTGGTGTCCCACAACTCCTCTACTCATTATAGGACTTTGGACAGACACTTAACCTCCCCATACCTCCAATAAAGTGAAAGTGAAAGCATTAGTTGTTCACTTGTGTCTGACTCCTTGTGGCCCCATGGACTGTAGTCCACCAGGTTCCTCTGTCCAACTCCAGGCAAGGATGCTGGGATAAGTGGTCATTTCCTTCTCCTGGGGTCTTCCCAACTCAGGGATTGAATCTGGGTCTCCTTCATTGCAGCCAGATTCTTTACCATCTGAGCCACCAGGGAAGCCCCACGGCTCAGACAACCGATCTGTAAAATGGAGGAAAGCACCTTGAGATGCCACCTCCTTGCCTGGCTGTTGTCAAGACTGTAATGATGTGCACGAAGCATGGAACGCAATGCTGATGGTATAACTTATTATTGTTTCATGACTTAAAACAGCCTTCTGCCCTCTTCCTCCTTTACTAACATTGAAACCTACATCCATCAGCATGGACTCTTCCTGATAACCCCTCTTCCCTGCAAAGCTCCAGGAGCCATGTTTACCACTAGTATACTATGGAACGTGTTACTGAAACAGCCCAATAAACTGAAGTGAGCAAAGTTGTCACAGAGCTGCCTTAGTCACTTTGAATAGGAGCTCCCCGAGGACAGGGACTATCTTGGCACCCATTAACTTCTCAGCATCTAGCCCAATGTCTGCTCAAAAAAGATTCTCAATGAATATTTGTACAATCTGTAAACAAAGCATAAATATTCAGGCATGGCCAATCTAGAATGGTTGGTGTTTTCTTCAAACCCGCAAAATCTCACTATTGGGTCTCTGGCTGGAATAGAGGTATCACTGCTCTTCATTTTCTCTGCAGCTCCTTATCCATCCTGGACTCATCAATTTGGACCCCTGGTGGATGTTTCCTACCTCATAACTAAGATAAGACAAACTCTCAGCTCCTATAACCCACCATGTTCAGTTCAGTCTCTCAGTCATGTCTGACTCTTTGCCACCCCATGGACTGCAGCATGCCAGGCTTCCCTGTCCATCACCAACTCCCAGAGCTTGCTCAAACTCAGGGCCATTGAGTCAGTGATGACATCCAAACATCTCATCCTCTGCCATCCCCTTCTCCTCCTGCCTTAAAGCTTTACCAACATCAGGGTCTTTTCCAATGAGTCAGGTCTTCACATCAGGTAGTCAAAGTATTGGAGCTTCAACTTCAATATCAGTCCTTCCAATAAATATTCAGGACTGATCTTCTTTAGGACTGACTGGTTTGATCTCCTTTCAGTCCAAGGGTCTCTCAAGAGTCTTCTGCAAAACCACAGTTCAAAAGCATCAATTCTTCAGCTCTCAGCTCTTTATGGTCCAACTCTCACATTCATACATGACTACTACAAAAACTGTAGCTTTGACTAGATGGACCTTTGTCAGTAAAGTAATGTCTCTGTTTTTTTAATCTGCTGTCAAGGTTTGTCATAGATTTTCTTCCAAGGAACAAGTGTCTTTTAGTTTCATGGCTGCAGTCACCATCTGTAGTGATTCTGGAGCCCAAGAAAATAAAGTATCTCACTGTTTCTATTTTTTCCCCATCATTTGCCATGAAGTCATGGGACTAGATGCCATGATCTTCAGTTTTTGAATGTTGAGTTTTAAGCCAACTCTTTCACCCTCCTCTTTCACTTTCATGAAGAGGCTCTTTAGTTCCTTCTTGCTTTCTGCCATAAGTGTGGTGTCATCTGTATATCTGAGGTTATTGATATTTCTCCTGGCAATCTTGATTCCAGCTTGTGCTTCATACAGTCTGGCATTTCACATGTTGTACTCTGCATAT
Source organism: Oryx dammah (assembly GCF_014754425.2). Classification (NCBI taxonomy): domain Eukaryota; kingdom Metazoa; phylum Chordata; class Mammalia; order Artiodactyla; family Bovidae; genus Oryx; species Oryx dammah. The sequence goes on from NW_024070194.1 coordinate 77,265,068, forward strand.
AAGTTAAATAAGCAGGGTGACGACATACAGCCTTGATGTACTCCTTTCCCAGTTTGGAACTAGTCTGTTGTTCCATGTTCAGTTCTAACTGCTGCTTCTTGACCTGCATACAGATTTTTCAGGAGGCAGGTAACATGGTCTGGTATTCCTATCTCTTTAAGAATTTTTCACAGTTTCTCGTGATCCACACAGTCAAAGGCTTTAGTGTAGTCAATGAAGCAGAATTAGATTTTTTTTCTGGAATTCTCTTTCTTTTTCTATGATCCAACAGATGTTGGCAATTTGATCTCTGGTTCCTCTGCCTTTTCTAAATCCAGCTTGAACATCTGGAAGTTCACAGTTCACGTATTGCTGAAGCCTGGCTTGGAGAATTTTGAGCATTATTTTGCTAGCATGTGAGATGAGTGCAATTGTGCAGTAGTTTGAACATTCTTTGGCATTACTTTTCTTTGGGATTGGAATGAAAACTGACCTTTTCCAGTCCTGTGGCCACTGCTGAGTTTTCCAATTTGCTGGCATATTGAACGCAGCACTTTCAGAGCATCATCTGTCAGGATTTGAAATAGTTCAGTTGAAATTCCATCACCTCCACTAGCGTTGTTTGTAGTGATACTTCCTAAGGCCCACTTGACTTTGCATTCCAGGATGTCTGACTCTAGGTGAGTAACCATACCATCGTGGTTATCTGGGTCATGCAGATCTTTTTTGTATAGTTCTTCTGTGCATTCTTGCCACCTCTTCTTAATATCTTCTGCTTCTTTTAAGTCCATACCATTTCTGTCCTTCATTGTGCCCATCTTTGCATGAAATGTTTCCTTGGTATCTCCAATTTTCTTGAAGAGATTTCTAGTCTTTCCCACTCTACTGTTTCCCTCAATTTCTTTGCATTGATCACTGAGGAAGGCTTTCTTATCTCTCCTTTTTCTTTGAAACTGCATTCAGATGGATTTATCTTTATTTTCTCCTTTACCTTTCACTTCTCTTTTTTTCTCAGCTATTTGTAAGGCCTCCTCAGACAACCATTTTGCCTTTTTGCATTTCTTTTTCTTGGGGATGGTTTTGATCATAGCCTCCTGTAAGATGTTACAAACCTCTGTCTATAGTTCCTTAGGCACTCTATCTGTCAGATCTAATCCCTTGAATCTATTTGTTACTTCCACTGTATAATCATAAGGGATTTGATCTAGGTCATGCCTGAATGGTTTAGTGGTTTTTCCCTACTGTCTTCAATTTAAGTCTGAATTTGGCAATAAAGAGTTCATGATCTGAGTCACAGTTAGCTCCTGGTCTTGTTTTTGCTGACTGTATTGAGCTTCTCCATCTTCAGCTACAAAGAATATAACCCCCAAACTCCCCTGCAAATACCTTGGGCAAGGTAATTCTCACATAATGCAATGGAAGAATATCTGAGAGAGGGATTAGAAAAGTGAAGACTTTTTCACCTCAATAAAAAGAGCTGCAAGGATGAAACACTATTTTTCTTCAGTTGGATATGGTCATGGCTACCTGTGATACCTGGAACAGTAGCAGCCATCTTGCAACCATGAGGAGAGAGAGCTAATGAACCAATCTAATACGGTGAAAGTGGGAAGCAGAAAGAGAGATCCTTGATGCAAGCACTGAGCCACTGTTCCAACCCTGGAACCCCCTTTTGTTATGCTTGTTGCTATGTGAAATAATAAACATTGTTCAAGTTACTTTTAGGTGGCTGTTATGTTACTTGTAGCTGAACTGTCCTATTTGACACACCAGGAAATAAGATGTGAGAAGCTAATTACCAAAAAGATCACACTGCAATTAGCAAAAGAAAGGAACTAATAGTAGAAGGAAGTAACATATTAACCCATCATGAGCAACACACTCTATTAATAGCATTATATGAAATATACCACTTAATCCTCACCAAAACATTAGGAGAATATTATGGATAGCTTATTTCATAAAAGAAAACTCAAAAGAGGTTAAGTAATTTAAGGTCAAGTGGAAAGTGACAGTTTTGGAATTTCAACCCAAATTGTTGGGACTCCAGTGACAGGAAGGGTCTGCCATGCCACGTGCATGAAGAATTCGTATCCATTAGCTCATCCTTTTGTATGACTGTGTTCCTCAGATCTTTCCCTGTGAAATTATTTTGATAGGGAAAATGTAAGGCATCAGGCTAGGCAATGTTGCTGCCAGCAAGATATGGAGGGTGTGGAGTAAAGGGATGAGAGTAGACTACAGAAAGCTACCTGGGACGACTTCAAATTGTACACAGAGCAGACCCAGATGAGCACTGCTCTCTGGCTGGAAAAAAAATACACATATGTACATACACATTTCAGTATTTTGCAGGGGCTTCCCAGGTGGCAGGCTGTCTTTATTAAATATAAATTACTTAATATATTTATGGCATAATTAAGGAAAATTTTCACAAATGAATTGAATCTGTTTTCAGCTGGATAACAGTATATCTAATTACTTTTGTTAGATTTTGGAAATTTCAATACACTCTCATTGTATTTCTAATGATAGAAGATTCATCTCAGCTCATAGTGTATACATCTCATTATTCACCACACACTTATATTCTGGTAAATGAACTTGTTCATTATACACTGTAATCTTTTTGCTGCATGAGGTTTCCATTTTTGAAAGCCATGTAATCACTTCATTGTGGTGTTGGCAATTGTCATTATATAATATATATAATTTCAAAAGGATGCAATTTAAGGATTTTTATCTTGCAGCATAAATATATGCATGACACGTAGTACAAATAAACTTACTCCAGATGGTTGTTTAAAAGAGATAAATCAAATTTCCCAGTAATCACAAACTAAATTTTCAACCAAATATAGTTTTTCTGCTGATTAAAATGGTTAAACATGCAAGTCACTCCAAACATAATAAATATGGCAAAGTTAGGTAGGTTGTGATACAGCAAAATTAGATTTTCTTGCTATTTTAAGAGTTCTTTGGGGACTACTCAAAATGAGGATCCACTCACCAGAAAAAGTCCAGATTTTAAGTTCAGTTCTGCCATATTTCAAAAGATGTACAAAGTCAGCATGCTTGGGTTTCAGGGGAAAAGAAGTGAATGTAGCACATTTAATCCACCAGGATGAATTTGGCAATACTTTGTCCTTGCATAGCACCTTCAAGCTGTATTTACAAGCCTTTCAAACTAAGGCAAAAACAGAACTCTACAGAAAATGTTCACTAGAAAAAACATACTGGCGCAGTAAAACAAATAACCCTCAAAGGCAGAGAACAGCATGTGGATGGTGTCCCCCAGCCTTGCATTGTTACAATAGCCCCGGCCTCTGGGCATTAACAAAATGCTTAGTTCTCTCTGCTGTTGCTAGTGACCTTCCCGCTTTCAGCAGCTAGTAAAATTAAAACTCTTCTAAATAATTCTCATGTGCGCAGACTGTAAAGTACATGTAAATTAAAGTAATACATTACCCCAAACTTCAGCTTCTTTAGACAGCTGCCCGCTAGCCCCACCTTTACAAGTATTCTTCCCCTGCTCTGTGGGTGAACCCCTAGTTGGGGTTCACAGAAACCCACCTTTTCATCCCATCACCCATCACACAACTGACTTGTCCGGCCACCCGGTTTGTGTGCAGTCCTGACTTCCCTCAATGCCCATGCCCATTGACATGGTTCAAGGCTCAATAAGCTTGTATAAAATCTTTTTGATCAATGAGAAAGAATGACAAAAGTACCAATGGATAAAAAAAACTTAATGTTCATAAAAAGAGAGTGGGTACCCCATAAACATAAGAAGGAAAAAGAAACGCATTTCAGCAGTGATTAAATAAATGCAAATAAAAATAAATAGTTGTAATTTTTAAGAAGTGTGAGATGGACTGAGGTTTTTATGTTTTTGTTTTTTTGTTTTAATACTGTTCCACTTTGGAAATGACGAAGAGAAATGCATGTCTTCAACTATGGCTGCTTATGGTAGTGTGAATTGGTACCACAACTGAAAATGAGGCACTCACCAACTGAACCAAGAGCTCCCCTTCCACAACTAATCCTCTACAGCTAACTCATGATGGAGTTACACACTGCCATGAACACCCACCCTAAGTCACAGGGCCCCATTAGTTCAAAAAACCTGGCTAAATTTTGATCATTAATCAATTAGTCCAAACCAGAAACACTGGGGACATTAAAAATTCTCAGTTTACCAGTAACTTTAGTCAATGCCAAATTACACCATCTGGTACTTAATATATTCATTAATCCTCATATTTGATTCTAGTACAAGAAGCATATTCAATCAATTTCTCACATCATACCTAATAGGTATTGTAATAGCATGCATATTCTGCATAGGAGGGGTTTATTCCCCCACTGATGCCTTATAAATGTTTGCCCATGACTTTCATTCATGCCTAACAAGGTCACTTTTCATCTCCAACACACGAGGAAAGAAGACTAGAATCCTCTGACTTTCTGTGCAGATAGCTAAAGCAAATTCACAGTGTACCCATCACTAAGGTAGGATATAAATACTCATTAGATAATCCCCACTAACAAGTCCAGAAGTAAATATGATCAGTGTATCACATCCAAAACACCTGCAGAGGTCCACCAACCTCAGCCCAGGTCTGCTAAGGAAACACCATCGTTTGCAATATATTATTCCCTTTCACTGGCATCTCTGTCTAGGTGAGTCCTTTAAATTGAACAGAAGCAGGATGTGTGAGTTGCTTGGTTACAGGAAATCAGACTGCACAGAGCCCCACCTGACGTCTGGCTGGGACTCATCACCACCTTTTAGGAAACTTGTCATTTTTCAAGAAAAAGGAGCTGCGATTGCTGGGCAGCCATGACTGTTATCTGCACTGCAGGTCGCTGGCTGAACTGAGTTTCTGCTAATTAAATTCACTGTGGGAGATGCCTAACATGTGTCTCCATGGGAAATGGATCTGAAAATCTGGATGATGCCCCTAATTGCTTCGGGTAACAAGGTTATGAGACGTGGGTGTCATAGTGAGAGAAAGCAGAGCGCAGAGAAGTGGGGCTCCTCTCACGGACCATATGGGCTTCTTCATCCTACAGCTGGAAAGGCTAAAATCCAGCTCAGCTGTGATCAGGCCCTTCCTGAACAGGGCCTGTCACTTTGCACTTTTCAATTATTTACCTGGAAATGCAGCAAGCAGACAATTGTGAAGCAGCTCTGTGAGAAAGGAGCAGATGCTGTTTGCCAGCCATGTGCTGGGATCAGCTCTGGCCGGGTCAACAGAAGGGCTACTGAAAGTGGCATCCTGATCAGTAGCATCAACGTCACCTGGGAGCTCGTTAGAAAGCAAACTCTCAGCCCTACTGAATCAGAACACTTGAGGGTGAAGCACCAGAATCTAAGCCTTAGCAAGTTCCCCAAACTACCATTCGTGAAGCCCTTGTCCCAGACCCACTAGATTATGAGTCAGTCAAGGAGTGTGGTCATCCTCTGGCCTCTGTCCCCTGTCCCATGCTGTGCTCACCCTTGAGGAGCTCACTCAGCCTCTGTGATCCCACTTTCCTCGCTGTTCTGATTGTCAATGGCAGTGTGACTCACCACTCCAAAACCTAGAGGCTCAAAGCAACAATGATTCTGTGAGTTGGCTGGAAAGTGAAAGTGCCAGTTGCTCATTCGTGCCCGATTCTTTGTGACCCCATCGATGGTAGTCCGCCAGCCTCCTCTGTCCATGAAATTCTCCAGGCAAGAATACTGGAGTGGATAGTCCTTCCCTTCTCCAGGGGATCTTCCCTACCCAGAGATCAAACCCACATCTCCTGCATTGCAGGTGGATTCTTTGCCATCGGAGCTACCAGGGAAGCCCATGAGTTCGCTGGACTCACTGCCAAATTTTCACCTGGGGTCTCTTGTGCAGTTGGTGTTCAGTGGCAGGTGGGTGGAAGTCATCTGTGTGGCTGGTGCTGCTTGGCTCATGAGCCTGGCATGTAAACCAGGCTGGCTGGGCACCTCTCTCTCCTTACGGCCTCCAAGCCTGGCTAGCCTGGGCTTCCTCACAGCATGGGCACCTCAGGGACTTTGCCCATGTACACAGCTGAGGCTTCCCCCAGAGTGTGTGTTCTAAGAAAACCAAAGCAGAAGCTGCCAGGTTTAGCCCTGCCGCTGGCTCAGTGTGACATCTGCCACTTTCTCTGGGCCAAAATCAGGTCAATGTGCCAGCCTAGACTCAAGGAGAGAGAAGATCTTACATAAGAGTGGGGTTAGGATTCTATAAGATCTGAAAGTGGGGCATCTTTAAAGAAGACTTGACGCTCTCACCTATTAAATGAAGGAGGTGGCCCACAACCCTAAAGATCTTTGTGGTTTTTACAGCCCACAATGCTCTATATGCATATTTCTTAGCTTCCATTGCATCTATCTCAAGGAGGCCCATTTCTCCAAAATATCACTGCCATTCATTTAGCACTAAGCACATGCAGTCTTGCGGTATGATTTACGTTATAGATGTAGTTACTCTGACTTCTCAACTTGATTATGAGATCCTCAAGGCCGTTATATCTCCTCAGAACTCCATTACCCGGTGTAGTGACCTATCCATCATATTAGCTTTCAATGAAGATGTGATAATGATGATGATGGTGGTGATGGTGACGCTGATAGAATCACTGCTGCTAAATGATCCTGTCCACTTGAATAAGTACAAAGCAACTATTTCCACAGCTGAAAAATAATGCCACATGCCTTTTGTAATTTTTTACAGGTCTTTTTAAGGTAGACGTAGAGCTTTGAATATTATTTTCATTAAGCTATAGCTTATTTTAAATGCATATTCTCTCTTTTTCCAATTTTCCAGGGCAGAAAGAACAATGTTCCGTGGTTATGAAAACACATCATTTCCCTCTTAGCCATAAAGGAAGGCCACATTTCTTAGTCCCCTAGAACTTCAGAAGGGCCATGAAACTGAGTTATGGTTTGTAATCCTAATCAGCCACACCCCAGAAAAGGAGACAGAAGGAAAGGTTCCTATGGGGACTATCCTGCCCTCTGGCCTCTGCTTGCTGCTAGCAATCTTGAAGCTATGAGGTGGTACAGTGACAAGATAGAAGCAATTTGGTCCCTAATCCACTGCCTAGAGGAAAGCCACTCAACCAAGAATATCCTTATTTCATTAAGCATGAACAACACTTAAACTTTTATTGGGTCAAGACATTGGATTTGAGAGGTATTTGTTACAGCTATGCTGACAAATACATCTTGTTCATTCCCACAATCAACCCTGTGAGATTTTGTCCTACATCAATACTTGTCATTGAGGTTGATCATTTCTATCAACAAACACATTTCTACAACACCATTTTTAATGGGAACCTGTTCACACACTTGTTTAGATAGTTGACATTTTGTCCTATCAAATTCACAATGTTGTACATTTAGAGAAATTTTACTACAAAAATAAAGCTGATTTCTTCGATCGATGTATGCAACGTACTCTCCACCATCTCCCCAACAAGATCTCACAAGCAAACTGTGTGTATTTGACTCTGTGCCTTTGTTACTCTTGCTCATTCCATCCTTCACCTCATGTGATCATTTATTCAAAAACTCTTTATAGGCATCTGCTACATGCCAGACATTATGTATCTCCCAAGCACGCCAAGATAAACAGAACGTGGTGGGGGAGACAATCACAGGGACACAGTGAGCTCTAGAAGAGGGGCTGGACAACGTTCATCAAGAACATAAAAGCTGGTTCTCTAATTACAGTGAAAGGATAGAGGCATCTTTACAAAGGTGGTGACTATACGGCAAGTGTAGAGAAAAAGTGGGTGAGCTGGGCAGTCAGGCAAGAAAAGGAAGTTTATTAGAGGGAAAAGAGAGGGTGACTGGCCCTTAAGGAGAACCAGCGCCCTCCCTTTCTGATGGAGTCCTTCTTATTCCCCATCAATGAAAAACTCTCTGAAGGGATGGTCACTTCGCTGGAGATGTGGAATCTGGTGGTCTTGCAGTTGAGAAGGTAAGTGCCAGTGAGGTAAGAGGATGCCCTTTGGGCAGTTTGCTCAGTCTCACAGATCACCGTGACTTTATTCTTCATTTGCAAGGCGGACATCTTATCAGTAAGACCCCCTATCAGTGACATCCTTACTGAGTTTTAACAGGTGAGTAGCAGTTTACAGGTAAAGAGGGAGAAAAAGAGCAGATCAGACATAGGGAACATTCAAAGGCCCAAAGATGGGGACCCCTGTGCTTTGCAGCATGATCTCGATAGCTGGTCTAAAGACTGATTGGCAACACCCCAGAGGTGACTAGACAGTCAACCCAAGTTCAGGAATGATTTTGAGCCAGGCAGCATTAACCTATTCATGAGAGTGATTTTGTGTTCACACCTGATTGTTTTACAAGATACAATGTAACCCTAAGATGTATGTGGGGCACCTGGCCCAGGTGAGATGATTCCTGACATATTTCCAACTAAGAGGAAGAACTAGTCGTGAATCCGCCTGAAGGTCTACCATGACTGTCTTCTCCTGAACTGCCCCTTGGTGAGGACCCTGTAGCCCACAAAATGAATCTCCATCCATCTTGGAGAAGATGGCTAATCTCTCTGTCTTGAGTGCTGAGTGTGCTTGACTTTGCTTTATAGCCTCGATTTACCAAAAAGAGTACAGGTGCATGATCTTTCTGCCCATCTAAGCCAACAGTATCATTTGCCAATTCAGCAATTGTGCAGAGAACACAGTGTGTTTAGGAAACTGATAGCTTACGGTGAACAGTGCTGGATTCTTGATCTCTGAAGAAGATTTAGCTTCAGGACCAGGAACCAACCTTGATCACTCAAGAGCTTTTGTGTAGCAGAGTTTTATTAAAGTGAAAACGGACAGAGAAAGCTTCTGACACAGACATCAGAAGGGGGACGGAGAGTGCCCCCCTTGCTAGTGTTAACAAGGGAGTTAGATACTTTTTAAATTAGTTATTACAATAAGTCAAAAGAATATCTCAAGGTTGTAAAGATCTTACTAGACCCACTGTCATAATTTACATTTTAAGATAACAGGAATAGCCAGAAGGTTTTCAAGAAGGAGAAACTGTCCTCAAGCTGGATACATTGTTGTTATATAATCCTTAGTACAGAGTTTAAAATGTTTGTTGTGTGATCATCAATTCTGGGCTTAAAGAAAGAAATGTTTTATGTGACTAAGACTAAGGAATGTAGAGAAAAAAAGATGTTTGTCCTTTCCTCCTCCTTGAGAATTCTAGACCCCTATCTCCGCTTCGAATGCCCCAGACCTCTTTCTCCTCCTCGGGGACCCAAGACTTCTTATCAATCTGCCTAGGAATTGACTCTCTCAAAACTACAATTAGTTTGATATAGCTGGGAGTACATTGGTATTTGTGAAATACAATGCAAGAAAAGGAATTCAGTGGCCAGATCATGAATAGTGTTATATAGGGTGCTAAGGAATTTGAATATAATCTTGTCAGGCAAAAGGGAATTCAAGATACAGGTCTAACAAGATTTTTTTAAAGCGGGGCGGGGCGGCGTGGTGGTGGCGAGGGAGGATTTCCCCAATGGCTCAGCAGTAAAGAACCACGAGCATTTCAGGAGACACAGATTTGATTCCTGGGTCAGGAAGACCCCCTGGAGAGGCAATGGGAACCCACTCCAGTATTCTTTCCTGAAAAATCCCCACGGGCAGAGGAGCCTAGCGAGCTATAGTACTTGGGATCGCAAAGAGTCGGACATGACTGAGTACATGATAAAAAGAGATTTGGAAAAACAAATCTTTCTAACATTAAAGGCAAATGTTATACGGTAACCCATATGGAACTCTTGCAAAATTCTGCACAGATACTTGACTAAAGATACTTAACTAAATAACGTTCTAAGATACTGAGCAAATAGAAGAAATTTTTGATTATTTTAAGTTTAGAGAGGGGGGAGTCTGGGTTGAACTCAGGGTTTACTGTCATGATGCGTCACATTAACCAAAATTAGGATTAAAAACTGAAAAAAAAGAAAAAAAAGGTGGGAATGAGGAAGGTGAAGAGTTTAAGTTCAATATGTTAAATATTAGCATACTCTAGGACTTAAAAGGTGAAAATTGTTGCCAGTTGTAAATGTGGGCTAGAATTCAAAACTCACATCTTGGTAGGAGAAATGCATTCGGGAATCATCTGCATACAAAGATGGTAATCAAAAACTCTGAGCGTTGATTGAACCGAGAGCTACCAAGCATGATGAGAAGTCATCCAAGCACAGAATCCTCAGGAAAAGGAGCATTAACAGATCAGTGGGGACTTCCCTGAGGTCCAGTGTTCCAGCCAATGCAGGAGATATGGGCTAGGTGCCGGGTCTAGTAAGGTCCTACACGCCATGGAGCAGCTAAGCCAGAGTGCCTCAGCCATTGAACCCCATGGGCCCTAGAGCCCGTGCTCCAGGACAAAAGAAGCCACAGCAATGAGAAGCAGGCAAAATGCAACAGAGAGGAACTGCCCACGTGTGGCAACAAAGACCAGCACAACCAAGAATAAGTAAATGAAACACATTTGTTTACAGTATCTATGGAGAGAGAAGACATTCAACAGAGACAAGGGATGTGGAGTTGAAGAAGCAAAATATACTCACACCAGGATCCTTTCTGGCACTCCAAATCCTCCCCACCCTTCAAGGTCTGGCTGAAGGGCTGAATCCTCCTAAATGTGAAGCCTTCACCGACCCTCCTCACTCATAAGGAGGTCTCCCTCCCCATGTGTCAAACCTAGCCTGGCACTGTGGTCTCTCATACCACCTCTTGCAGGAGAGGGACATGTCTCATGTCTCATTCAGTTCAGTCGCTCAGTTGTGTCCGGCTCTTTGCGACCCCATGAATCGCAGCACACCAGGCCTCCCTGTCCATCACCAACTCCCAGAGTTCACTCAGACTCACATCCATCGAGTCCATGATGCCATCCAGCCATCTCATCCTCTGTCGTCCCCTTCTCCTCCTGTCCCCAATCCCTCCCAGCATCACAGTCTTTTCCAATGAGTCAACTCTTCACGTGAGGTGGCCAAAGTACTGGAGCTTCAGCTTTAGCATCATTCCTTCCAAAGAAATCCCAGGGTTGATCTCCTTCAGAATGGACTGGTTGGATCTCCTTGCAGTCCAAGGGACTCTCAAGAGTCTTCTCCAACACCACAGTTCAAAAGCATCAATTCTTTGGTGCTCAGCCTTCTTCATAGTCCAACTCTCACATCCATACATGACCACAGGAAAAACCATAGCCCAGTTGCTCTCATCTCACATGCAAGTAAAGTAATGCTCAAAATTCTCCAAGCCGGGCTTCAGCAATATGTGAACTGTGAACTCCCTGATGTTCAAGCTGGTCTCATTCAGTAGTAAACAACAAATAAATCAACTCGGTTTAAAGAAAAGTGAAGAATCGGCTCAGAGTGGACTCTGCCTTGAGGTGTGGCAATCCAAGGGCTCAAAGTGTGCCTCTCTCTCCGTCTCCTGACTTCGATTTTCCCTGAGGGAGCTTCATTCTCAGTCCACAGATGGACCCGCACAGTCTCGGGCTTGCCATTTCTTTCTTCAGCTCTGGTGGGAAAAGAGGTTCTTATTCATGGTCATTCTCAGCTCCTGTTGGTTTTCATCAGACCACGTGCCAATCTTTCGCCAATCACAGGGGCAGAGGGAGGTTAGGTTCCAATAGGCAGGGCCGGCTCACTTGATGAGGAAGGGAGAGCAGAATCACTTTCACCTAGGGAGGACGCTGACATGAACCAAATTACATGAAACACGAACAAAGGATTACCGGAAAAAATGGAAAAGGATGCTCGGTAAGCAAATGAGAATTGTGTGTATAGAGGATGCTGCATTGGAGAAGGACACGGCAACCCACTCCAGTGTTCTTGCCTGGAGAATCCCAGGGACGGGGGAGCCTGGTGGGCTGCCGTCTGTGGGGTCACACAGAGTCGGACATGACTGAAGCGACTTAGCAGCAGCAGCAGCAGCAGAGGATGCTGCATGCAATGCCATGCAAAAGTCTTGACTGATTGGTCACAAGCCAAAATTGTCCACCTGGTCTCATCATTGAAAGACAGGAAATTGTGTGCTTATCAAGAAGTGATTTTTTTTTTAAAAACGTGTTCTCTTGTGTTAAGGAGGAATCAGGAAGAAAAAGAAGCAGGTGTTAACTACTGGCATCCTGACCAATGGAGTTAAAAATCAGAGTAGGCAAGAAAGAGGCAGAAGCTGAACTGCTAAAAGGGAGGAAGATACATGTCTCTTTAGGAGACTGTGGGCATCTGAGGCCAGTGCTGAACCTTGGTTTGAAAGCTGCCCAAGTTCTGAGGCCTTTAGGTAGTGAGATTAACAAGCTTGGCTGTATAAATCAAACCTACATTATTAGAAAAGTTTGACATTTGCTAAATTACCTATGAAAACTTACCCTGGTTGTTAAGAAGAACCCACAAAAAGTGTATTCATTTCCAAGCTAAATGTCAAGCTCCCTTAAAGATCTAACACCTACAGATGAGGGAAGGGGCAGGGGAGGAAATGCCATCAAATTAAGGGCAATAAACTTTCCAGACAACTTCATCTCCATAACTGCTCAGAGATGTCTCCTGGCATTTCTTACTGGGTAATTCTGTCTTTGTATTATGTCTGTCTATGGGCAACTCATTTGTTAAAGGTATGCTCACAGAGCAGCATTTAAAAGCTAAATTCAAACCCTGGAAGACGGACGTTACAAAAGTGACTCAGAGTTATTTTATTTACAGACGTCGCCCAGAGGTATATTAGCAGGGAAAGCCACCAAAGCAATGATTCCAAAATACTAAACCAGCAGTTCTAGATCTGTGAGACTTGGGCAAATAGCCCAAACAACTTTTTTGCAAAACTAGAATGAAGAAGCCCCCACCCCATATGCTTCAATGAATCAATTATTCATTACCAAACTGTACCATTTATTAGGACGAATAGGGGAGAAGCAAACATACTTGAAATACATCACTGAACTACACCAGGCAATATTTCCGAGTCTTACGACAATCTGTAAGAAAATTTTCCCTGCTAAAGTATGTCAAATAAAACTATATCAGTTTTACATGATTATTCATGGACATTTATAAATGACAGCTCTCCTGTTTATCTACAGCCACAAAATGCATACATGTGTAATGGTGTACATATACATACACATACAGGAGTCTGTTTCATGCAAATGTATGAAAAGGTGCCTCAAGATACAACCAATTTTGGCACCAAACTTAGACTTACATGAGAGCCTCCATTTACTCCCTAATGTATCAGCTAAGGTAGTGAGAACTGTGGGGAGGGAGTGGGGATTTCGATCACTCAGAAAAGCTGCAGGAAAGGGAAGAGGAGACCGGGTGCCTCTGAGAAGTGACTTAGGGCCTCAACTACCTTATATGTTAGATCCTTAATGGTTCTTGGGCATTGTTTAAAATTTTATCTTTGAAATATTCATAACTTATATTCTGGATAGTATAGAACCACACACATCTATACCCACAAACATACCTACATCTCCTTTACAATTATACTCCTCCTTCTTGGAAACCATATTGTCCAAGAAGAGAATATGGCTGCTTCTATGGGGAGAAGGTGTGGCACAGAGCTATTTGCAGAGAGACCTGGGAAACGGTAGCATAGGAACCCCAGAGGGAAGGCCTCACCCACCTTGGGGGCATCCAGAGTGATCGTGGGAGGAATTCACATGATTCCACTGCCTCTACTTGGATTCACCTGACCATCCAGGTTCTTTATTAAGGTGGCAATTCTTAACAGCAGAGTGGGAATGCCTTCCACCCCCTCCCAACCAAAAGATTTTGGTTAAAGGAGAGAAAGAGAAAGGGGTTCAGGGCAAGGTCTTCTGTCCACATGGTGATGTGGTTCCAGAGGCTTCCAGTGGGAACACAGGGATTTCCGGCCCCCATGATCCATCTGCCCACACTCTCGGTCATATCCTTGCTACCTTCCTGGCATCTAAAGGGTCTAGGAGTCTGAATGCCATTAGGTAAATGATCATCCCAGTCCCCCAAAAACAAAATGGTCTCTGATAAAGAACCAAGACTCTATTAGAATCTTGATTGAGCCAGCGCAATTAACAAAAGGCCAAAGAAATTTGGAAAAGAGCTCACCTTCTTCCCTTTCCTAATCATCGTCTCTCTGGGTTTTACCTCCTAAGATATCTCCACTGGGGGGATTACAAAAATAGCTGGACAGTCATTGAATGTGATAACCTTTTCTCTGGGGGTATTGTGTAGAGGGCTAGAAAGGGCTAGGGAAAGAAATCCACTTTACTTTTCTACTTTTATGATTGATGAAACATTGACCCACTCCCTTGAGTTAGAGCACCATGAGTCAGAGAAATACAGTCACAATAAAGTGGCTGTGTCATTTCGAAAGTAGACCACGCTGCAGTTCACGAATGATGGCCAATTAAAATAAGTTATTCCTGTCTGGTGGGGCTGTGTGAAATGAACTATCACCCGCGAAGAATTAGAGCTCAGGTTTGGAAGACTTCCTATTGACTAACCTGCGGTATAATTTATAATTATTTCTGTTTACACACGAGGTGGGGCAGAGATGCCAAGAGGAAAACTGGCCTGAAGCTCACCTGAATGTGATTAAGAGCAAAGAAAAGAGTACTGCTCATTAATGTTTTGATCCATAAATATGTTTTAGTCACCACACTGCCAGGCATCTACGTGGATACAGACATAGGAGGGACTCTCAGAGGAGAGCTCACAACCCAAACACCCCACATGATGGGGTGTTGGTAAGTCCTGTCACCTGCAACCGGCAGGTGGGGAACTGGCATCCTGGGGAACTGGGCTCCATCACGATGCATTTTCTGTGTTTTTGAACTTAAATGATTTTATTATTTCATAATGACAGAACTCTCTTTTTTAAAGAGTACCTCTTCTCTATGTTGAAGATGATGGTCTTCTTTTTTAATCTTAACTTTTCTAAACCTTCAGTTAGACCTAAAAGATCTAACAGAAAACAGACCTAAAGAGTTTCCACTATTGATAAGAACCACCTCATCCTCAATGATGCCACCTATTGTAAATAATGGGGGAAAAGAAATTCCAACAGGCCTACTGGTGACTCTTTCTATTGCCTTTGTTTCTCTTGCTCCCTTCCTGTGTCCATATATCTCGGCATCTCTGTGTCCCGCTATCTCTCTCTCAATATCTCTGTGTATCTCCAGGTGTAAGTGTTTCTCTGATGTCTCCTTTTGTGTCAGTTCAGTTCAGTCGCTCAGTCGTATCCAACTCTTTGCAACCCCATGAATTGCAGCACACCAGGCCTCCCTGTCCATCACCAACTCCCGGAGTTCACTCAAACTCATGTGAAAGTGAAAGTGAAGTAGCTCAGTCGTGTCCGACTCTTTGTGACCCTGTGGACTGTAGCCCACCAGGCTCCTCCGTCCATGGGATTTTCCAGGCAAGAATACTAGAGTGGGTTGCCATTTCCTTCTCCAGGGGATCTTCCCAACCGAGGGATCGAACCCAGGTCTTCCGCATTGCAGGCAGACGCTTTAACCTCTGAGCCACCAGGGAAGCCATACTCAACCTCAAATTCTCTTTTAAAGGCACACACACACACACACACACACACACACACGCACACATACCACCTAAGATATGGAGGCACACACTTCCACACCAGTGCTCCTTTTCTGTCTGCACCCTTAAACATGGCCCTGAAATGGGAGTTTTCCAGAGTCAGTTGAATCAAGGAAAGTGGCTTCTATACCTTTCAGATCCACTGAGCTAAGACCTTTCATGACTACCTCCAAACCAGTCCCAGATCACTGCCCTCTGTCTGCCCAGCAGGAAAGTAAAGCCCATGGGCCTGAAGATGGACCATTCAATATCAAACCATCCTTGCAGCGAATTCTTTATTATTATTATTATTGTAAGAACACCTAACAAGAGATCTCTCCTCTTAACAAAATTTGACGTTCACAATAGAGTATTGTGAACTATGGATACATAGAACTTATTCATCTTTTATCATTGAAACTTTATATCCTTTGAACAGCAGCTTCTCATTCCCCATGCCAGTCCCTAGCAAGCACTGTGTTACTCTCTGCTTCTATGCCTTTGACTATTTTAGATTCCTGCTATAAGTGAGATCATACAGTATTTGTTTTTACATGTTTGGCTTCTCTCATTTAGCATAACGTTCTCCAGGTTCATCCACGTTTTTGCATATAGCAGGATTTCCCTTTTCCAGGCTGAATAATATTCCACTGTAGGTATATACCACACTTTCTTGACCCATTCATCTGCTGATGGACATCTAGGTTGTTTCCACATCTTGGCTGTTAGAAATTAAGTTTCAGTGAACATAGCGGTGCAGATATCTCTTTGAGATCCTGATTTCAGTTCTTCTGGATAAATACCCAGAATCTCAACCCATTAGATTAGAACTCATGCCTGCTTCCAAAAACCTCCTTGCTTATGCCTGGAACCAGAAGTGATACAATGTCCCTGCTCTACTAGTAGTATCACTGTCTTATTCCCTGCCCTCCACACACACATCCTAGTTTATCATTCAGTTTCTGCAGAACCTCATCCATTTACTCACTCACCCTCCTAGTAAATATATACTGAGCATCAACTAGGGGCTGGACTGAGGGCTAAGCTTGGAGGTGGTGTCAGGGAGTAACAGAGTAAAAGCATCCATTCTCCTTGAAGTTATCATCTAATTCAGGAACTCAAGTTCTACCTCCAGCCCAGACCACAGTCCCTGGGGATGCCCCTCCTGCTCCCAGCCTCTCCAGTTCTACCTGGCTTTGACTCAGTTCACTGCTTCCTCTGACAGGAACCTTGATCACCCCTGTGACCAGCCTATTCTCCAAGTCTGCCCAGTTCTCAGACCCTTGCCCACCTCACCTGGACCAGCTCTCCTTCAAAAGGACACTGACTCATAACAGAGGTGGATGGTTACATTTTCCCAGCATAAAGGGCACTGCTTTCTCTTAGAAAACATAATTTTGGTTCCTGAATCTGATTATAAATGAGGAAACTCCATCGCCATAGATGCACCGTGGCTCCTGTACAGAGTGGAGAGCCCTGTAGCAGATTTTCTTCACATGTCGTAACAGGGACAAAAGGGCTCCAAGCTCAGCAGTAAAAAGAGATGCTGCCCTTAATCCCCAATGTCTCATAAGTAATCTGATTCCATGAAAAACTAGGTGAGAGTCTCAGAGTCCCAGCTCCCTGCTGGGCCTCCTAAGTAACATTTCTTCTCATTCTGCCAAGATGGCAGCACTTATCTTATTGAGGTCCAGATGGCGTGCCTGTGTGTGTTTAACCATTTGAAAACTGAAATATTTACTTGTCCGATGTCATTTTACGTCCCTAATACAGGACATTAGGAGCCTTGGGATTCACACCATTTCTTGCACCCTCTGATGTGACATCTTTCCCATGAGCCCTTCTATAGACACCTTATAGAGCAATAGCAAAGGATTTCCAACTCCCCTGGGAAGCTTATGATGAAATCATATTCATAAATCTGTTCACTCTTTCCACCACTTTGCTTTTACCAGAATTTTTGTAAGTGTGCTCTCTTCATCTTACAGTTAATAAATTAAATGAAGAAGAAACAAAGGAAAAATGCTGGATCTCAGAGCACATCTCAGAGGCTTATGGGTGCAACAGTTGTAGAAGGGAACTCGAGCCAGCCACTGCCGGAGTCTGGGGTCTGGCTGCAGCATCTCTGGGAGTGTCCGAGGCATCAGAAGGGCTCTACCCACCCCAGAGGTCTTTAATCCCTGGGCAATGGCTTCCAGCAAAACAAGAGAACATTAAGTGTCAGTTACTAAGTCTGTGGTTAATGTTTCATCCAGTCCAACTCAAGGCAAATAAATATTTCAGCAAAAAGAACAGCCCTGTGATATATGTGAATGTCACTGATTTAAGAAAGCCACTAAATTCACTGTAGTTACAGAGAAGTGGGAGGCAAGGACACAGGAGAAGTGGTTGGTTCATTCCCTCCTTGGCTCTGCTCACCTCTCCATTCTTGCCTCCTGCACTTCTCCACACCTCCCCTCTACTGTTTTCCTTGATTTAATTGTCATTACTCTTATTTTCCTTACACAGTCTCCTGAAACAGAAATAAGAGTAATAAGTAATAAGTATGAATCTATGCATCCCTCTTTCCCGGGGAAAGCCTGAGCACTGAACAATGAACATTCATTTCTCCCCACCTCTTTCAGACACCTTTCACCACCATGCCCACTCCCACCACTGGAGGGTTTCAGATGCTTCTGGGGATGCAGAAAGCCTTCGCTTATTTAAGCAGAGGCAGTCAGGGCACTGTGACTAGATATTGGTAGTCAATTCCACAATTAGGGAGCAGAGCTGCTGAAAGCTCTTATTCAAAGGGACCCAAGATGATACTGTGAACAAATTAAAGTGCCTGCTGCTTCCACTCTCACCAGGTGACTGGGGACATATGGTGACAAAAGACTGAGCAAATATATTCAGTCCAGTTCCTGGTTAAACAAACAAACAAACAAACAAAAAAATAGTTAACTAAACTTAGAATCCAATATCAAAATTTTTTTAAACTGCAATTCCCATCAGTGGAGGAGGGAGGGTCTTTCTCTTTTTTTCTTTTTAGCCTTGCCACATGGCATGCAGGCTCTTAGTTCTTGGACCAGGGTTTGAACCCATGCTCCCTGCAGGGAAAGAGCAGAGCCTTAACCACTGGACCACCAGGTAAGTCTCAGGGCATCTTGACATCTAATACTTTCTCAGAACATGAAGATCTGTTCTTGAGTAACCTGCCATGATCCAGCACTCCTGAAAGCAGAAAGTCATAGCCCTCTAGCCTCCAAGTAACTAAAGCATGGATAAATCTCTCAAAATCTCCGCCAAGCGGCTACCTTCTCAACTGGCAGTGTTTCATAAACGATCAAAAGTTTGAGTAAGAGGGCCAAGAGAAACACATCCATTCAAGGACCGGATGACAATGGGATGCCAAAGGTGCTCTACTTGAAGATGCTCTCCAGACACTTTAATCATGTTGAATTGCAAACAAGGACTCAGGCCAAGAAACAAAATTCCCACATTATCAAATTAGGTGATCTTTATGCAGGAAATTCACAGGCTAAAAGGGAGCCTAGATTGAAATTCAACCATTTAATTAAGGAATTACATCACTTTTGCCTGGATAGCAGCAGAAAACTCCAGTATTACCCTCACCCAGCACAACTGCCCAAGGAAATCTGCCAAAACGCAATGTCACATGGATTTGTCAAGGTCACACAATGACTTAGTCGGAATACAGCTGCACAGACTAATTGGACCAGCACAAGGCTATAAGTTGGTCAATTCATAGTAATGGATGAAAATTTAACAGTATTGGAGCCTCCAGGCACTGAAGGACACCTCCCTCCATCAGCCTACAGACCACAAATTTCTAAGGTCACAGAGGCTGGTTCCCTTTCTGTTACAATCTACTCTGCCCCATAGGATGTCTTTCCATTGCCCAGCATGAAAGATGGTTTCTCCAGAAGACTCCTACTCTCACTCTATCAAGAAGATTGCTGCAGACAAAACAGGGGAGCACCACACAGCAGATTAAATAATGAACAACGTCTAGTTTTAAAATCCTATCACCCTTGTCTCTAAAGCAATCCTGACTCCATCCTTAGTTGCTCCTCCAAAAGATTCTTTGACTTCACATTCCCCTTTGCTATTTACAAGGTCTTTGACCAGCACCCCTTCACACACATCTTTTGTGGGCCATCATAGCAGTCATCACTTTTTCTGGCTCATGCAGGACCCGGTTCCAAGAGTGCCTCTTCCAGAGAAAAGGCTGAATATGCAATTGAGACATCACAATAAGGATTCATTGCTGTCCTGGGCTCCTGTCTTGCCCAAGGGTGTAATCCTACTGGGGTGAAGTCACAGGCTGAATATACTCCTGAAAATGCCTTCTGGGTGACATCCTCACATGCCAAAAAAGCAAAATATAACTCAGGTTACTGAACAACATGTTGGTTAGAAACAGAAATGGCTGGGATACTATATATAGGTAAAGTTCACTCTAAATTTTAGGAGTGCTTTTATGATTACATTTCGTCATGGAACCTTAAGGGAAAAGTCCTAAATCATAAAAATGATGTGAATTTACACATAGACCTTTTCTATGATCCAGCAATTTCACTCTGAGATTTTATTCAATAGGAATGAAAACATATGTCCACAAAAGTCTTGTATAGGAATATTTATAGCAGCCTTACTCATACTAGCCAAAAATTGGAAATAATCCAAATATCCATCAACAAGAGATTTGAGAAAGACCTTATTGTATATTCATACAATAGAACTCTATTCAGCAATAAAAAGAAACAAACTTGATTTATACAACTACAAAGATGAATTTCAAAAACCAAACATAAGATGAAAGAAACTAGATACCAAAAAGTGCATCCTATATGATTCTGCTGCTGCTGCTAAGTCACTTCAGCCATGTCCGACTCTGTGCGACCCCATGGGCAGCAGCCCACCAGGCTCCTCTGTCCATAAGATTCTCCAGGCAAGAACACTGGAGTGGGTTGCCATTTCCTTCTCCTATATGATTCTAGTTACATGAAGTTCAAGAACAAGCAACACTGTCCTATACTGATAGGCAGCTTCAAGTGTGATTGAAGGTGGGGGAGCTGACTGCAAACAGTTACAAGGAAGTTTCTGGGGTGATGAAAATGTTCAGTATCTTGATTGGGGTGTATGTTACATGAGTATATGCACTCACTGATCCATGTACTTAATAGCCATGCATTTCACTATGGAAATTAAGCCTCAATTATCAATAAGATTTAATTAAAAATATTATATTGGCATATCTAGAAAACATAACACAAACGGAATATATATTCAATATAAACATCTACCTTGTTAAACACTAAATTCATCACTAACTCAGTGACCTTGATTGCCCCTGTCACCTCTAGTTAAACTCACATCCCAACACCTTGGCAGTAGATACTATAATCAGGAGCCAGGCTGACTTTGGTGACACCTCAGGCCCCTCCCAGCTAGCAAACAGGCAGAAAACACAACCAATCAAATCAACTGCTGGGAAGAGGAAGGGTGGGGCTTTGTTTCTGGACCTAGCAAATATCGCCATAGCATGGAGTGCATTTGATACATTCCCCAAATCCACCATCTAAAATCTGAAAGCAAGAAACAGCTGGAGCTGGCAGCATTTAAAAATCATTAAATACTATCAGCATAGTTTTCTGCTTGAGATGAGCATGAAACCTTGATTGAAATTTCTCCAATAAATCAAATGGAGCAAGGTGATTTTGTAATTACCTATAAATAACATTTCCACCCTTACATCTTAGACAGAAAACTAGGATTTAAGACCTGCTGGCAATGAGACAAGCCTCAGATGGCATTGTGACAAGCATGTGCTAGCCTTAATAATATAAGAGCAAGTCTAGATTTGAAGAAAATCATCAAAGTTTAAAAAAGGAGAGAGAGAAAAGTATGTCATTGTAAGGGAATATTCTGACACAACGTAAAACTAGATTGATTTTAACGCCTCCATTCTTGGGTCTAGCCCCTAGAAAGGTAAGAAGAACAGACAAAGGAAGAGAGAAAAATCCAGAGAAGCACATACCCAAGGGAGATTGTCTGACCCTCTGGCCAGATCTTGCGAGCAGGATAACTATGGTGGTTTTCAGTCCCAATGCAAATGCCCTGAACATTTTAATGTATATGTCTCTATCAGCTCTAATCGCTCATCAGTTTAAAAAATGAATGTTTGTGGGAGCCTCACTGCCTGTTAATGAGATTGTAGGGGCTTAAATGTCACAATTGGAGTGAACTGCATGGATCTTTAGCTTCTAGGTCAGGACCCAGCCACTCCCAATACAGGTAATAGCAAAAAAAGATTTAGAATCTTAATTTAAAAATATAATTTTCCTTTATATTAGAGCAGAAAACTCAAATGCCCATTAGTGAACGAATTTACTGTTTGCACTTTTCCTAAGAATATAGACTAAATTATCTTTATAAGGCCAAGTTAGAAGCCCTAACCTATTTATGAAATAAAGTTGTTGAAAATTAAGACGTGAACTCTTTCTAGGTCATTGTAGCAGATGGGTTAGTGCTCAAGTAAAGGTGGCCGGCTGCATGCAGCTGCCAGCTCCTTGTCTGAATGTTCACTCTCTGCTCCACCCACAGGGCTGGTCACATGAGCTGGGGAGTCAATTCCCCTGAAGCTGGCCTCAGCCGATGAGCAGATGAGGGGTGGGAACTGGTGGGTCCCTTGCTTCTGGAGGTGTAGTCAGGACAACTCTTGGAATGGGTTCTACACTGCCCTTAGAGGCCCCCGGTGGTATTGAGCTACTATTGCCCTGGACGTAATCTCTCTTTAACTTGTGTCATTAACACACACCATGTTTCCTTCCATTCCGTCTCAACTTCACTACCCTGTGAGTATGTCCTGCACAGCCCACATGACTTGCACCCCAACTCTAGCCTCGGGTGTCCACAGAAAGGGAGATGTCTCCACTGGCAATCTGGTTACAGTGGGTCTGGGTTGTCTGATAACAAGTTCAGAAAGATCATGGAGACTATTTTCCCTCTACTATGTGTACAAAGAAAAATGTCCCCACAGTGGTAACCCTACTTAGGAACAGGTGTAAGGCATGCCAGTATGAGGTCAGTTATTTGTCCCATCTCTCTTGGGATATCCCATTCCTGTCCCTGTTAGCCTGCTTATTAGGTCTCTGTGCCCATTTAATCATCCATCAGTGTAGTCAGTAGATTCCTGCCTAAGGCCTTTCATTAGTATTTGGGATATTTGGAACTCTTTGTGATGCCCATGGAATTCACACTGAAAAGAATCACAGTAGGGTGTTGGAGGTGGATAATGCAGTTCTAGTCTCCTTCAGAGAGGAACTTCCTGGTGGCTCAGACGGTAAAGCATCTGTCTACAATGCAGGAGACCTGGGTTCGAGCCCTGGGTTGGGAAGATCCCCTGGAGAAGGAAATGGCAATCCACTCCAGTACTGTTGCCTGGAAAATCCCATGGACAGAGGAGCCTGGTACGCTACAGTCTATGGGGTCGCAAAGAGTCGAACACGACTGAGTGACTTCAGAGAGGAAAAGAGTAACCATTCAAGGCCCCAAGAGGTAGGGACAATAGACCATTTTGGGGAGCCCATCCTCACAGCCTTTGGGCAGGGCTGGGCATGGGCAGAGGACACTGGGCTGGGAATTTGGAGATGTTGATGTTATCTCGCCTGATCTATGTTACACTGGAAGGTCAACTGGACCATTCCTTGGCATTGGTTCCTTCTTCTTTGAGTTGAGAGTGAGCAGACTAAAGAATTCCTCAGCTCTTTAACTCCATTCTCTAATTTCAGTCGTGTCCAACTCTTTGCAATGCCATGACTGTAGCCTGCCAGGCTACTCTGTCTATGGAATTTTCCAGGCAAGAATACTGTAGTGGGTTGCCATTCCCTTCTCCAGAGGATTTCCTGCACCCAGGGATCGAACTGGGGTCTCCTGCATTGCAGGCAGATTCTTTACTATCTGAGCCACCAGGGAAGCCCCTATTCTCTAAGAGTGATAGTAATTTATTATTCAAGTGTGTGTGAGATTAGTCACTCAGTCATGTCCAACTCTTTGCAACCCCATGGACTGTAGCCTGCCAGGCTTCTCTGTTCATGGGATTCTCAAGGCAAGAATACAGGAGTGGGTAGCCATTCTCTTCTCCAGGGCCTCTTCCTGACCCAGGGATCAAATCCAGGTCTCCTGTGGATTCTTTACCATCTGAGCCAAAGTGATGGCACTTGTTACAAAAAACAAAACAGAACAAAACAGGAGGTTGTGGTTTAGTCACTATGTCGTGTCCAGCTCTTACAATCCTGTGGACCAAGCCCGCCAGGCTACTCTAGCCATGGGATTTCCCAGGCAAACATACCGGAGTGGATTGTCATTTCCTTCTCCAGGGGAACTTCCTGACCCAGGGATCGAACCAAGGTCTCCTGTATTGCAGGCAGATTCTTTACCCAATGAACCACCAGGGAAGTGGGAAGTGATAATCTCCTAGATTTGAATGTGTTCTAACTGATGATGGATGTTGGTTTGCAAAAATGTGATTTTTGTAAGTCAAAGGCCTCTTAACCTAACTAAACACTTTAGAAATTCCCACAATAGTCTTACTGACATAACTCAAAAAATACCTCTTTCAGCAAGATAAATCCAGAAACTAGGAACATAAAGGTAAAGCAAAAAACAAAAAAGTTCAAGACTTTAGAAAAGATTAGAGGTTAAATGATAAATTTAGAAATACTTATTTTGAAAGAAAGTGTTTTCTCTTCATCATGTCAGTTGAGAATCGATGTAAGTAATAATTTTTGTGTGGGGTAGATTCTTATTCTCTGCTCCCCCCCCACAACTCCCCTCCCCCATTCTCTAATGTGGACACACACATTCTCAGATCTCTTAATTGTAAGTAAACTGACTTTCAAGTCAGCTATAAAAATACACAGAAGCCTTTACCACCACTCCATTCACATATTTCATATACGTGGGACTTATTTTTATATGGTAATGAAATAAGGATCTAGTTTTATTTTTATCTGTAGATACCCAATCATCAAATAAAGCATCTTTTCCTAGTGACTTGAAATATCCCACCTTTGCCCTATGTATCACTCCCCTTTGTATGTGGTTCTACTTGACCATTCTGTCCACTGGTCTGGTTGTTTCTTCTCACAGCTATAGGTTTTTGATTTGAATGGATGTGGTAGCTTGGAAAATGATAGATAGCCATGACTTAATCCCTGAAACTTGTAAATGTTACCAGTTTTGGGGAAAGGAGTCTTTACTAGTGTGATTCAGCTAAGAATTCTGAGAGGAGGAAATCACCTTGGATCGTCAGGATGAACCCTACGTGCCATCACTGATGTCCTTAGAAGGCAAAGAGGAGGCCACGTGACTGGGGAGACAGAGACAGGGGAGACGCGTTAGGAGTGGGCATGCTGCTGCCACCAGACGCGTAGAGAGGAGGGACGGCTTCCCCTGGAGCTGCCGCGGGGCAGGGTCCTGGGACCCCGGGACTTCAGACTCAGAGCTGTGACAGGAGACATGTCTGCCGTTTGAAGCTACCAAGTGTGCAGCAATGTGTGATGGCACCAGGAAGACACTAACAGAGTAACTTTTTGTATATTTAAATA
This sequence comes from Oryx dammah, assembly GCF_014754425.2. Classification (NCBI taxonomy): domain Eukaryota; kingdom Metazoa; phylum Chordata; class Mammalia; order Artiodactyla; family Bovidae; genus Oryx; species Oryx dammah. The sequence continues at coordinate 77,290,251 of NW_024070194.1, forward strand.
GTAAGTTGGCTCCCTAATTATTACTCTTTTCCAAAAATTTCTTGGCTTTTTAAAAATCATTTCGTTTTCCAATGGAATTTTAATTATTCTGACCAGATTCAATTCAGATTGAAATTTCATTAAATTTATACATTCAAGGAGAATAAGTTTTTATGTATTTTTATGAAGTGCATCCTCCTACCCAGGAGTATAACCATTTTCTCATTGATTTTTGAAAAATTTCATAGTTTTCTTCATTTCTAATGTGTATTTTCTCATTTATTCCTGAATATATTTTTTCATTATTACAAATAATAATTTCTAAGTTGATATTTCAATATGGAGAAAGGCTATTTGTTGAATTTGTACATTTATCCAATCCCTCTCCCACCCAACTTTCATGTTCTCTTAATGAATTTAATAGTTGTTTCGGTGGAGTCTCTTGAATTTTGTAAGGACACAATAATTGCTTATTTTATTCACCAGTTTTATTATATCAATTAGCACTTGCTAAACAGTGTTCAGTTGTAATAGTAATAGAAGTTATCCATAACTTTTCTTTTAATGGGATTCATTTCAGAGTTTTACTATTTTTTTTCACTTTTTTTGACTAGACTGCACAGCTTGTGGGTTATTAATTCCTGCACCAGGAATTGAACCTGGGTCCCCTGCAGCAAAAGTGCTGAGTTCTCATGAACAGGAAATGTTCAACTATTCATTTTCATGTTTTTTAATTAAGTATATCTTTATCCTGCTTCCTTCTATTTAGATTTTACCTAGAATTTTTAAGGAGAATGAATGCTGGATTTATAAAGTACTTCAGTTTCTTATGGTATAATCATATGGCTTTTCCTCTCTTTAATTTATTGAGGTAAGGAAGTAGGTTGATATATTTCAAAATTTGAAATTTACTTAAATTCTTTGAATAAGATTTCTTTGATTGCCACATTTGAGTGTGGCATTGTTATTCTATTTGACTGAAATTTTTGGCTGACACTTTAGAAAATTGACTCAGAGTTTTATTTTTTATATAAGCCTTATCAGATTTTGTATTGAGTTTATATAATATTAATAAAACAAATGTATATCTTTCTATCATTTACATGCTGTCTCCAATCATTTCAATTGCCAAGAAATTCCTATATTTTTAAAAGTTAGATTAAACTTGACTATGAAACTATCTGGGCTTAGTGATTTTTTTAAATGGTAGATATGTGATTATTTTAATATCAACTTACTGGTTATTGCCTAACCAGATATTTTAATTCTTGTTGAGCCCATTTTACTTGATTATACTTATCAAGGTAATAAAATTTTTATACTATATCTATATATATGATTTTCTAATAAAAACTTAAGTCTCTCATGGGTCTGCAGTTTTTCTTCTTCATTTAACACGCTGAACATTTCTGCCTTTTTTTCACTAGTCATGCTTGTCACTCAATCTCATTCATCTATTCAGTAAAACTGCTTTTGTTTGATGTTTCCTTCCTATTGTGCTTTTTCTATTCTATTCTTTTTTTTGAGAGTCTACAATTGCATTTTTCCTTTTTTTTTTTTTTTTGGTTTATCATATTTGTCCTAATATCTTCATTTGAAAAATGAAGTTCACTTTTTATAGTTTTTATAAATAATAAAACAATAAAGACATATTTTTGCATAATATATTCTTAGCTACATCCCATAATTTTTTGTACAAAGTGTTTTTTTTATTTTACGCTCTCCCTGGTATTTTAAATACTGTATGAATTTAGCTGAATTTTCTCATGGATTTAATAATTATTTAGAAGAATATTGTGAGCTTTCTTGTAGTTAATGTCCTTTCTGGCCTTTTTATTGCTTTTTTGTAGCTTAACTGAGTCTAATCAGAGAATGTGGTCTATAAAAATCTCTCCTTGGATTATTTTAGTAAGATTTTCAATGTGGCTAAGTATATGATCAATACTATTCCCTGGTGGCTCAGAGGTTAAAGTGTCTGCCTCCAATGCGGGAGACCCAGGTTCGATCCCTGGGTTGGGAAGATCCCCTGGAGAAGGAAATGGTAACCCACTCCAGTATTCTTGCCTGGAAAATCCCATGGACAGAGATGTCTGGTAGGCTACAGTCCACAGAGTCGCAAAGAGTCGGACAGGACTGAGCGACTTCACTCAAGTACATGATCAATACTATTAGTTGCTCCATCAAAACAGGGAAGAATGTATACTTTCTGTTTCTAGTTTACAAAGAGAAAGGCCTTATCCATTTGGTACCATGTTTCTAGTTAGTTGAGTTTAATGATTCTATTCTTCAGTAAATTGTTTATTTGCTATTTATTTGCTATTTGGAATTCAGAAAGCTACTTATCAATTATCAACAGCTGTATTAGTCCTTTCCAAAGTTTCCTTAAACTTATAATGTGCTTTTGTTTTCATTTTATTTTTTGATTTGTATATGGTGGATATTTAATGCAGACAATTTTGCAACTATTATATCTTCTTTATTGAATAAAACTTTCACCATTATTTATTCTTCTTTTACCTGTTTGATGTTTTGCTCTTGTATGTCATTTTATCTGGTGTTAATAGTCTCCAACTTTGCTTCATTTTGATTTTATTCCCTGGTATATATTTGATAAACTCTTTATGATGCATATTTTATCATCAGTTCAATCTGATCATCTACTGTGAAAGAAGAATTCAGCTGGTTTATGTTTATTTTAATAACTAATGTATGGTTTGTGTCCAGACTATTTTCTGTTTGCTCTCTGTTATGCTGTTTTCCTTTTCCCTGGTGAAAGCCGGAGCCATTACTGGTCTTGTCTTTCTGTACTTTGCACATTCCTATCTTGAGATCCATGTTGTGAATCGATTCTAATTTGTTAAACTGTGTCCTTGAATACTTTCCTCAAGGTTCAGAAAGTTTTATTCTCTAGATATACTCTCTGAGACTTTGGAACTCTGAAAATGGATGCTGTTTCCAGTCGTGGCATATGATATTACAGCTGGGTATAGAGTTAGAGAACCCTCCAAACTGCTTATTAATGAGAAGTGCAGTGCTGACCTATCCAAGTGCACTTGCTAATCCTTTCACACATGAGGTCCAGTAGCAGCCCAGCCCACTGGTGCTTCTTTTCTAGGCTTACAAGGGTCACAAGTTTAGATAATCCCTCTAAGGCTCACAAGTCCCAGATAAGTAGGTGCATCCTTCTCCAAGGCCCTCATGGATGAGCCCCCCTGGGTAGCAGTAAAACCTGTAGACTTCAGTCTAGGCCTCTGGAAGAAGCCAGCCAGGTCTGTGTGGGTTCCTTAGCTTCTGCTGCCACTGGCTCCACTGTAAATCTCAGAAACAATGTGCCCTCATGGATTTTCCTCTGACTCTCAGCCTATTTTATTTTTACAAAAAGGAAGCAGAAGGGGTGGAAGTACAGAGAGGCATTCTGGCACATGGCCCCAGGATACCATATTGCCTATGTACTGGGTTGGCCAAAAAGATTGTTTGGATTTTGCTATAAGATGATGTTACAGAAAAACCCAAACAAACTTTTTGTCCAACCCAATACTTCATATTTCTATGACTTGTACACATTTTCTTATTTTATCTTCCCAACAACCTGCAATATAGAGAGTGGGTGGAGTGCGACCCTGATTACAGTGGAGAGCACAGAGGCTCAGGAAGCTGTCTGCTTCTCCAAGGTCACACAGCTAGTGAGTTACCAGGACAAAACAGAACAAGGGTTCAAGTGTTCTGACATCTACTCCAGTAATTTTCTTACTCTAAGAGTTTTTCAGAAGTGCAGTTTGCTTTTGCTTGGTTCCAAAACACATTAAATAGGATATACGACCTGACATGGGGGTGGGGGAAATCGCTCTTCTGTTACCACAATAAACTGTGGAAAATTCTGAGAGAGATGGGAATACCAGGCCACCTGACCTGCCTCTTGAGAAATCTGTATGCAGGTCAGGAAGCAACAGTTAGAACTGGACATGGAACAACAGACTGGTTCCAAATAGGAAAAGGAGTATGTCAAGGCTGCATATTGTCACCCTGCTTATTTAACTTATATGTAGAGTACATCATGAGAAATGCTGGACTGGAAGAAACACAAGCTGGAATCAAGATTGCTGGGAGAAATATCAATCACCTCAGATATGCAGATGACACCACCCTTATGGCAGAAAGTGAAGAGGAGCTAAAAAGCCTCTTGATGAAAGTGAAAGAGGAGAGTGAAAAAGTTGGCTTGAAGCTCAACATTCAGAAAATGAAGATCATGGATCTGGTCCCATCACTTCATGGGAAATAGATGGGAAACAGTAGAAACAGTGTCAGAGTTTATTTTTTGGGCTCCAAAATCACTGCAAATGGTGACTGCAGCCATGAAATTAAAAGACACTTACTCCTTGGAAGAAAAGTTATGACCAACCTAGATAGTATATTCAAAAGCAAAGACATTACTTTGCCAACTAAGGTCCATCTATTCAAGGCTATGGTTTTTCTTGTGGTCATGTATGGATGTGAGTGTTGGACTGTGAAGAAGGCTGAGCACCGAAGAATTGATGCGTTTGAACTGTGGTGTTGGAGAAGATTCTTGAGAGTCCCTTGGACTGCAAGGAGATCCAACCAGTCCATTCTGAAGGAGATCAACCCTGGGATTTCTTTGGAAGGAATGATGCTAAAGCTGAAACTCCAGTACTTTAGACACCTCATGCGAAGAGCTGACTCATTGGAAAAGACTCTGATCTGGGAAGGATTGGGGGCAGGAGGAGAAGGGGACGACCGAGGATGAGATGGCTGGATGGCATCACAGATTCGATGGACGTGAGTCTGAGTGAACTCCGGAAGTTGGTGATGAACAGGGAGGCCTGGCGTGCTGCAATTCATGGGGTTGCAAAGAGTCGTACACGAATGAGCGACTGAACTGAACTGAACTGAACTGTTAACTTAGCAGCAAAAAAGCTAAAATAATTCTTAGGTATTCAACAGTTGTTCCTCTTTTCAGTCCACTGTATGTTTTTCTTCATATTCTATGTTCCTATTCAGACAGGTGTTCAGTTATGGGTGCAAACCAGTGACCGGTTTGAGAGTCCACATGATTCTCTTTGAATCGTGGCTGATTTCTGGATCAAAGAGGATTATGGACAATTATCTCCTGGTGCCAGTGGTAAAGAACCTGCCTATCAATGCAGGAGATGCAGGTTCTATCCCTGGGCCAGGAAGATCCTCTGGAGAAGGAATGGCTACCACTCCAGTATTCTTGCCTGGAAAATTCCATGGACAGAGGAGCCTGGCAGGCTACAGTCCATGGGGTTGCAAAGAGTTGGCCACAACTGAGCATGTACCTTTTTTGTCACAGTTATCATTCACAAGATTTGTCTCAAAACTTACTGTTTTAAAATCACAAGGAAGGGCAACACTGCAGCACAGTGAGAGAGAGCTGGCCTTACTTCACAATCTAAGCTTTCAACACAAACATGTAAGGATGTTGAGAAATAGGTACACACTCATTAAATCATCCTTATGCCAGAGGACTTCTAATGTTTTATGAAATCCAAATTCCTGATACTTAAGTAGAAAAGTTGAAGAAAAGTGGGTCTGAATCAGTGCAAGTGTGCTAAGTTGCTTGAGTCATGTCCAACTCTTTGAGACCCTATACAGTGTAGCCCATTACCCTCCACTGTTCATGGGATTCTCCAGGAAAGAATACTGGAGTGGGTTGCCATGCCCTTCTCCAAGGACTCTTCCTCATTCAAGGACTGAACCTGTCTCTCCTACAGTTCTTGCCCTGCAGGCGGATTCCTTACCACTGAGCTACAAGGTGGCAGCAGCCAGCCAGCGCACTAAGCACGGCCAAAAGGAGCTACCCCACGTCCGAGGTCAGGGGCAGCGGCCTAGAGTGCCAAGCTGCAACGGCGCAGAAATGGCCGAGGGGAGCTACCCCACGTCCGAGGTCAGGGGCAGCGGCTGGGAGGAGCTACCCCGCATCCAAGGCCAGGGGCAGTGATCCTGAAGAGCCACCCTGAGCCCGAGACCCGGGCTGGCAGCTGGGAGGAGCCACACACGCCCGAGGCCAGGGCCGGCGGCTGGGAGGAGCAACCCGAGGATCCGTGGCTGCGCAGGCACAGGAGGGCCTAGAGGAGCTATCCCATGTTGAAGGTCAGGAACGGTGGCGGTGAGGAGATACCCCTTGTCCAAGGTAAGGAGCAACAGCTGTGCTTTGCTGGAGCAGCCGTGAAGAGATACTCTACGCCCAAGGTAAGAGAAACCCAAGTAAGATGGTAGGTGTTGCAAGAGGGCATCAGAGGGCAGAAACACTGAAACCATACTCACGGAAAACTAGTCAATCTAATCACACAAGGACCACAGCCTTGTCTAACTCAATGAAACCAAGCCGAGCCTGCTGGGCAACCCAAGACGGGCGGGTCATGGTGGAGAGGTCTGACAGAATGTGGTCCACTGGAGAAGGGAATGGAAACCACTTCAGTATTCTTGCCTTGAGACCCCCATGAACAGTAGGAAAAGGCAAAATGATAGGATACCAAAAGAGGAACTCCCCAGGTCATTAGGTGCCCAATATGCTACTGGAGATCAGTGCAGAAATAACTCCAGAAAGAATGAAGGGATAGAGCCAAAGCAAAGACAATACCCAGTTGTGGATGTGACTGGTGATAGAAGTAAGATCTGATGCTGTAAAAAGCAATATTGCATAGGAACATGGAATGTCAGGTCCATGAATCAAGGCAAATTGGAAGTGGCCAAACAAGAGATGGCAAGGGTGAACGTGGACATTCTAGGAATCAGCGAACTAAAATGGACTCGAATGGGTGAATTTAACTAAGATGACCATTATATCTACTACTGCAGGCAGGAATCCCTCAGAAGAAATGGAGTAGCCATCATGGTCAACAAGAGAGTCCGAAATGCAGTACTTGGATGCAATCTCAAAAATGACAGAATGATCTCTGTTCATCTCCAAGGCAAACCATTCAATATCACAGTTATCCAACACTATGCCCCAACCAGTAATGCTGAAGAAGCTGAAGTTGAATGGTTTTATGAAGACCTACAAGACCCTTTAGAACTAACACCCAAAAAAGATGTCCTTTTCATGATAGGGAGCTGGAATGCAAAAGTAGGAAGTCAAGAAACACCTGGAGTAACAGGCAACTTTGGCCTTGGAATACGGAATGAAGCCGGGCAAAGACTAATAGAGTTTTGCCAAGAAATGCACTGGTCATAGCAAACACCCTCTTCCAACAACAAAAGAGAAGACTCTACACATGTACATCGCCAGATGGTCAACACCGAAATCAGATTGATTATATTCTTTGTAGCCAAAGATGGAGAAGCTCTATACAATCAACAAAAACAAGACCAGGAGTTGACTGTGGCTCAGATCATGAACTCCTTATTACCAAATTTAGACTCAAATTGAAGAAAGTAGGGAAAACCACTAGACCATTCAGGTATGACCTAAATCAAATCCCTTATGATTATACAGTGGAAGTGAGAAATAGATTTAAGGGCCTAGATCTGATAGATAGAGTGCCTGATGAACTATGGAATGAGGTTCGTGACATTGTACAGGAGACAGGGATCAAGACCATCCCCATGGAAAAGAAATGCAAAAAAGCAAAATAGCTGTCTGGGGAGGCCTTACAAATAGCTGTGAAAATAAGAGAAGCAAAAAGCAAAGGAGAAAAAGAAAGATATAAGCATATGAATGCAGAGTTCCAAAGAATAGCAAGAAGAGATAAGAAAGCCTTCTTCAGCGATCAATGCAAAGAAATAGAGGTAAAGAACAGAATGGGAATGACTAGAGATCTCTTCAAGAAAATTAGAGATACCAAGGGAACATTTCATGCAAAGATGGGCTCTATAAAGGACAGAAATGGTCTGGACCTAACAGAAGCAGAAGATATTAAGAAGAGGTGGCAAGAATACACAAAAGAACTGTACAAAAAAGATCTTCACGACCCAGATAATCATGATGATGTGATCACTAATCTAGAGCCAGACATCTTGGAATGTGAAGTCAAGTGGGCCTTAGAAAGCATCAACTACGAACAAAGCTAGTGGAGGTGATGGAATTCCAGTAGAGCTGTTTCAAATCCTGAAAGATAATGCTGTGAAAGTGCTGCATTCAATATGCCAGCAAATTTGGACAACTCAGCAGTGGCCACAGGACGGGAAAAGAGCAGTTTTCATTCCAATTCCAAAGGAAGGCAATGCAAAAGAATGCTCAAACTACCACACAATTGCACTCATCTCACATGCTAGTAAAGTAATGCTCAAAATTCTCCAAGCCAGGCTTAAGCAATACGTGAACCACGAACTTCCTGATGTTCAAGCTGGTTTCAGAAAAGGCAGAGGAACCAGAGATCAAATTGCCAGCATCCGCTGGATCATGGAAAAAGCAAGAGAGTTCCAGAAAAACATCGATTTCTGCTTTCTTGACTATGCCAAAACCTTTGACTGTGTGGATCACAATCAACTGTGGAAAATTCTGAAAGAGATGGGAATACCAGACCACCTAACCTGCCTCTTGAGAAATCTGTATGCAGGTCAGGAAGCAACATTTAGAATGGGACATGGAACAAGACTGGTTCCAAATAGGAAAAGGAGTACAAGGCAGTATATTGTCACCCTGCTTATTTAACTTATATGGAGAGTACATCATGAGAAACACTGGACTGGAAGAAACACAAGCTGGAATCAAGATTGCTGGGAGAAATATCAATAACCTCAGGTATGTAGATGACACCACCCTTATGGCAGGAAGTGAAGAGGAGCTAAAAAGCCTCTTGATGAAAGTCAAAGAGGAGAGTGAAAAAGTTGGCTTAAAGCTCAGCATTCAGAAAATGAAGATCATGGCATCTGGTCCCATCACTTCATGGGAAATAGATGGGTAAACAGTAGAAACAGTTTCAGATTTTATTTTTTGGGCTCCAAAATCACTGCAGATGGTGACTGCAGCCATGAAATTGAAAGACCCTTACTCCTTGGAAGAAAAGTTATGACCAACCTAGATAGCATATTCAAAAGCAGAGACATTACTTTGCCGACTAAAGTCTGTCTAGTCAAGTCTATGGTTTTTCCTGTGGTCATGTATGGATGTGAGTGTTGGACTGTGAAGAAGGCTGAGCGCCGAAGAATTGATGCTTTTGAACTGTGGTGTTGGAGAAGACTCTTGAGAGTCCCTTGGACTGCAAGGAGATCCAACCAGTCCATTCTGAAGGAGATCAACCCTGGGATTTCTTTGGAAGGAATGATGCTAAAGCTGAAGTGACAAGGGAAGATCTCCAATCAGTGGCTTAAGTTCAGTTTAGTTCAGTCGCTCAGTCGTGTGTCCGACTCTTTGCGACCCCATGAATCGCAGCACACCAGGCCTCCCTGTCCATCACCATCTCCCGGAGTTCACTCAGACTCACATGCATCAAGTCAGTGATGCCATCCAGCCATCTCATCCTCTGTCGTCCTCTTCTCCTCCTGCCCCCATTCCCTCCCAGCATCAGAGTCTTTTCCAATGAGTCAACTCTTTGCATGAGGTGGCCAAAGTACTGGAGTTTCAGCTTTAGCATCATTCCTTCCTTTCAAGCTGGCAGCTTGAAATCAGTCATGGTGGGAGTATTTATACCAGGATATTCAGCAAATGCTACAAATCAAGGCCTTTCCCCCCAGAGAGCCAGTTGTTAAACACTGGCCAGTACAGCACTGGGATAAAGTTTTTCTCCCAGATAATTGCAAGCAGAGTAATTTTAACCACAGGCCCAAAGCAAACACAGGCCTGGACACAGCTGGGAAAAACCTTGCAGAGCAGACAGATGCAGCCAAGACAACTTGAGGATGACGACAAGGCCAGCGGGGCTGGACGTCACTCGGAGCAAACTCCTCAACCATGCTGGCCAAACGGCCCGCGGTCCCTGTGGTTGATCCCTTTGAAGGGAAGGGATTCAGTCCTCAGAGCTTTCTCAGCCTCCCAAAGACATACAACCCAGAACAGCCTGCAGCAGCCCCTCAGCACTGGCCACTGGGAGAGAAAGAAGTTCAGATGATCATTAAGGGGAATAAACTAGCATTAAATTTCTGTTAGATTTCTGAAAAACCCAGTCTCCTTACAACCTCACCACCACAGTCAGCATCTGGAGAAACTGGCCTCCTGAGGTGGGGTGGGAGGCAACTGAGAGGGCTCGTTTCTCCTAGCTTCTGTCAGGAGTTCCTCAGCCCTGGTCTCACCTGTGAGTCCATCTTGACCAACACAGGCAGAAAATCACATCCTTCAACTGGTCAAATCACAAGCTCTCTCAGGGACTTACTCAGCTGTATCTCCACCTGATCCCTGCTGCGTTTACTCTGACTTGACATCAAGTGCTCCTGATTGCCTTGGTTTTCACTCTGTCTCTGCATCTCTGTTGGGTCTGGAGCATCGAGCAGTGGCCTGCCACGTATGGCCCTGATGATGTATCATTCTCAGCTTCCAGCTGGTCCTCCATCCAACCGCACAGGCATAACACCTGGAGATTTGCAGCAGCACAGCCCGCTCAGCAGAAGCAAACCCCTTGGGTTCTGAGGCCACCCAACCTGTGTTTGGTATCCCCATTTGGACAAGAAAAATTAGACTTTGGGTAACACTTCTGGAAGAAGAGAGGCAGCTCCTTGCAGGACCCTTCCAAGCCAGGGTGATAGAGCTAGCTCCAGAGGGATCATCTGCATATTTATCTTGGAGGGAACCTCATGTTAAACTTAATTTCTGATACTAAGTGGTTTATTTCTAAGCATAAAAACTGGACTCCCAAAACAAAGAAGGCTATCTTCATTTTAGTTTAGTTATGAGAGTTGGCAATTTTGGTTGGTTTGGTACTTATTTTTTTTGAAGACCTGGTCTCTTTTTGTCTTTGTTTATGTCTCTGCATTCACATTTATTAAGGTGTAAATTACATACAATAAAATTTACCTTTCTGGCATACAGTTCTATGAGTATTAACAAATACATACAATCCTGTCACTACCACCCAATCAAGATATAGAGAAACTTCATCACAGCAAATATGTCCCCACGCCCCTTTGTAATCAGCCCTATACTACTCACAAGAAGCTATCGATCTAGTTTCTATCCCTATGGTTCTGCCTTTTCCAGAATATCATATAAATGGAATCATATAGTATCTTTCCTTCTTAGTCTGATGTCTTTCACTTGGAATAATGCATGTAAGAGTGAAATTTTCCATTTCACCTTTTCATAGTCTAGCTAACAATTCCAGTGCACTGTGTCAAGGCTGTTCTAAGGTGTGTTCAGGAAACAATGGAGACAAGCACAAACATTGCCAACAGGTCACAGAAGTCTCAGAGGAAGAAAACTGCGACTCAGGTCAACAAAGTCAAACACAGCCTCCTAAGGTAAAGAATGAACATACAGACAAAGGAATCAATTCCCAAGGATGAGGAGGCATTAAAGCAAAGAGCTTCCAGACTTCCCTGGTGGTCCAGGTTAAGACTTTGCTTTCTAGTACGGGGAATGCAGGTTCAATCCCTGGTTGGGAAGCTAAGATCCCACATGCTTTGTGGCCAAAACACCAAAAAACATAAAACAGAAGCAATATCGTAACAAATTCAATAAGGACTTTTAAAATGATCCACATCAAAAAAAAAAAAAATCTTTGATAAGACAAGCAAAAATACAAAGAGCTTCCTCCCTAAAAAGAAAAGCTATTGAACAGCAAAGGGTCCCATACTTTAGTCTAGAGACCAGGGAAAACATAAGCCTGCAACTCTAAGACACAAGTGAAAAGGATGCCTGCCTCTAACCAGCCAGGACTCCAACTTCGTTCCCACAAACACCCCTCCATTTGCTAGGACAGGGACAAGCAGCAGAAACTTTTCAAATTGGAAATCCATCAGCTGAACAAACAAATTCTATAGCAAACCTCACCCTGAATTGAGCATTTGAAGAACTAAGACAGGGGACCAGAGAAGAGCTGAGTTCCAGCTCTGAAATTTTCCCGGACACATAAATGTGAGAAAATCCATGTATTTTGTAAGGGGACTGTATATCCATTAGCTTTCCCATGGCAATGTTAACAGGACAAAATTGAAAAAAGAATCTGCAGAGTTTTGGCCAAGTGCAGGGTATCAGATCAGCTCCGTGGCCAACCAACAGCTTTATACTGGGCAAGTCTCTTGACTCTTCTGGTCCTTTCCTCATTTCTGTTACAAAAAAAGAGAGGAAAGGAATGAAGTTGGATCAAACTATTTCATAAATTCCTCCTAGCTCTTCTGTTTTCTAATTGTGTAAATGACGTCAAAAACATTGGGATTAAGGAAACTTGCCGCACTCTCAGAAACGGGGCTGGAATAAAGGCGCCATTCATGGCCCCAGAGGTCAGGAAACACAATGGGGCTTTTTGTGGAGTTGTGGGTGGAAGGGTGGAGAGAGAGTCTGGGAGTTCTGGAGTCTGGTGTTCTCTCTGTCCACTGATCAAGGAGTCACTAAAACTATGGTAGCAATAGTGAAAGTAGAAAAGAAAAGCGAAAATAGAGCACCCACGAAGTCCAGTAATCTTCCTGTAACTCTACGAGGTACAGCAGAAAGAGCTCCAGAGGCCACTGTCCTGACCGAACTGTCTTTGGTAGAGGGCAAACTCTAGTCCGCATTCTCAGCAGCTCGGATATTGTTGTGGTCAGCTGTCGTGGTCTTGGACTACTGGCAACACTATCATAAATCAGGCTGGAACCACTGGTCTTGGGCTCCAGAAGAAAAAGGACTGCTCCCAAAGGGAAGATCATTTCCCAATTCCCTCCTTTTATCAATGCCTCTCTGCAAGCCTTCCCTCTTCAGTCCCCTGCCCTGTGTCTGTCCCCACGCTATAGTTACAGCACAATCCCTGGAGGACCCCTCCCTCCCTACGGGTGGTACAGGGCCTCTTCCCAACTCCCTTTGCATAGAAGCGGTGCCCTGATGCATCGGGAAGTCCAGCAGGATGAAAGCTGTGGTCCTAGCATGAGCCCTGGATTCCCAGAATGCCAGGGCCACAGGGACCCAGAAAACACTACGCTCACTGGTTTTCTCCTGTTTTTAAAGCAGAGCAAAGCCTCTTTTCATGTAAACCTTGCAAGGAAAACAAAGTGAAAAATTGTTAAAAGCAACAGAAATGGGGCCTTGTGAGGGTGGGGCGATTCCTAATTTCCCCAGCTCCTTACCTTCAACACACATACATGTGTGCTTGACTGCACACACACACCCTCACCCCCACCGCAACACACACACACAGACTCAAGCGTTGCTAGGGAAATCATTTTTTTTAAGTCTTCTCCCAATCCAGAAATCCTCCCCACAAAGTCAGTTATTACCAGGTAAGCATTAAACCAGAGCGTTAAGCACATCACAGGCCACCTGCTGAGCGAGAGACACGGAGGCAGGAAGCGGTCATCCTGGCCGTTCACTCAGCCTAGTGACACAATGGCAAAACACGTTTTCAAGATAAACAATAACGAGCCCTCAGGGTGGAGGTCTTGACAGGACTACTGCTCGCGCATAGTCCACCCTAACTTTACCTGGGGATTGGGGTGACCGCCTGTGTGTTGCTGTGAATGTGTGTGCTCAGTCATGTCCGAGTCTGTGCCACCCTTGGACTGTAGCCCGCCAGGCTCCTCTGTCCATGGGATTTCCCAGGCAAGAACACTGGAGTGGGGTGCCACTTCCTTGTCTAGGAGACCTTCCCGACCCAGGGATTGAACCTGGGTCTCATGCATCTCCTACATCGGCTGGTGGCCTCTCTACCACTGAGCCACTGGGGAGGCGCCTGTGTGTTGCTGATCGCCCAGAAAACAGGACTCTGTTTTGCACCTTGAAGGGACTTAGGCCCCTGCCCTTCCCCAGAGACCAGGCGGTAGGGTGCTGTCTCCCTTGAGTTTTACCATCAAAGATTTTGCTCCTGGGCCCTCAAAGAAGCCTTTCCTGGTCCTAAAGCTAGCAAAGACTTACTTCATTTCTAAAGTAAATGTTCTGTCATTTCCTAAGGTAAATGTTCTGAGAAGGGGAGAAAAGTCCCCCCACCCACCCCCCCGGCCACCTTATTTTCACCAGGGTGAACTAGGCCTCATAGGTTTAATTCGTGTTTATCCTTAATGGGGCACGCACAGACACACATACTCACACACAGCACTTATTTGAATCATCAGTGATTCTGAACTCAACTGCCTGATTCCTGCTGTGCGGGGACAAGCCAGGTTCACTCTGGATGAGGACTTTCTCGGCAGTGTTGGGGCCAAGTTACAAGGCTAGCTGGTTTGTCTGCTGCCTCCCCAACTCTGCTCTCAAGCTGGGACCCCCATCCTGGCTACACTCGAGAACAACGCAACAGTGGGGCCCCATCCTGGATCAATCAAATCCCGATCCCAGAAGATGAGGCTGCACTCTTTCTTCTGTCCTTACCTGCCCACTATTTCTTATTATTACTCAACTAAAGAAGAAGCTTCCCTAGGCAAGAGGAAGCCTCCACCTTCATCTCCTTAGCCCAGCCCTGCACATCTGGGCAATCCTCATCTCCAAGACGAAGTCAGTGGCACTTGGCAACAGAGATGTGGTTTTCTTATTGAGGGTGAAGAGGTAAAACTGTCTGTCTTAGTGGCTTTCAATCTTTAGCGTATGTTGGAATCACCTAGAGGACTTGTTAAAAACATATTGCTGGACCCACTCGGTGTTTCTGAGTTAGCAGGCCAGAGATTCTGCATTTCTCCTAAGTTTCAGGGTGCTGCTGGTGGTGGTGGTTTAAACACGATATTTTCAGAAGCACTTGGCTGTCTCACTCCTTTCTTTTTCTCTTTCTTCTTTATGGGACAAGCAAGGAAAGAGGACGGCAGGGTGCCTGCCCTCTGTTCTCTCCACACCTCCGTTACCACCCGAGCTTGCCCATAGTTTGGGGTAACTCTTGAAAGATGCTTCACAAGGCTATTCTTCAGGTAGTTTTCAGAAAAAAATAAAATCTACATCAACAGACTTGGTGGCTTTGAGAGCGGTCCCTGCCTGCTCACCAGTCCATCTGAGAAAGCTCTTTGTAGACTGCACAGGGAGAGAGGGTTGTTGGTGGGAGTTGGCTGCAGACACATTCTTGTTTTCATTTTGCTGTTGTTTTCCGCTCCACCCCCAGATGTTTCTCACTACCCTGAGCTGACTCTTTTTTTCTTGCCGCCAGGAAATGGGGGTCTATCACCAAATAGCGAAGAACAAGAGAACTTTAGAAATGTAAAATTATGCCCCAGTCTCCAGTGTTGCAGAGCCATAGAAGACAGTAAATAAATAAGAGCCAGTCCGAAAATACCAAGGAATTCGAATTGACTGGAAGAATCAGAGCTGTGCTTTAGCTAAAACTGAAGGAAGCTGGGAAAAACAACATACACCAAGTCAAGAAAAAGTTCACTTTACAAAACAAACAAAAGAAAGGCAAACGGGAACAGGAGAGGGGAAAGTGGACAGATGCAAGAAAACTGAAAAATGGAGAATAACGATTTGAATACATCTGGTTCTGAGTCAAACCAAATGTAGGTAAGATGTCTCAGATCATTTTAAGTCCAATGTTTTTGCCAAAGTCTCTGCCTAACTCAATACTAACATTCTCATGATGGCCTCTGGCCCTCAGCTCCTACTTCTCTTGAATGAGTTTCAAGTTCATGATAAAGTTGCTGGCTTGAGCAAATAAAAATACAGGGCATGCAGATAAATTTAAATTTCAGATATTTCAAATATTCCATGGTGTACACTTATACTAAAAAGGTTTTCATTCTTTATCTGAAATTAAAAATCTAATCAGGCACCCTGAGTCTGTAACCTACGTCATCACACCAGTCTTAATGCAGTTTCTCTATAAACTCAGGCATTGGGCACTGCTCTTATTCCTTATTTGCCAAAAACCAAGCCAACCACCTGTAGCCTTTACTACAGTTCCCAGATGATAGAAGGGTTAATATCACAGCAGCACAGATAACTTAACACTGAACGTGGGTCTAGCATTTGCCCAAAGGTCCTCTGCCATTACCACAGTTTGGATTTCACTTGCCTCCACTTTCTTTGTTTGCCATCATTTCTTTTTCTTACTCTTCTTACATTTGAACTCCACTTCACTTCAAATGCCAAATATTTCTAAACCTTGTATTGTTTTATTCTTCCTGGCCTTCATCTGGGTCTCCTTTTGCACCCCCAAATAGTATCTCAAAGTATCATCTAGAAGTTTTAAAAACATACACGTGATGGGGGTCAATCCCACTCTAAAGCCAATTATATTAGAATATTAGGTATTTAAAACCCCAATGAATTCCTGGCTTCCCACGGGGTGCCAGCAGTAAAGGAGCCACCTGCCAATGCAGGAGACACAAGAGACTTGGGTTTGACCCCTGGATCGGGAAGATCCCCTGGAGGAGGACACGGCAACCCAGTCCAGTGTTCTTGCCTGGAAAATTCCATGGACAGAGGAGCCTGGTGGGCTGCAGCCATGATGTCGCAAATAGTCAGGCATGACTGAGCACACACGCACGCAGTGAACTCTAGGGCTTCCCGGGTGGTCAGTGGTAAAAAGTCCACCTGCCAATGCAGGAGACTCAGGTTCAGGCTCTGAGCTGGGAAAATACCCTGGAGAAGGAAATACCAACCCACTCCAGTATTCTTACCTGGAAAATTCCATGGACAGAAGAGCCTGGCTACAGTCCAAGTTGCAAAAGAGTCAGACACGACTTAGCAACTGAACAACAATGAAATCTAATGTGCAGCCAAGGCTGAGAAATATTCACCTAGATGAGTGTTTCTCTAACATTAATTTACCCAAGAATTAGGGAAGATCTCACCAAATTGCAGGTTCCAGTTCAGTAGATGGGCATCCAGCTAGAAGCGGTGCATTTCCAACAACTCCCTGGGTGATGCTGAACCTGCCGGTCAGAGGACATTATCAGTCACAAAATCTCAGAGGGAATCAAGTGACAGGTGTTCAGATCCTCCTTTGAAGGGAGAGTTCATCACTGACAGATGGAGCAGATTCTAGACACGGTGGCTAGAATGCCAGCTCCCAGGGTGGGCAGTTGGATATATGTGGCATCATGAAGGTAGAACAGCATTTCTTGGTCCCATTAGCTTCCTTAGCATCTAAGACTTGAACTGAGATGTTTACATCCAAGTACTTCCTTAAAAAATTAGACCCAACATTTATGTCTCTTTGCTTGTTTCAAAGTACTTACCAGAGCAACAGCTTGGTGGCCTCACCCTCTTTGGAAAATATACAAGAGAGTTACGTGTCCCCGTTAGACATGTAACTGAAGGTAGGGTCTGGCTGCTTGCCGCTCCAAAGCCAGAAGAGTCAGGTTGGTGGAAAGGAAAGTTTGTTTTATTTTGCATGCTGGCAACTGGAGGGGAGTGGGGGGACTCCTGTCCAAAGGCTGACTCCTTTCCCCTGACAATCAGTGGGCAAGTTTTTAGGCTGAGGGCAGGGGCTACAGGTAGACACAGTACAGGCAGCTTTGACAGTCAGCTTGCAACTGGCCACTGGTGGTCTGAACAGCGGCATCTTGATTGTTTCAGGTACAGTTACTCTTCAGTTCCAGAGTCATTTTGCTCACATTTCCTTGAGGCCAGTTCTCGGAATTATGGCAGCTTATGTCACGGCTACAGACTGGTCATCATGTAACCTCTCCACCTGGGTAGGGATTTCAGTATCTACAAGACAGCTCACAGGACATGGCTCAATATATTATCTCTAGCCCTTGGGGAGGAACTAATGATCCCTGACTTTGCCTACTGCCCAAACTATTGTTGTTTTGTCCTATTTGAGTACTTTCCTTTGTTTCTGCATTTTCTCACTTCTCTGATTAAACTTATTCTTTGGTTAAAGTTTTTCCACGACAAAAGGCAGGCAGAGGACATGGGGTGGGCTGGGGGAAGGACCATAAGGTCTTGCTCCATTTCAGATGGATGTAAAAAAGGAGGCCCAATGATAATAGATACAGGATCATTATTAAAGATGTTTCTATTAAAGCCAGATGTAGCCTCTAATTTATATTATGATTGATGATGAATCAGTGCTCCTCAAATACTCCTGTGCACACAAATCCCTGAAGTCTTGAGAAAATGCAAACTGATTTAGCAGGTCCGGGTGGAGTCAAGGGTGGGTGGAGACCAGCTTTCAGGTGATGTGATGTCCACGGACCTCACTTTGCGTGTCAAGGAACTCATCGTCAGACCAGTGGACTCTGCTCTGACATTGAGCGGACTCGGCTTTCTCAGCTGTGGCCTTCTTCTCATTATTCTCCTGTAAGATTAAGCATTTAGCCAACCTAGTGGCTGAAAGATGGACTGAGAGTTCTGTTCTCTAGCACTGTTTATCTCCATTAAAAAGTCAGACACAATGCTTTGGAAAAAATGTGTTTTTTCCTCAACGTACCAGTGGGCTGTAGTCCATGAGGTCGCTAAGAGTCGGACACGACTGAGTGACTTCCCTTTCACTTTTCACTTTCATGCATTGGAGAAGGAAATGGCAACCCACTCCAGTGTTCTTGCCTGGAGAATCCCAGGGATGGGGGAGCCTGGTAGGAGGCCATCTATGGGGTCACATAGAGCCGGACATGACTAAAGCAACTTAGCAGCAGCAGCACCCTAAGTTATCTTCTAAAAAATAAAGTGATATGTAGTCTCAACATTTCAGCCTTCAGAATGTTATCTCAGTGCTTTCTATGGGACATGATCTTGCATCACTTATGTGCCAAGGAAAAGATTTACAAACTCAGTATTGATCCACATCTTTTACTATGCTATCACCACTTGAACACAGGTCTCTGAAAAACTCACAATTTCTACTTTGCCAGCATAACCAATCTATGTTTCTTCTAAAATTCACTCTCACCTTTAAAATAAATGCATTCTCTTGGTTTGTGCCAGGAAAAAAGAAACGGCCAACTTTCTAAAAATGAATACCAAGTTAAGAATTCAGGCAGCTCTTGATGTCAAAATCAAGATGTCAAAAAGGAAGGCTGTGTTTATTTGGCAAAAGATATCAGTTGACAGTGTCCTTAAAAATCAGCATCTTACAGTTCCCCAAAGAACTAATAGAAAAGTTTCTCAAAGGTCTCCAAAGCTCTCTTCACTCTTGTTTTGGGAGGGAGAGAGAAAAAAATCAAACATCATCTCTTCCATATACACTATGTACTCAAACACTCACACTCACTGTTGTCTTTGACTAGGGGAAGGTACCACATTTTTCAGCAATTGACAGAGAATACTGGTGCTTCCTTTCCCCTCATACAAACCATTGCCTTCCTGTTTGTGAAAGATTTATGGCATTAATAGCCCCAATTTTGCACTCCTCCCTGTGACTTTGGTAGTGACCTCACACACTGACTCTGGACTTGGACATCTGACTTGTCTTGGCCAATGGGAGAGCTGCAAACTAGACGCAGACACTTGTAAAAGCACAGTATCTGCCTTCCCTCTTCTCTCAGTACACGCCTCCACTGTTCCGCGGGAGCATTATGAGACACATACAGGAGAGTAGAGTGATACTGAGGCAGACCTACCCCAGCCCTCCCTCACCTAAGCATGAGAGAGAGCCCAGGGAGATCAGCCGAACCCAACCCGCATCAGCAGAGCAGCCCGGCTAACTCCTAGACTCAGAAGTAACGCATGACTTTTTTCAAACCACTGTGTCTTGTGGGGCTAGTTCCACGGAAACATACACTAAAAGCACATTTGACACCATCCTCTGAGAGTGGGAGAGTCACATTCTTTTCCGAGTCTGACAAGACTTTTGACTCCTCCCATGAAGGGGTCATAAATCTAAACACCTATAGATGACAAGTAGGAAATTTTAAAATGTGAGACTATTCAATCAAAAGACAGCACAGTAGTCATCTCAGATAAATGAAAACATATAATATATCAAAAACATTCATACACGGTGCTGCTTATATCTTTAAAAAACTATATAAGCCAATTAAAAATGTATCAGTTAGCTTAGTATGGCCCATGGGCCCCCATAGCTGAAGTCTAATTTCTAGAAACTCTAGAAAACAGGCATGTTTTGTCTCAGAAACAGGGATGTAAATTCCTTGGGCAGATTACTACAAGTGGTTGAAGATCAATCCAGGACTTGAACCAGCCCTCTTTCCACCACCCTACAAGGTGGTGATTTTATTAGCATTTTATTGCTAAAGTCAGTAACTAATCCAAGATCACATTCCTGGTTAGTGGACAATCTAGGATTCAAATCCAGACCTGTCTAGTGAGCATACTTACTATTCTGTCCCTCTATACATTAACCATGAATGTTTCAAATGTCCCATACCAGAGGTCAGTGAACCATGGCCCAATCCAGCCACCTGTTTTTGTAAATAAAGTTTTACTGGAATACAGCCAATTATTTGCTATGGCTGCTTTCCCACTGGGCTTCCCAGGTGGCTCAGTGGTAAAGAATCCACCTGCCAATGCAGGAGACACAAAGGACACCAGTTCAATCCCTGGGTCAGGAGGATCCCCTGGAGGAGGAAATGGCAACCCACTCCAGTATTCTTGCCTGGAAAATCCCATGGACAGAAGAGCCTGGTGGACTATAGTTCATGGGGTTGCAAAGAGTCAGACATGACTGAGCAACTGAGCACAGACCTATGTTTTCCCACTGCCATGCAGTGTTGGTCATTGTGATGGAGACCGGCAAAGCTGAAAGCGTTGCCTCTCTGGCCCTTCATGAGGAAGTCTGTCAATCCCTGGCCTGGAGGCCTCACATCCTCTCTTCAAAACCACAATGTCTCCCAGATAGCTGGGGTCTTCTGGATAGCTGGGGTCTCTTGGATGGCTGGGGTCTCTGGCTTGCCCACTGATGCTTTGCTCTAATCCAGGCTCACTGTGATTCTAGGGACATGACTGGCTCAAGGACCAAAGTGGGCAAAGCTGGAGAGAGAAGACAGTGAAAGAGCATTTTAATCTAACATTCATCCTAAAGTTCCATAATCTCAAAGTTCGCAGCAGGAAGCAACCCATTCTCTAACAACCAAATAAACAGCAGCTATAGATAGCATCAGCATAAACATACCTGCCTACTCCTTGGCACTTGAAGCTTTTTGTTTTGTGTTTCATTCAAATATGGAAAGAAACCATCAGCAGGACTCCTCAAAGTTTCCTGTGTCATTAATCAAATAAATGATGAGGAAAATCTGTCAGTCTTACCAAATAGTCAAGCCCCCATTTTGTTTGTTTTTTACTAAAAAAAGACAAAATTGTGATTTGAGCCTACAGTGAAGAGAAGGGAGGGAAAGACTTTTAAATAAAATGGTCAAGTGCTTTCACTTTTAAATAAAATGGTGAAGAGTTTTCACTCCATTCTGTGTAAGGTGAAGAGCCAAGTCCAACTGGGTACTCACTCTGGACAGAAACAGGTTCCAGCTGATAATTCTATTTCCATTTTTTTAAAGTGAAGTATAGCTGATTTGCCATGATTCAGGTGTACAGCAAAGTGATTCAGTTATATATATATATGAAAGTGAAAGTTGTTCAGTCATATCCAGCTCTTTGCGACCCCATGGACTGTAGCATACCAAGCTCCTCTGACCATGGGATTCTCCAGGCAAGAATACTGAAGTGGGTTGCCATGCCCTTCTCCAGAGATCTTCCCGGTCCAGAGAATGAACCCATGTCTCCTGGACTGCAGGCAGACTCTTTACTGTTTTGATCTACTTGGGAATCAACCACAAACATGTTGCTGAAGTTCAGTAACTCAGTTGCATCTGACTCTTTGTGATCCATGGACTGCAGCAGGCCAGGCTTCCCTGTCCTTCACTATCTCCTAAAGTTTGTTCAAACTCATGTCCATTGAGTCAATGATATCATCCAAGCATCTCATCCTCTGTCATCCCCTTCTCTTCCTGCCCTCAATCTTTCCTAGCATCAGGGTCTTTTCCAATGACTTGGCTCTTTGAATCAGGTGGCCAAAGTATTGGAGCTTTAGCATCAGTCCTTCCAGTGAATATTCAGGGTTGAGTTCCTTTAGAATTGACTGATTTTGTCTTCTATATACATATTCTTTTCAGATTATTTTGCATTCTAAGTTATTACAAGATATTGACTACAGTTTCCTGTGCCACATAGTAGGCCCTTGTTGACTATCTATTATATATAGTAATGTGTATCTGTTAATCCCAAACACCTAATTTATCCCTTCCCTGCCTTCCTTTTTGGTAACCAGAAGTTTGCTTTCTCTGTGTGTGAGTCTGTTTCTGTTTATCATATTAGAGAACTGGAAGACCATGTACCAGGCCCCAAACTCATCTCCACCCACAATGGCAAAATTCCTACAAGGGTGTAGATTCTATTTCCTCCTTTAAGAGCATGTCCCAACCAGGGTGGATAATGAATTTGTTCTGGAAGGGAGAAGTGGTCTATATTTCGTGAGTAAATCTCCTATTTTCACTCCTCACCTCTCTTGCCCTCTAGGCTCCAGATGGCCCAAAGGTTTGTCAGCCAGAGTCTAACATTTTGCTGCCTTGAGGATTACCTGGGTAAAAACTTTAAAATACATTCCACTGAAAGTGAAAGTGTTAGTTGCTCAGTTGTGTCAAATTCTTTGCAACCCCATGGACTGTAGCCCACCAAGATCCCACCAGAATTCCTTGTCCAAGGAATTCTCTGGAGTGGGTAGCCATTCCCTTCTCCATGGGATCTTCTTGACCCATGGATGGAACCCAGGCCTCCTGCATTGCAGGCAGACTCTTTACTGTCGGAGCCACCAGGGAAGTGCACATCTCCCTGGGCCCCGCCTCAAACTTGTGTAATCAGAACTTGTAATGAGTGAGTTGTAAGGCTTGGTATTTTTCAAATGTCTTGCAGGTCATTGGAGGCCATAGCCTGGTTTTAGACTCAGTTCAGTTCAGTTCAGTTCAGTTCAGTCACTCAGTCGTGTCCGACTCTTTGCGACCCCATGAACTGCAGTACACCAGGCTTCCCTGTCCATCACCACCTCCTGGAGTTCACTCAGACTCACGTCCATCGAGTCTGTGATGCCATCCAGCCATTTCATCCTCGGTCGTCCCCTTCTCCTGCCCCCAATCCCTCCCAGCATCAGAGTCTTTTCCAGTGAGTCAACTCTTCGCATCAGGTGGCCAAAGTACTGGAGCGTCAGCTTTAGCATCATTCCTTCCAAAGAAATCCCAGGGTTGATCTCCTTCAGAATGGACTGGTTGGATCTCCTTGCAGTCCAAGGGACTCTCAAGAGTCTTCTCCAACACCACGGTTCAAGAGCATCAATTCTTCAGCGCTTAGCCTTCTTCACAGTCCAACTCTCACATCCATACATGACCACAGGAAAAACAATAGCCTTGACTAGATGGACCTTAGTCGGCAAAGTAATGTCTCTGCTTTTGAATACACTATCTAGGTTGGTTATAATTTTTCTTCCAAGGAGTAAGCGTCTTTTAATTTCATGGCTGCAGTCACCATCTGCAGTGATTTTGGAGCCCCAAAAAATAAAGTCTGACACCGTTTGCACTGTTTCCCCATCTATTTCCCATGAAGTGATGGGACCGGATGCCATGATCTTCGTTTTCTGAATGTTGAGCTTTAAGCCAACTTTTTTGCTCTCCTCTTTCACTTTCATCAAGAGGCTTTTTAGCTCCTCTTCACTTTCTGCCATAAGGGTGGTGTAAACCCAGTCCTCTCAAAATGGTTTCTCCAGCCCACAAATGACTTTAATGAAAACCCACCTACTCTTTCCTCCTTAAAAATAAACAAGAGGTTGCAGTGAGAGGCAGCTTCTCCCCTGAGTAAATAAATAGAAAAGCTTTGAGGTTCCACTTAATGCAAATGCTCTATGATCCTTATTCATTATTGTTAACTGCTAGACTTTAGAAAATCATGTAGCACTTTCTGGGGCTTTCTCCCTCAGCTGTTAATTGGCAAGGTTAGCTTAGGTGCTCGAAATGTTTCTGACAATATCTCTCTCTCATACACCCAGTCATGGAATAAACTCTGGACTATTTGTTTTTATTTATATCCCAAGTCTTACCCACAAACCTGTCACTTTCAAAAGACTCCCTTGAAGATGGCTGAATCATCGCTTCCACTCTCATACCTATAGCTCAGCTGGGACCTAATGCAGGAAGGAAAAAAGTAAAAGAGCAAAGAGAGGGAGACAAGGTCGGAGGTAGAAGAATTTTTGCTCTAATTCAAATCAGTTCCTCAAGGTCCTCTGTCCCCTGGGGTCAGTAACTCAATGGTACATGTTTACATGTGTATGGCATGTAAAAGGTAGTCAGAGAAGACTCGTAGGTAATACATGTTTGACTACAACTAATGAGAAATTACATTCAAATATGTCACAGAATAACTAAAACCCCAGAAAGGTCTCTGTTTAGGCCAATGAGCAAAGAAAGCTGCATCAGGATAGAGTTCGTCTCCACTGATGCAGAGTGTGAGAGCCAGACAGACCACAATGAGGAGGAAGTCTTCCCCAAATAAGGGAGGAATCAAAAGGCTCCTTGTGATTGGCAGCAGAAGGAGATTGAAAAATCACTATGGGATGGGTCATTACCACTAGAGTATGGTATGGAATATGCCATCTGCATTTGTAGTTTACTCTTGGAATGTGGGTCTCAAATGGGTCCAGTAAGAGGTGTTGAAGAGTCAAGCAGGCACTGAGTTATGCAGGGGTTAAGCCAAACCAGAAATTTCCTTTATCTACTACAAAACTGACAATAGAGAAGACCATACTCTGTTGATTGCTTTATGACTTGCCTTTGCACCTCACAATAACATCTTCTTTTATCAAAATATATTAATATTTAACACACTTTTAATGATGACAATATATGCCATTATAGGAGCATATTACCATTTCCACCTACTCTGTTGTTGATACCTAGGTTGCTTCCATTTCTCTGACATTAAAGACAGAGCTTCACTGCAAAGCATCAAATACTGCACAGTCTCTCATCTATTCTCTTAAAAGCATTTCTAGAAATGCAAGTAAACCAGGAATGATAAACATCCTCAAAACTATATTTACTGCCAATATTGCCCTCTAGAAAAGGATGACCATTTGGTACTTTCACCCTCAAAGGCATGTGCATCATTCATGCGTGAGATCACTGGCAAGGATAAGCAGAGAACTGTGGGGCCCTGATTCTTCTCTAATGGGGAATAGCTGACCACTGGGAATCCTGACTTTGTTTTAGGTACAGTTGGGCACTCTCATAGTCAAAGATTCCCCAGAAGCAGACCCTGAGACAATGAGCCCATTAAAAGTGCTTATTTGGGAATTGATCCCAGGAAATACTATTTGTAGGGGAGGAAGGAAAATGCAAGATAGGATATGAAAGGCAGTGAATAAAGGATATTGTATCAAGCAAGTGGGACTTCCCTGGTAGCTCAGCTGGTAAAGAATCCACCTGCAATGCAGGAGACCTCAGCTAGGTTCCTGGGTCAGGAAGATCCACTGGAGATAGGGTAGGATACCCTCTCCAGTATTCTTAGGTGTCCATGGTGGCTCAGAGGGTAAAGAACCCACCTGCAACACAAGAGACCTGGGTTTGATCCATGAGTTGGAAAGATCCTCTGGAGGAGGGCATGGCAACCCACTCCAGTATTCTTGCCTGGAAAATCCTCATGGACAGAGGAGCCTGGTGGGCTAGAGTCCATGGGGTTGCAAAAAGTCTGATACGACTGAGTGACTAAACACAGCACAGGACAGCATCAAGCAAGTGACCACCGTGAGCAGCTGAGACTGATCTTGCTGGATGAGTTGGAAAAGAATGTAGAGTGATTCATCTTCCTGAAGAGAGAAGTAGCTACAGTATCTGTGCACCAGCTCCCACCAGCCATTGCTTGAGGCTGCTCTGGGAGGCATTGATTCTCTAGCACTTCCTGCCTACTGGAAGCATAGCCAGACAAAGCCAGCAAATTCTGCCATGATATGAGCTGTAGGGCTGCATGGGAGATGCAAGCATGCAAATGGATAAATAATATACTGCTCTGCAGTTTGTAGCCAGTCGGCCCTGTTACCTTCCAGCCCCCACATAGCAATGGCAAAGTCTTACAAAGCTACCCTGAATGTATAGCCTATGGTGCAGCCTCATGAGTGAGAATGCATGGTGACCTCTATTGAAGTACAATGTACATGAAGTAAAATGCACCCATTTGTAATTTCAGCTTCTAGCTGCAATGGAGTGATAAGGACTGGAATGCCCCCCCCATCAACTTTAAGTAATTAAAATCTAGACAAAATATATGAAACTCTAGTTTTCAGAGATTTGACAACAAACAGAGCAAGGCAGTGGTCTCAAGGAGAAGGAAAACAAATGAGGTGAACCTATGACTGCCCCAGCTTAGCATCTAGAGAGAGTTCCAGGCTCCCCTTTCCATCACTGTGCAGTATCCGGTTGCACGAAGATGCCATTATTAGTTTATCTATTCAACAGTTGATGAACATTAGGGTTGTTTCCAGTTTTGAGTAAATACAAATAAAGCCATTCTGAACATTCATATATAGCTTTTTGTTAAAGAGCTTCACTTTTTTTGAGTAAATACCTATGAGTGGAATGGTTGGGTCATATGATAAATGTACATTTAACAATATAAGAAACTGTGAAACTGTTTTGTAAAGTAGTTGCTTTTACCTTCCCACCAGCAGGCATGAGAGTTCCTGTTGCTCCACATCATTGCCAACACTTAACACTGTCAAGTTTTTTTTTTTTCTTTCTGATTTTAGACATTCTAATTAGTATGCTGTTGTTGTTTGGTCACTAAGTCACATCTGACTCTATGCAACCCCATGGACTGCAGCACGCCAGACTTCATTGTCCTTCACTGTCTCCTGGAGTTTGCTCAAACTCATGTCCACAGGATCTATGATGCCAACCAATCATCTCATCCTCTGTCATGCCCTTCTCATTTTGCCTTCAGTCTTTCCTAGCATTAAGGTCTTTTCCAATGAGTCAGCTCTTAGCATCAGGTGGTCAATGTATTAGAGATTCAGCTTTAGCATCAGTCCTTCCAATGAATATTCAGGGGTGATTTCCTTTAGGATTGACTGATTTATAATAGTATTTCATTATGGGTTTAATTTGTATTTTATTATGATTAATGTTGTTGAACATCTTTTCATGTGATTATAGGCCATCCATATATATTCTTTTGTAAAATGTCTATTCAAGTCTTTTACTCATGTAAAAGTTAGATTTTTTTAAATTATTGAGCTGTAAGAGTTCTTTATATAATCTAGATTCAAGTCCTTTGTTACCTATAGTCAGCAATTTTTCTCCAGCTGTGGCTTGCCTTTTAGTTTCCTTTATGGTGTCTTTCAAAGAACTAGTGTCTTGTGCTTTTTTTTTTTTTTTTAATTGCTGACAATCTCATTTTACTCTCAAAACAGTTACTTAGATGAGACTGGTATTGTTTTAACATTTTAGAGATAAGGAATCTTATAGGTTCACTGTTGTGTTCAAAGTCACACAGCTTTTCAGAGCAATGTCAGTATGAGACCTTCAGTTCTCAGATTCTAAGTCTATACAGAATTTGATGTGTTGACTCAGGAGCAGTTCAAGGTTTACCTTCTTGTTTGTATCTAAAGAGAACTACTTTATGGGATGACCTAGTCCCTGGCAGATGGAGGATTTCAAGGCTCTCGTGTGAATCTGTATTCCAGCTGCAGCTGTGTGTTCCCACCCACGAAGGGAAACATGGAGAAAGAGCAGGAGCCACCAGCAATTTTAAATTCCTTCAAGCTGAAATCTATTTATTATCCAGACAGATGATGGCAGAGCAAGATCCTGCTCCCTTTCATCCCCTCTGACCTCCCATCAACTTCCGTTCCTGTCTTGGTCTTTTAAAAAAGTGCTTTTTAATGATATCCATAATTCATAAAAAGAAACGATAAAATCAAAACATATTACCACTGGCTTATAAATGCCTGTGCTATTAATTATTAACAACCCAAGAAGAAAGTCAGGATGGATCCCAAAGGTGAGAGAGATGAAGGCAAAAGTGGGAAAAAAATTGATTGGAAAAAAATGAAGTTGATTGGAAACCTTTGGGTACAAACCTTTGTACCCAAAGGTTTCTAGTTTGGACCATGAATATTAATTGGGGATTTAATCCTTTTCTCAAGGAGCAAGCAGAAGTTTAGTGAACACAGGGCCTCAGCAATCACCTAATGAAAAGCTCTTATGTCACATAGGGGAAAAACCTGAAGCCCAAAGCAAGGCCTCCCTTGTTTTTCAAGAGAGTTGTGATGGAGCTAGCAGTGAGACATGTTTCCTTTAACTGCCAGTCCTGTTGTGTATTCTATCCTGCCTCTTTCATTGCCACACTTGACATCAAGGGAGGATAAGTGTTTTCCAAAATAAAGGGACTCATTTTCTGCAAAGCCTAAGAATCAGTCCCCACTTTCACTGTTTCAAACTCATAGCCACTTTTCCAATTCAAATAGAACCACTCTCCTCCCCTGGAGACAGGGAGCAAGAACCAGCCTGCCTGGGCAGAACCAATCTAATGGTGATTTACCTAAAGAACATCAACATTCTTAATCCCTCCCAGCACCTGGAATTCTCTTATGGGAATATATTCTTTAAGATGAAGTGAAGTGATGTCAATTTCCCTATAAATGAGAATTCATGATGAGATTACTCTATAAAAACTACTCCTCCTCCGAGTAGTGAAGACTTCTGCTGTGTCCCACCCACTGTCTGCCGCACATAGTAAGGTGTTGCTCCAGGACCCTTTCTGTAAGATCCCATTGTCCAATAAACTATGGATGTCTCTGCCCCTGTCTCCAGGCTCTTTCTCTGGTCTTGAGCCTGGGCAACTACAAGGCTTGCAGGGTGCAGCCCGACTAAGGGATGACTGTGAGATGCTAGAATTCTGCTTAGAGATGTTTCAATTGAATAAGGAATTCGGAACGTTGACTACCCAGACTGGATACACCTCTCCCCTTTTTCTCCTTTGCCCAAAGGCAAAATTAACTCCAGGACTTTCCAACAGGACCTCAGCTCTAAGAGGCAGAAGACTGCAGTGTCAGCACTTTCTGGCAGCCTTTCAACCAGGCTTTCACTTCTAGCCACGCTATGATACCCTCTTCTATTTTTATTTTTAAAGTCAAAATGTATGACATTTTTTCTCTTCACTGTCTCTATTTTGATTTTGAAAGGTACACAAATATGTAACAGCACCTTTTTCTTATTCCTAACATGCATAAGAGAAGACAATCAAACTAAACAATAATGATAAAGACACACAGGTACGTCCACCTGGGACCAGACACACCACCTCCCTGGAAACTCCCACTCACCCTGGTTTCTATGGAAGGTCCGGCATCAATGAGAAAGGTACTTAACACTCTGTGGGGCGGGAGTGGGGGAGCAAGGCCAAGTTATGTGCTGATGTGCAGGAGCTTGATCCTTAGTGATTTCTCCAGTAACTCCAAGATGGATTGTGTCTTCTATTTTTGGATTCACACTGGAAAGCCAATTAAATTAAAGGGCTATTCATTTCACTATATTTGTCTCCAGGCTACTCAGACAGAAATGCAAATGGCTTCTATTGAGTGAGTTTTCTGCCTCAATGAGAACAAGATTGTAACACCAAACCCTGTGTACTTCAGAGTCCCACGTGCATGAAGGGGGAGAAACACAAATTCCAACCCTGGATGCTACTTGAAAGCTTCTGTGAATGCAAATAGATATTATCCTAAATGAAGGCATACTTAGCATCTATGGCCACTCATGGGTCCTTAGAACAGTTGTCAGAAATGGGTCTGCTTACTGATATGGACATAACTGGGAGAAAGGAAGAAGAAATTCTTTTTTTCCAACTTCACTCAGGAGAGTGGAGAAATGACAGAAGGTAAATACATTGCTCTGTATGATGATAAATAATAAACATAAAATAAACAATAAGTACATAAACATCACTTCTTGGATGTTCCTTCCTTACATAGCAGCAGGTAGCCTTGCATCAAAGAGAGTTGCCAGCAAGCCGATGGCTCCCAGCTCCCAGTTTCAAATCCCACAAAATGGAAACAGTAAACTGCCTCAAAATTTCAAACCAAAGGTCCAGAAATGAGTTGTGCTGGCATGATTGGCCTGACTTACAAAGAGCAGCTGACAATGACCAGATCAGAGGCTGAAGAGCAGCTGACTCAACACGGCAGGGCCCACAGTGAAGCCGTGAGGGAAGATGGACTGAACTGGGTCATTAAGGGCTCTTAAGAAAGGATGGGTGGGGAGTGGAGACTGAAGAGCTGACCCCACCTGTTCACTCCATGTGTTTATGGCCAGGAAGGACCTTTAAAAAATAGGTTAACTGGTGGCTTGTCCACAAAAAGAACTAGAAGCAACTAGAATTTGCAATGTTTTTCCTTAGAGAAACATGTAGCATGTGGGACATGAAATTGCCCTCCAGTAGTCCTTGCTCAAAAGTAATTTCCATATTGAACAGATGACCTTCTTTAGGGAAAAAGTAAGACTTTCAAACTAGCCTATAGTCCATAAAATAACGGTCTGCAACCTGCCATCTGTAGATCATTTCAGGGCCTGGCCGGCCCAAATTGAAACTTGCCCATCACCAACGGCAGATGAAATGTGAGGTTCCTCTAATAGCAGGGCTACCAGGGCCTCTGCGATGGAGAGGACGTGGGTTATGACGGTTGTTGTGGCCTTCATTATTTACAGAGACCTACCTGGCAGGATATAATAAGCAGAACAAAATTTGAGACAACAAAAATGTCTCAGTGTTTATGAAAGCCCAAACTATTTCCCAGGAAAAGAAGTCATTTAGAGCAAATTGAAAGCACTTGACTTCATCTTCACTTTTATGGAAAAAAAAAAAAAAAATCCCCAACTGAGGACAATTCAACTCAGTCTTTGAAATTCACATCCATCTAAAAATGATTAGAAGGAAGGAAGGAAGAGGGGAAAAGCAAAGAAAAAAGGGAGGGAGAAAGGGATCAAAGGCTGGTACAGAGCCCAGAATGTGAACAACATTTGACCATCTTGGTAACATGCCTCTCAAATCTTGAAATCCACTCTTTTTTTTTTTTTTTCCTCATATACTAAAACAAATGTAAGTTTGAGGCCTAATCTTCTATCAGGTAAATTCTCCTCTGAAAAGTCTGTTGTTTTTTGGCCAGTGCCCCAGTTAGTAAATTGGATCAAAATGAACGGGCATGTTTGATTCTCTTATATTCCTACTACCCACAAACAAAAGCAAAGACAACGGAAAATGCAAGCCAACATGTATCAGAATGTTCACAGCAGGTCTATTCGTAATAACCAAAAACTGGAAACAACCCAAATGTCCATCAGGAATAGAACGGATAAATAAATCGTGACACATGTGTACAACGCAATACTAGCAACAAGAATAAATGAACTACAACTACAGGCAACAATAGGAGACAATCTCACGAGGATGCTGTTTAACAAAAGAAACCAGATGGAGTGGAATATTTATCACAATACTTCAATTACACTAAAGTTCAAAAGCAGACAACCAATTTATGGTGATGAAAGCCAGATTAGTGGTTACCGCTGGGGAAGGGGACATGTGGGCACCCCTGGAATGTTGTCAGGTTCTATTTCTTGATCTGAATGACAGATACACTTTGTGAAAATTCATCAGGCTACCCAAGTATCGCTGGTGCTTCTTTCTGCATGTATGTTTTACTTCACTAAATACTTTAAAATTGTGTATGATATGAGTAAACTTTGGGGGATGATGGAAATGTGCTTTGTTTCAACTTCGGTGGTGATTACAAGATCATACTAACCAGTCTACACAGTTAAAATTGATGAATTTATTACCTGTAAACTATAGTTAGTAAAACTTATTTTTAAAAAGACTTTATGAAGAAGAGTTCTACTCTCTACACACCGAAGCAGTTTGAGAACAATTCAGAACAAAAGCAAGTACTTGCTTTTATTCCTGAGCTTTATTTTGTAGGAGGAACACATCAAAGGCTCAAATGCTTAAATGTGTATAAATTATCAGAATTTGTTGTTGTTTAGTCACTCAGTCATGTCTGATTCTTCGTGATCCCATGGACTGTCACTCGCCAGGTTCCTTGTCCATGGAGTTCTCCAGGCAAGAATACTGGAGTGCGTTGCCATATCCTTCTCCAGGGAATCTTCCTGACCCAGGGATAAAACTGGCATCTCCTGCATTGGCAGGTGGATTCTTTATCATTGAGCCACCAAGGAAGCATAAATTATTAGAGGAGCTCAAAGGAAGAGATCCTGTTTATACTTGAATCCTGTTTGTACACTTCATATTAGGCAGTTGGAAAACTGAGGCTAGGGATTCTCCTTTCAGTTCTAATTTATAATCCTCTAAATTTCCCCTAGTGTCACCAATGTGCCTGTTCAGTTCAGTTCAGTCCCTCAGTCATGTCCAACTGTTTGCGACCCCATGGACCGCAGCACACCAGGCCTCCCTGTCCATCACCAACTCCCGGAGTTTATTCAAACTCACGCCCATTGAGTCAGTGATACCATCCAACTATCTCATCCTCTGTTGTCCCCTTCTCCTCCTGCCTTCAATCTTTCCCAGCATCTGGGTCTTTTCAAATGAATCAGTTCTTCGCATCAGGTGGCCAAAGTATTAGAGCTTCAGCTTTAGCATCAATCCTTCCAATGAATGTTCAGGACTGATTTCCTTTAGGATGGACTGGTTGGATCTCCTCGCAGTCCAGGGGACTCTCAAGAATCTCTTCCAACACCACAGATCAAAAGCATCAATTCTTTGGCACTCAGCTTTCTTTATAGTCCAACTCTCACATCCATACATGACTACTGGAAAAGCCATAGCTATGACTAGACAGACCTTTGTTGGCAAAGTAATGTCTCTGCTTTTTAATATGCTGTCTAGGTTGGTCATAACTTTCCTTCCAAGGAGTAAGCATCTTTTAATTTCATGGCTGCAGTCTCCATCTGCAGTGATTTTGGAACCCAAAAAATAAAGTCTCTCACTGTTTTCACTGTTTCCCCTATCTATTGCCATGAAGAGATGGGACCATCCATGATCTTAGTTTTCTGAATGTTGAGTTTTAAGCCAATTTTTTCACTCTCCCCTTTCATTTTCATCAAGAGACTCTTTAGTTCTTTTTCACTTTAAGGCATAAGGGTGGTGTTATCTGCATATCTGAGGTTATTCATATTTCACCTGGAAATCTTGATTCCAGCTTGTGCTTCATCTGGCCCAGTACTTCTCATGATGTAGTCTGCATATAAGTTAAATAAGCAGGGTGACAATATACACTTTGACATACTCCTTTTCCTATTTGGAACCAGTCTGTTGTTCCATGTCCACTTCTAACTGTTGCTTTCTGACCTGCATACAGGTTTCTCAAGAGGCAGGTCAGGTGGTCTGGTATTCCCATCTCTTTCAGAATTTTCAAATTTGTTGTGATCCACACAGTCAAAGGCACTGACAGTCAATAAAGCAGAAGTAGATGATTTTCTGGCACTCTCTTGTTGGCAATTTGATCTCTGGTTCCTCTGCCTTTTCTAAATCCAGCTTGAACATCTGGGAGTTCCCAGTTGAAGCTGTTGAAGCCTAGCCCAGAGGATTCTGAGCATTACTTTACTAGCATGTGAGATGAGTGCAATTGTGTGGTAGTTTGAGCATTCTCTGGCATTGCTTTTCTTTGGGATTGGACTGAAACTGACCTTTTCCAGTCCTGTGGCCACTGCTGAGTTTTTCAAATTTTCTGGCATATTGAACACAGGACTTTGACAGCATCATCTTTTAGGATTTGAAATAGCTCAACTAGAATTCTATCACCTCCACTAGCTTTGTTCACAGTGATGCTTCCTAAGGCCCACTTGACTTCACATTCCAGGATGTCTGGCTCTAGGTGAGTGATCATACCATCATGGTTATCTGGGTCATGAAGATCTTTTTTGTATAGTTCTTCTGTGTATTCTTGTCACCTCTTCTTAATACCTTCAGATTCTGTTAGGTCCACACTATTTCTGTCCTTTATTGTGCCCATCTTTGCATGAAATTTTCCCTTGGTATCTCTAATTTTCTTGAAGAGATCTCTAGTCTTTCCCATTCTATTGTTTTCCTCTATTTTTTTGCATTGATTACTGAGGAAGGCTTTCTTATCTCTCCTTGCTATTCTTTGGAACTCTGCATTCACATGGGTATATCTTTCCTTTTCTCCTTTGCTTTTCACTTCTTTTCTTTTCTCAGCTATTTGTAGGGCCTTCTTAGACAACCATTTTGCCTTTTTGCATTTCTTTTTCTTGGGGATGATCTTGATCCCTGTCTCCTGTACAATGTCACGAACCTCTATCCATAGTTCTTCAGGCACTCTGTCATATCTAATCCCTTGAATCTATTTGTCACTTCCACTGTATAATCATAAGGGATTTGATTTAGGTCATACCTGAATGGTCTATTGGTTTTCCCTACTTTCTTCAATCTAAGTCTGAATTTAGCAAAAAAGAGTTCATTATCTGAACCGCAGTCTGCTCCCAGTCTTGTTTTTGCTGACTGTATAGAGCTTCTCCATCTTTGGCTGCAAAGATTAAAATCAATCTGATTTTGGCACTGACCATCAGGTGATATCCATGTGTAGAGTCTTCTCTTATGTTGTTGGAAGAGAGTGTTTGCTATGACCAGTGGTTTCTCTTGGCAAACCTCTATTAGCCTTTGCCCTGCTTCATTCTGCACTCCAAGGCCAAATTTGCCTGTTATTGCAGGTGTTTCTTGACACTCTACTTTTGCATTCCTGTCCCCTATAATGAAAAGGACATCTTTTGGGGGTGTTGGTTCTAGAAGGTCTTGTAGGTCTTCATAGACCCTTTCAACTTCAGCTTCTTCAGTGTTACTGATCGAAGCATAGACTTGGACTACTGTGATATTGAATGGTTTGCCTTGGAAATGAACAGAGAGCATTCTGTCATTTTTGAGATTGTATACCAGCACACTGTGGTGACTGTGCCCCAGTGATGCTGCCAAACAGCCAAGCACAGAAGCTTCTTTATTGCTCACCCTTGTGGCTCAGCTCTGCTGATTGTCCAGGGCTTGCTCCTCTGTCTGGGGTCAGGCTAGCCACTTCCTGATACAAGTGGCCTCAACTGCAATGACCAGGGCAATGTGACATGGCCATGGTCCTCCCAGGTGGTCCCTGGGATACTCACCTCCTGAGGTCCATGCCCTTGTGCAGTTGCCTCCCACAGAACAAAGAGCTTCCTGTATAGAATAGAACCTTCCAAAGCTAACATGGGCATTTCAAGGCTTAGTCACAAAAGGCAATGTAACTTCTGCCTTGCTCATTTGCATCACACAATAAGTGAAAGCCAGACCGCATGGCATGGAGATAGATAATGAGCCCAGTGGAGAGAATCAGATGGTAAGGAACCAAGGCCTGAACACTGAACACCAACTCGCCGGACACATTCAAGAACTGTCTAGCCCCAGCCAAGACTTCTGATGGCTATAACCCCTGAGATAGCACCAATCAGCTAAACCACACCTGAATTCCTAATATCTTCTAGAAACTCCAAAAGATAATAAATGCTTATCATTTTATGCTGCTAATCTTTGGGATAATTTGCTATGCAGTCATAGATCACTAGCATACTGAGCCTACACCACGTAATCCTCATTATTCAATAGGCTACCCTGGGTACATTCTCATGAGAGCAGAGGTGCAGGACAGTCAGTGAAGGAAGGCCTGCCAGCACTCTTCAGGTCTCTACTTGAATCCTGTCTCCAAAGATCCTTTTGGCCAAATTAACTCAAAAGGCTCAGGTCATCTACTGTAATAAGGCATTATAAAGTTACACGGCAAAAAGCATGGTTGGTGGTTTTAAAATGTGTTCACAAAGTCCTTGACACCACCTCATTTATTTATTTTTTATTGATTTTTTTTTCCTGCACCTCATGGTATGCAGGATCTTTGTTCCCCAGAAAGAGATCAAATCAGCACCCTCTGCAGTGGGAGTGTGGAGCCTTAACCACAGGATCACTAGGGAAGTTCCAACACTGCCCATTTAAAAGCAGGGACTATTTTCCCCTCTTGAATGCAGGTTGGTCTTACTAACTCTGTTAATTGCAAGTGTCTCACTTCTAATAAACAGAATATTGTAGGAAGGATGGCACATGAGCTAGGTCATAAAAAGGATAGCTTCTGCCTGGCTTTCCCTCCTTCACATTCACAGGTCTCTTGCTCTGGACAAACCAGCCTCTTGCCACAAGGACAGTGGAGCAGACTTGTAGGGAGTCTGCATGGAGAGGTATGTGCATGCGTGCTAAGTCACTTCAGTTGTGTTCAACACTTTGCAACCCTACGGACTGCAGCCCGCCAGGTTCCTCTGTCCATGGGATCCTCCAGGCAAGAATACTGGAGTGGGTTGCCTTGTCCTCCTCCAGGGGATCTTCCTGACCCAGGGATTGAACCCGTGTCTCTTATGTCTCCTTCACTGGCAGGTGGTTCTTTACCACTGGCACCGCCTGGGAAGCCCACATGGAGGAGAACTGAAGCCAAATACCAACAACTAGCACCAACTTGTCGCCACGTTGGAAGTGAATCCTCTAGCGCCTGCTCACATCTTACGTGCAAATGAGATCCTAATATCCAAGCTACTACAGAATATTCCTGACCCACAGA